>NW_026652279.1:11246216-11677984 GCF_009828535.3 Hylobates moloch | reverse complement strand
TTATGTAATGGCCTTCTTTGTCTCTTTTGATCTTTGTTGGTTTAAAGTCTATTTTATCAGAGACTAGGATTGCAACCCCTGCCTTTTTTTGTTTTCCATTTGCTTGATAGATCTTCCTCCATCCCTTTATTTTGAGTCTATGTGTGTCTCTGCACATGAGATGGGTTTCCTGAATACAGCACACTGATGGGTCTTGACTCCTTATCCAGTTTGCCAGTCTGTGTCTTTTAATTGGAGCATTTAGCCCATTTACATTTAAAGTTAATATTGGTATGTGTGAATTTGATCCTGTCATTATGATGTTAGTTGGTTATTTTGCTCGTTAGTTGATGCAGTTTCTTCCTAGCCTCGATGTTTTTTACAATTTGGCATGTTTTTGCAGGGGCTGGTACCAGTTGTTCCTTTCCATGTTTAGTGCTTCCTTCAAGAGCTCTTTTAGGGCAGGTCTGGTGGTGACAAAATCACTCAGCATTTGCTTGTCTGTAAAGTATTTTATTTTTCCTTCACTTATGAAGCTTAGTTTGGTGGGATAGGAAATTCTGGGTTGAAAATTCTTTTCTTTAAGAATGTTGAATATCGGCCCCCACTCTCTTCTGGCTTGTAGAGTTTCTGCCGAGAGATCAGCTGTTAGTCTGATGGGCTTCCCTTTGTGGGTGACCCGACCTTTCTCGCTGGCTGCCCTTAACATTTTTTTCCTTCATTTCAACTTTGGTGAATCTGACAATTATGTGTCTTGGAGTTGCTCTTCTCGAGGAGTATCTTTGTGGCATTCTCTGTATTTCCTGAATCTGAATGTTGGCCTGCCTTGGTAGATTGGGGAAGTTCTCCTGGATAATATCTTGCAGAGTGTTTTCCAACTTGGTTCCATTCTCCCCGTCATTTTCAGGTACACCAATCAGACGTAGGTTTGGTCTTTTCACATAGTCCCAAATTTCTTGGAGGCTTTGTTCGTTTCTTTTTATTCTTTTTTCTCTAAACTTCCCTTCTCGCTTCATTTCACTCATTTCATCTTCCATCACTAATACCCTTTCTTCCAGTTGATCGCATCGGCTACCGAGGCTTCTGCAATTTTCGCGTAGTTCTCGATACTTGGCTTTCAGCTCCATCAGCTCCTTTAAGCCCTTCTCTCCATTGGTTATTCTAGTTATCCATTCACCTAACTTTTTTTCAAAGTTTTTAACTTCTTTGCTATTGTTTTGAATTTCCTCCTGTAGCTCAGAGTAGTTTGATCATCTGAAGCCTTCTTCTCTCAACTCGTCATAGTCATTCTCCGTCCAGCTTTATTCCGTTGCTGGTGAGGAACTGCGTTCCTTTGGAGGAAGAGAGGTGCTCTGCTTTTTAGAGTTTCCAGTTTTTCTGCTCTGTTTTTTCCCCATCTTTGTGGTTTTATCTACTTTTGGTCTTTGATGATGGTGATGTACAGATGGGTTTTTGGTGTGGATGTCCTTTCTGTTTGTTAGTTTTCCTTCTACCAGACAGGACCCTCAGGTGCAGGTCTGTTGGAGTTTGCTAGAGGTCCACTCTAGACCCTGTTTGGCTGGGTGTCAGCAGTGGTGGCTGCAGAACAGCGGATTTTCATGAGACCACAAGTTCAGCTGTCTGATAGTTCCTCTGGAAGTTTTGTCTCAGAGGAGTACCCGGCCGAGTGTGGTGTCAGTCTGTCCCTACTGGGGGGTGCCTCTCAGTGAGGCTGCTCGGGGGTCAGGGACCCACTTTAGGAGGCAGTCTGTCCATTCTCAGATCTCCAGCTGCGTGCTGGGAGAACCACTACTCTCTTCAAAGCTGTCAGTCAGACAGGGACATTTAAGTCTGCAGAGGTTCCTGCTGAATTTTTGTGTGTCTGTGCCCTGCCCCCAGAGGTGGAGCCTACAGAGGCAGGCAGGCCTCCTTTAGCTGTGGTTGGCTCCACCCAGTTCGAGCTTCCTGGCTGCTTTGTTTACCTAAGCAAGCCTGGGCAATGGCAGGCGCCCCTCCCCCAGCCTCGCTGCCGCCTTGCAGTTTGATCTCAGACTGCTGTGCTAGCAATCAGCGAGACTCCATGGGCATAGGACCCTCCGAGCCAGGTGCGGGACACAATCTCCTGGTGTGCCGTTTTCCAGGCCCATTGGAAAAGCGCAGTATTAGGGTGGGACTGACCCGACTTTCCAGGCGCTGTCTGTTACCCCTTTCTTTGACTAGGAAAGGGAACTCCCTGACCCCTTGCGCTTCCCGAGTGAGACAATGCCTCGCCCTGCTTCGGCTCGTGCACAGTGTGCTGCACCGACTGTCCTGCACCCACTGTTTGGCACTCCCTAGTGAGATGAACCTGGTACCTCAAACGGAAATGCAGAAATCACCGGTCTTCTGTGTCGCTCAGGCTGGGAGCTGTAGACCAGAGCTGTTCCTATTCAGCCATCTTGGCTCCACTCCATGTCATGTGTTCTTAAAAAAATAATGCCTAAAAAGGCTACTAAATAGTCCCCTTAACATTTACTACAAATTAATTACCTGCCAGATATAACAGGTAAGGCTGGTAATAGAGATATAGAGAATAATATAAACCCTAATTCAAGCTTATCTTGCTCCTAATATCAAACAATATTGGTTCATTTTTAAAGGATGTTAACACAATCATGAATAAAAGAAGGAAGAGTCAAAATTATTGAAATCCATTCATCCACTAAACAAATATTTATTGAGCACCTCCTATGTCCCAGGCACTGTTCAATAGGCTTAAGATGCATAAGTGATATATCCTGATTATTAAGAGAAAAATGTTTTGGGGTAATGCTGAATGCTCAAATTATTTATTAATTTAAACAGACAATGTGAAAATTGCATGCATTTGCAACCTTTAAACACCATCTACAATGATATTCCCATTAACAAAGATGTTTGGTTTCTACACTTGATCTAGATCACTGCATTTTCATTTCTTAGCGTGTTGGGAAAGAAACGTGAAAATTTGAAAAAAAAAAAACAACAACATGAGATCATGTCTCTGCCTTATGTGGAAAAAGAGGAGGGAGGAGAGAAGAGACATGGAGAATTCTTTACCATATTGTCACACTGATAACTGTATCTCATATTTGAATATCATACCTCATGTTTATTATTAAACAAATCTTTTTAATTTAAAGAAAGAAACTGGGGGGGGCAGGGATTGAGATATGAGTATCTTGTGCAAAATCAAGACGTTAATGTGCCACTGGTCTGGAGTTTGAAACTCCAGAGCCCACACTTTCCTCTCTATGGTTCTCTGTTCTAAGTTTTTGTAATCTACCCAACGAGCACAAAAGCAAACTAAATCTAAAATTAGAACCTTGCACTGGAGTTGCCTCTTTACTTGTCTGTACCCCACACTAGATTTTGAATTTCATAAAAGCATGAACCATGTCTGTTTAGGTCACTACTTCATTCTTTCACCACATACAATTCCAGACACAGAGAAGGCACTCAATAACTATTCACTGATAGGTTAAATGATTAATTAATTGACCATAATGGATTCTCTTGGCCACCTCTAACGATGATCTGACTTAAAAAACCAAAAACAAAACAAAACAAAAAACACACACAAAAAAAACAGAGAATGAAGCAGACTTCCCTGAATATTTATACCAAGCATGAATTCAATTAATGGCATTTACTAGAAAGAAACAATGTTTGTCCTCAAATAATTTGACCTAGTTAGAAAAGAGACTAAGAAAATATGAAATTACAAGGAAGAAAAAGAAAAGTAACCCAACATATCAACACAATTTATACTTGTTAATAGAAGAAGAAAGTCCTTAAAAAAGGAAATAATTATTCAAAAAGGCTTTCTAGGGGAAACAAAGTCTTTGGAAATTTGGGGGAAAATGATAGGCTTCCTTTGAGAAACACGGTAAATCTTGAGCAAAGGTTCCCAAAGTGTGGGATACAAGATGATCTCAAATCGAGATGCACAGACTTCACATTAACTAAGCGTGGAATCACACAGTGAGAAGGGCCCTTTCAAATTTCTTCCATCTAAGGAAAGTCTCTGTTTGATGCTAATACGTCTTCAATCTCTCAACACTTGCCCTTTGTTCACAATACAGCTCAGACCTCAGACACCCGCCGGTCCAGACAATATACCTAGCAAGAATCTAACAATTTTCTATTTCATTATATTGATTTTAATACCTATTTCTGTTCGTTGCTTCCATGTATTATAACATTTCCTTTAAGACACGTAAGATTTAAAGTTCCATGTGGTTTTTGCAAGCAAAAGTAATGAAGTTAGCATGAGAATAGCTAAAATTTAGGAAACACTGATTGAGAGATATAAAGAATGTGCTAGAAACTTTCAGTGGAAACAAGATTAAACACAGCCCCGAAATAGTAGCCCACTCTATTGTGGTGAGAGGCTAATAGCTACAAAGAATTTCAGTCCGATAAAGAAAGCCATGTAGGGTTCTGAAATCACAGTAAGTGAGCCCAGCCCTCATCTCTCACTAACTGTGGGAAATGAGCATGACTCTCAGATATGATTCCATACAGAAAAAGTGGGAAGCTGGCCAAGTAGGACTGAGAATATCACCATGGAAGTTACACGCCGCGTTTGTTGATAGTGCCTGTAAATAAGACCTCTGCCCAGGGGGGAAAAAAAAAAAACAAGGCTGTCAGAACAAAATGTCAGGCATGCTAGAGGTTGGTGCTTCGATATATAAAGACCTCTCCTCTAATGCCGTGAAGGTCACTCTGGCCTGTGTTATCTCCTGGAACATAAATTTAGCTTACAGTCCATTTTTGTTTTGGTTGTTATCTAATTTCATAATGAAGTACCAAAAGAGATTCCTAGTACAATTTTTTTCCCCAGTATTAGCTATATAGTACTTCATACACTAGATGGAGCCAGCTTTATAATGCTTTGGGATTCGTGAGCAGGTTTTGTGTTGTACTTGAAAAAACAATCATTACACAAAGTTACAGGAGAGCTGTGTGCCAACTAAATACACTTTAAATGTTTTAAATTTTCATTTTGGAGGTCAAAAGGCCCTATCATTTTAGCATTTTCTATAACTCTTAAGCTTAAATTAATATCAAAGTATCAATAATACTATAAAATGTGTATTTCAAATATGTACATCTTGTAACTCATTGGTATTTAACTTCTTTATTAACGTGTATTTATTATTATAGATTTTTAAACTGACAATTTCAAAAAGATATGTATTTTTTTTCTGTTATTTTTTTTTTCTTATGGGAAATGGAAGCAATTTTTAAATGCAATGCAATGAGCATGATCATCTCACTTGGACTTATAAAGACTGCCTCTGGGTTAGGAGGGGTTTAGGACAAAGACAGTCACACGTAGGCAGAATGTAGACCATGAGAGCAGAAAAGTAGTCCCTGGGGGACGGGGGGTAAAACTGATAACGTACTTACAACATGAGGGGGCTGGTCTCCAGGACCAGTAAAGTCTACTACCAAAAGACAAAAGAAAAATACCACTGTTCAGTCACCAACCTAGGGCTGGGATGGGGCAGCAGGGAAGTACAAAGAGGAAGGTATTGCTATGATTCTCTCCAGTCAGTCATGGTAACTCAATGCCTTTTCATTGAATTTTAATACTTCAGAGCAGTAATTCTCAACAAGGGACAATTTTGTCTCCAGGGGACATTTGACAGCTCTAGAGACATTTTTGTTTTTTGCAAACAGAGAAGCAAGTGCTACTGGCATCTAGTGAGTAGATGCCAGGGATGCTGTTAAACATCCTACAATGCACAGTACAGCCTTCACAAGAAAGAATATCTGGCTGCAAAGGTCAATAGTGCTCAGACTGGAAAACTCTAATAAGCACCTCTTTCATACAGAAGACAAAATACAGTAAGTCCCTCTGTATCCATAAGCTCCACATCCACACATTCTGCCAACCATGGATCAATAATATTAAGAAGCAAACAAATAAAAGCAATGCAACAATAAAAAAAAACACAAATAAAAACTCAATATAGTATAACAACCACTTACATGGCATTTATGTTGTACCAGGTTTACTAAAACTAATCTGCAGGTGATTTAAAGTATATGTAAGGATGCACATAAGTTATATGAAAATACTACAGCGTTTTAAATCAGACACTTGAGCACCCATGGATTTTGGTATCCAAGGGAGTCCTGAAACCAATCCCCCAAGGATGCCAACGACAATTGTAGTTCCACCTCATTGTAAACATTAAATTATTAACAAAAAGTTTTAAGTCTATGAGATACAATACATGATTTACTTCAGTCTATCACATATGCCACAATATTAGGGTCAATGGGTCCTGGGATTAACGTTAAGAGGGAAGCGATCAGCTGGGCTCGGTGGCTCACGCCTGTAATCCCAGCACTTTGGGAGGCTGAGGCAGGTGGATCACGAGGTCAGGAGTTCGAGAACAGCCTGACCAATATGGTGAAACTCTGTCTCTACTAAAAATACAAAAATTAGCTGGGCATGGTGGCGTGCGCCTGTAATCTCAGCTACTGGCAGGAGAGTCACTTGAACGTGGGAGTCGAAGGATGCAGTGAACCGAGATCATGCCACTGCACTCCAGCCTGGGCAACAGAGTGAGACTTTGTCAAAAAAAAAAAAAAAAAAAGACGAAAGAGATCAATAAACTGAGGAATAATATTAACACAATGCATCACTACACATCAGTAAACATGAATGATATGCCTTTACATGGATAAAATCAAGACAGATGTGGAATGATAAAGGATGTCACATAGAATATTGCCTTATGACCCTATTTATTTAAAGTTCAAAGTATAGTTTAGCGATGTAGTCAAAGATTCTAAAACTATAATGAAAAGCAAAGGAGTGATTATAACAAAAAGGACGATGGTTAACTAGGTAGGGAGTAAAGAGGAGAATGCCTCAAAGATGAGGCTTCCAGAGGGTTCTATTTTTTAAGATGGATGGTGGGCACATGGTTATTCATTTTATTGGTCTTTACTAAACTCACAGGTATTACTTTCTATATGTATGATATATTTAATAATAATAATATTGAATATTGTTAGTAATGAATAAGTTAAAAATTAAGGTGTATAGGGAAGTAAAGAAATGGATACAGCAAGTATAAACTACTCTTTAAAGACATTAAGAAGGATAATAGTGAATTTTGACATAATTGGCTAAGGTACCACCAGGGTCAGAGGTATCTCTCACTCTTCCTTTCCCTTAACCCTCTACTGAACAGACACTTATCACATCTTATCTATCAACCACCATCTCTGTCCTCACAGATATTCTGACATGGTGAAACTCTGGCCTGAACTACTAAGTTGTTCTGACAACTTCCCCCAAAATATTATACACCTACAAATAGACAACCCTTCCTAAAGCATGATTTTGCTGTTTTCGGGCAACTACGGTCACAAAATTAATGGTTCATCACTATACAATGAATGAATTTTTTTTAATGTTTTATTTAGACTAGCAAACAAGCACCAACTTATCCTTCTGGACTTAGCTATTGTAATTATTCAAACCAATATAAACAACTTACTCATTCACTAACTCTAGCTGTACACTCTTGTTTGGGGTGTTCTCCTGCCTGGAGTACTATTCTTCATGCACTCACCATCCCTATCAAAAAAACACTACATATTCTTCAGTAAAATGAAAGGGAGATGTATTACCAAATGTTGGTGAGGAACAGAGCAAATGGAACACTCAGATGCTGCTCCTGAGGGTGTAAATTCATAGAAAGACTTTTGGAAAATGGTTTGCAGTATCTACCAAAAGCTGAACATGTGCATGCCTCATAACCTAGTAATTCCACTTCTTAGTCCCAACCAGACAAATTTATATGTGCGTTCACCAAAAAGCATATAGTAATAATGTTCATTGCAACACTGCTCATAATAGTGCAGGACTCTAGGCAAACCAAATTCCCATCAACAGTGGAATGGATAAATGGTGATGTAATCATACAATGGAATATCCTATGAGAATGAACTACTGCTACATACAAACAAGGGATGAATCTCACATACATAATGTTAAGTGAAAGAATCCAGATGTGAGAGTACATACTGTATGATTTCATTTGTATGAAGTTAAATAAAACCCAGACATGATTAATCCATGGTGTTAGAAGTCAGGATAGTGATTATACTTAGAAGAGGAGTTGACTAGGAGGAGGCACAAGGGTGCTAGTGATGCTCTATCTTAGAGATTGGGTGCTAGTTATCTGGTGAAAATTCCTCAGGCAGTGCATGTAAGATGTGTATACTTTTCTGTGGGAATATTATATTTAAGTTAAAAGTTTACTAAAAATACTTTAAAAATCTACCTATTCTTTAAGACTATTCCTTGACAAACCTTCCTCATTATCTTAACAATCTTCCTTGATCCCATCTAGATGCCTCTTTCTCCTCTAATGTCCCATAATATAATTATAATCTTAAAATCACCCTAAAATTGTTTGTATATGTTTGCCGAAAGAGATGGTTACATTACTGAGAGCATGGATCAGTATTTCCTTTAGAATTTCCCATAAAGCACTGCGTTATAGCAGCTCATCAATAAATATCTGTGAGGTTTAAATTAAATTTATGGAATTTAAATTACATATATCAGCCTTTTCAAAGCAACATTTCTTTGTGTGCATGTGAGCATATTGGGTAAATGCTATCATCTCCTTTTTTATTCTTTTACTTTTATTTAGATACATTAAAATTCACCTTCCATTGGAGTTTTGAGATACACAGAACCAGCACAATCAAGATACAGAACAGTTCCATTACCTCAAAATACTCTTGTGCTACTCCTTTGTAGTCAAAACAGCCCCCATCTCCAATCCCCAGAAACCACCTATCAGTTTTCTGTTTCTATGTTTTGCCTTTGCCAGGATGTCATATAAATGGAATCATATAGCATTTAGGCTTTTGAGTCTGTTTTGTGTCCCTTAGCAAGTGCATTTGACCTTCATTCACATTGCTACAGGTATCGGTATCTTGTTCCTTTCTATCGCTAATTAGTATTCTATTGTAGGGATAAACCACAGCTTGTTTACCCTTTCACTAGTATAAGGACATTCAGGCTGTTTCCAGTTTGGGGTAATTATAAATAAAAGGTGCTATCCATTTTTAAGACATACGAAAAAAAGAAAATTTGCAAATGACTGAGCCAAGGTCACAATTACCAATGATAAAAAGAAATGGTACACACTTAAATGAAACCTATGGGAAAAGTATAAGTCAGTATTCCTATGTCAATAAAATCCAGCTCATAACATATTTTCTGTAAAGAGATTTTAAACTAACTTTTCTATATTTGCTACACATTAATGAGCCAGAGTTCAGAAGTATCCAACCAAAGCACCTTTCTAAAGGTTCCTTCTTGCCAATGTGACCCTGGTGACCGGACTATTATAAATAACTTTTATGTCTTCATCTATGTGTAACTATTCATCATTGCTGTGTAAGTCAGCAATGATGCCCGACCAGCCTCTGCCTTTCATCTGACCTACTGTACTCATTTGCAATGCACAGAGTGGGTGGCAAGTGATGGGCCCAGTACTCGGGGGCTCCATGAGCATGCAAAGAAACAGGCTACTTAGATGATTATGCAGAGGGGGTAACTACAGCTGCACTTATTTCTGTTGATTTAGACACAAAACAACATATGTCCAAATCCTCAGGGGCAGACGATCACAAAATTTCCATTAGCTGGCATTCTGGGTGCCTGTCTGGGGAGCCTGAGCCACTGTCTATGCAGGGTCAAGGCCACGGGGAATGGGAATGCCCAAGGAAAACATTTTAGGGAGGTAGCTGCCTTGCACCTGGCACCATGGTTAATGACAGAACATCGGTTCTAAGTTTTTAAGACTCAAAAGCAGCATGCAAACAATTTTTGCTTTGCAGGTTTTTGTTTCTCTGCAATAGTCACTAGGAAAATCATGAAAACTTCATTGTTTGGCCCCTTTCAAAAGGTTCTTAAGTAATAATAATAATAGCAGCAAATTATGGAAGGTATGCTATGTATTCCCATGCTAAGCATTTACATGCATTACCTTATTTTAATCTTCAGTAACAACCTTCTACCTTTAATATTATTACAGTATCCCTTTTACCAATAAGGAGAATGAGACTTTAAGAGACTGTATCACTTGCCAAAGGGTTTGCAAAGAAGGAATTCAACCCAAGGCACAGTTGGAATCTAGATCCTACGTTCTTAAGCCACAGGCTATACCACCTCATTGTCTAACTAGTAACTATATTCATTCATCCAAACACTCCAAAAATATTATCCTATTATATCCATCTAGGGAAATAAATATGACACGCTCCTTTCCTCTGGGAGCTTATTACTTATGGGAGGGTGGGGGATCCTATAAACAATAATACCTTAATCTTTTTTGGTCAAATAACTTTTCTGAGATTCATATGAAAACTACAGACTCCAGAGAAAATTCACACAGGCATAGACACAAAAAACTCGATTGACTGCTCAGACCACGGGTTAGGAACCCCTGGAATAATTAACTAGCTGACTACAAACTGCATGGAGTTTTGATTAAGATAAGAACAAAATATTATGAGAATTCAAAGGAGAGACCCCAGGGTAAAGAAGTCCTGAAGATTGAGAGGTATATAAGTCATGCAAAGAAACAGGGATGGGGGACCTTCAATGGAGAGGTACATGCTAGGAAAAAGAGCTAAAGAGGAAACAAGAGGAAAGCAGGGAGAGGCAACAGGCCCCTGAAATGGTCCAAGCAAGAGTTTCCTACTTCTAGAAAGGATGTGGTGAGAATGAGGTATCAGAGCCCAGGCTCTGGGGTCAGAGAGTACTAGCCTCAAATCCAAGCTCTTCCCATTTCTCATTAGCTATTCACCCAGGGGGAAATTACTCAAGGCTTCAAAGCTTCAGTGTCCTCATCTGCAAAATGAGCATAAGAACAGTCTCAACTTCACAGGCTGTTGTGGAATAATGCACAGATTAATGCCTGGCATGTACTTTGCACAGAACCTGAAGTACAAGCAGTGAATACACTGCAGCCATTATCATAAACAACATTATCATCACCGCCACGACCATCTTGGTCACCAGAGCCTGATATGAACATGGCATCACAAAGGGAACTCCTCTAAAACAGCACTGTAACTGAAATCCTTAATTTACATCTGGCCATCCTGCTTTGTTCATAGACACAAGAGGTACTGTAGAAGAATCTTTACCCAAATAAAGTTCCAGTGCAAAAAGCTATCTCTCAAAATCCTTCCTTTGTATACTCACACCACATAATTTATTCTCATTAATCACACAGTAATGTGAGAAGTACATTCTAGAGAAGGGGGAAAAATTATAGAAGTCTTTGGGATGTCTGTGGTGCGTCTGTTTTTGAACATCATCAGTGTTTGCTCTTTCCTTACACAAGGATACAGATCACGAGCGAAGCAGATGTTACATATGATTGTCATTGCCATCATGTTCACAACAAGCATCTGAAAACATAAATTTTTGCAAAGCCCTTTTGCGCTCAGTTAGTCTTTGTCACCATTCTGAGCATGATATTACCATGCAGAAAGAGAAAAATGGTACAAAACATTCTACTCGATTCTTCTTCATTGTGTTTTCAGTAATCATTTATTTTAAATTCTTCCTGTGGTCTAAGAGCTAACATGAAAGTATCATACTGGAATCCATCCATGAGTGCTCGAGGAAATGTGTGGAGAATATTGTGTTTTGATTCCTCAGCCATGGTAATAGACAGAACATTCACAAAACCCTTGCTCTTTAAAATATTCCATGGCCAGCCAATATTTGTCAGAGTGATATTGCCATAGAGTCAGCTCTGGAAAAATAAAGTCATGAGAAAACACAAGCATTTTCATCTTCCCCAGAACGCTGGCCAGGATATCTGCTTATCTCTGCCATCTATGCTGACACCATCTACAAAAATCACAATGTTCCCCTCACTTGAAAAGCACACAAATGAAAGGAAAGCATAGGGTTCCAACAATTCTCCCTGAACCCAACAGACTGCTGTTATAAATTCGCAAAGCTTTCTTCCAGCTTTAAATTTGTTCTTCTGCAAGAGCAGAGTAACAACTGAGTTCATTCTATCTACATTGAAAATAAGCAGAAGAAAACCTAATTGTTCATGAACAAGAATTTTTTCATGAAATAGAAAAGAAGGAAGGAGTTGAAGCTGATGGGAAATAATGTGGCCAGCACATCATTAAATGTGGAAAGAGCTCTTAGGCTATGAAGCACGTGGGATTGGGAACATGGTAGTTAGGAAATACCCATGTGTTATCTGAATCAAAACAAGAATTCCTGTTATGAAGAGGTTCCCCAATGGCTTTTAGAAAATCTGACATAAAGTCTCAAGAAACTGAACCATGGCAAAGTCTTGGAGGAGTCCACAAGAAAGCCAGAGAAGTGTGAGTTATGGAGTAGACCTTTCTCTCCATATGAAACCTGTTCCATGTGAAAGAAATGATTTTTCACCAGAAAAGATCATCAGTCACTAAGGCCACTAACAGAATCCATTTAGCCATTTAGTGAATGAATTTTTTTCATACTTCTGTTTCTGTAACTGCTAGTTATCCTTCTCTGAACGTAACACACTCTAGGAGTTAAAAATACAACCCCTGGAGTCAAACTACCTGGTTCTGCCACTTACTAGCTCTGACCTCAGTAAACATAATAACTAAATGAGTTATGCAAATAAGCATTACCACTAGGTCTTGCCTTCATGACACTTTTCAGCCTTTTCAATCTCCTCTAGTTCTAGTGTGTCCTTCTTAGGAAGGAAACAGGCAGAATGTATGATGTCTTTCCAGAGTGACTCCAACACCGTCTTCCGAAAGAGCTTGAAAATGCATCCCTTGATTTTATTCACTCTTTACCAAATACGTACTGAGCTCTTAGTGTGAGCTCACGGGTACTATATTAGAAGTTGGGATACACTAAGGGAAAAAAACGGATACAACAACTAAGACAAAATCCTTGCACTTAGTCTGGTTCCCACTGTCCCACTGTCCTTATACAGGGTGACCAATATTTAGCTGAATTTAGAGGACTGTCTCCCAATCAGTGACACTAATGCCCTCAAGAGGAAACAGTCAGAGAATCCCAGGTCCCTTTCCTGGGTCATAATAGCCCCAGTTTGATGTGTAGATGTGTCTTGCTAAGTGCAGAAAATATGGAATTATCATTAAAGAGAAATTCCTTGGACACATTTCAGGACTAGGCATCTTCCTTGTCATTAATCTCTGGGACTGTATTAAACAATCAGCTAAGATCCTGCTGTTGCGATGCTTTATATTCCTTTTTTTTTTTTTTTTTTTTGAGAAAGAGTCTCACTCTGTTGCCCAGGCTGGAGTGAAGTGGCACACTCTTGGCTCACTACAACCTCTGCTTCCCGGGTTCAAGTGATTCTCATGTCTCAGCCTCCTGAGCAGCTGGGATTACAGGCACACAACAACATGCCTGGCTAATTTTTGTATTTTTAGTAGAGACAAGGTTTCACCATGTTGAGACCAGGCTGGTCTCAAACTCCTAACCTCAGGTGGTCCACCTGCCTTGGCCTCCCAAAGTGCTGGGATTATAGGCATGAGCCACTGTGCCCGGCCAAGATGCTTTATATTCTTTAAAACCATTGTTGTGTCCATATGTTAACTGCACAAATATTTATCAAATGCTTACCAAGAGCCAAGGACTAGACTTGGCACTGGGTAGAAACTAGTAAGGTATGGTCCTTCTTCTACATAGAATCTTAGCATTTTAGAGATGAGTTCCCAGACATGGTCCAGAAGGTCACAGTTCACACCATTAGGCAAGGCAGTATTTGAAATAAAAGCCATGTCTAATACTAAATCCAGTATGTTCTCTCCTTCAGGATTTTACTCTCATTGCTGCCCCTTGGTTTGCTATGCTCTTCCCCAGACAGATGCACAGCTCACTCCTCATTCCTCAATTAATTTAGATCTCTGTTCAAAAAAAAAAAAAAAAAAAAAAAAAACAAAAACCCTAGGCAGCAAGGTCTAACCTATCATCCTCAAATTAAAGAGAAAGCCCTTTGGTGTTATTTTTCTTTATAGCACTTACCAACTTCCAGTAGAATGTAAACTCCAGCAGGGCACAAATCTTTGCCTCTTTTATTTACTGCTTTATCCCCAGCACCAGAACAGTTCTTGCCACAAAGTAGGCGCTCAATAAACATTTGGTGAATGAATGAACCTAGTGTTCTTTTTACCTACACATGCACACACAGAGCCATGACACTCCTGCCAAGGAAGCTTGCAACCCTAAGAGGGACATTAAAGAAATGCCAATCCAGTGCCTGCCAAAGAGTAGAACATGCTTTGACAGCAAGATCAGCTTGGGTGGTGGACCAACAATGTGTTGCAGACCAAGAAAATCAAGGAAAACAGGACAAGTAGCATTCAGCCTCAGTGCCATGGAGGCAATGGGGGAGGCAGGGAAAAGATGTGGTGAACTAGACACAAACACATCTAAGGGCTAACTGGGTCTAGTTGTGTCTTCATATTTCTCAAGGAGATATGGAAATCCCGAACTGTATGTGAAAATTACTTAACTCTTCAGTTCTTAATGCAAAATAATGGAGAGTCAACCAACTTTGGGTGCAAAACAACATACATGCTGAATGTCTCGTGTTTTCTCAGAGTTTCTGTGAGGAAATAGCAAAAAAAAAAAAAAAAAAAAAAAGAGAAAAGAAAAGAAGACAAAGAATTGCAGAGCTCTGAAAGGTACTAGAATCAAGTAGACTGGAAAAAAGGTCAGAAAAATAGCTGAAATCACTTTAAATTTACTAGGCCAAAAATAAAATAAACTGATCTGGGAGAAAGAAGTCATCCTCCTAATTTTAATATTTATATATTTAATACATCTTGCTTCTTTCTAAAAGGACTTAAAGCAATTTATGAAAAAGCACACAACATCCCAAGATGAACCAACAATGGAAAATTAATATAAGTGGATGAAGAAAATAGAACGAAGGAAAGATAATTCAAGAAAAAAATAAAATGAGTTCAGGAATAAGATTAGTATGCAAATGCAAATAAAAGCCTGCACGATTTCTACAGGTGGGTCACAAATTGCTTTCTAAGCCAGAATGTTACAGTTAAACATCTACAGGGCCCAGGCAGGTAAAATTTAAAAAAGTAAAACTGAACAGAGCCTGTTCTATTTTAAGGAAAATGGTAATACTTTATTGAATCCCATGGTTGCCATAGAGACATAAGAGTTCAATGTTACCAGATCTGATTTTTCAGTAAATGCTAGTAATTCAAACACACTTGTGTGAAACCGTCTCAGCACTGGAATGCTGGAAAATAGTTTTTCTTTTTGTTTGAAAAAAAAAAAAAGCTGTTTAAGTTCCTTGTAGATTCTGGATATTAGCCCTTTGTCAGATACATAGATTGCAAAAATTTTCTCCCATTCCATAAGTTACCTGTTCACTTTTATGATAGTTTCTTTTGCTGTGCAGAAGCTCTTTAGTTTAATTTGACCCCATTTGTCAATTTCAGCTTTTGTTAGCCATTGCTTTTGGTGTTTTAGCCATGAAGTCTTTGCCCATGCCTATGTCCTGAATGGTATTGCCTAGGTCTTCTTCTAGGGTTTTTATGGTTTTAGGTCTTATGTTTAACTCTTTAATCCATCTTGAGTTAATTTTTGTATAAGGTATAAGGAAGGGGTCCAGTTTCAGTTTTCTACATATGGCTAGCCAGTTCTCCCAACACCATTTATTAAATAGGGAATCCTTTCCCCATTGCTTGTTTTAGTCAGGTTTGTCAAAGATCAGACGGTTGTAGATGTGTGGCGTTATTTCTGAGGCCTCTGTTCTGTTCCATTGGTCTATATATCTGTTTTGGTACCAGTACCATGCTGTTTTGGTTACTATAGTTCTACTACAAGGAAACATGCACGTGTGTGTTTATTGCAGCACTGTTCACAATAACAAAGACTTGGAACCAACCCAAATGTCCATCAGTAATAGACTGGATAAAGAAAATGTAGCACATACAGACCATGGAATACTATGCAGCCATAAGAAAGGATAAGTTGATGTCCTTTGCAGGGACATGGATGAAGCTGGAAACCATAATTCTCAGCAAACTAAAATAGGAAAGGAAAACCAAACACCACATGTTCTCACTCATAAGTGGGAGTTGAACAATGAGAACACATGGACACAGGGAGGGGAACATCACACACCAGGGTCTATCGTGGGGTGGGGGGCTAGGAGAGGGAAAGCATTAGGAGAAATACCCAATGTAGATGATGGGTTGATGGGTGCAGCAAACCACCATGGCACGTGTATACCTATGTAACAAACCTGCACGTTCTGCACATGTATCCCAGAACTTAAAGTACAAAAATCAAACAAACAAAACTCTGTGGGTCAAAGAAAATATGTCTGTGGCCATAAAGAGGAAGAAAACATGATCAGTTACATGACTAACTATATACATAAAATAAAAACCCAAAGTTGTGTAGAAGTACAGTCATTTGTGGTATTGAAACCAGAGAGACACTTTACCCAAGAGTCTTCATAAAAAGGACATTGTAACACCCCCAAGACAGACACCCCATACAATAAAGATTTGTAAGGCTCTGTTTTGTAACAAGATTCAATGGGGGCAGAGTCATAATATTAAGTATAATCCAGTAAAACTAATTGCTGGGGGTGGAGGGAGGACGCACAAATTTTCAGGGATATCAAAATCTCAGAATAGAAATTTCTGCTGGCCTAGATAATTTCTGGTAGAGATTTTACAGATTTCCCTGAACTATTTTATAACCAATGACCCCTTTTGATAAATGTAAATTTCTCACACCTTCTTTCAATATTGACACCTTGCAAAATGATTTCTCAAACAACATACCCTTCCTCCCTCATTGTTGTTGGGTATCCAGAGAAACAAATGAACATCTGTCCTTCACACTGTAATCCATAGATATTTGGTTTTTCATAGCAGCATTTCATAAGTATTGAGTACTTATGGAGTACTTATTGAGTATTCAAGGTTATAGTCCCTGGCAAGGACCTGGAGAGAGGTATTCTATAGGGTTTTCAGTTCAAGGACATTTGCTTTACTGGACAGCCCATCTGGCAGTGGAACTGAAAGCTGTAAATGCCAAAGCCCTTGGCACACCTCCAGACTCTAGCCAGGGAAGGATACGTAGGTAGGACTGAAAGTCTCCACAAGAAAAATAACTTTCTGTGTCTGTTCCAGGTCCTAAACAAACAAGCAAACAAAATAAAGTTTACACCACACAGCAATGCTCTATGGAACACCTGGGGTGGTGACGGGGAGGTTGGGTTCCACACTAGGCTCTTGACATACCTAGAGCTAGTGGAGCTTTTTTTCATCCATCTCAGACAGTCAGTTCTGTCATCACGTTGATTTTGGAAATGTAAATTTGTTACACAGTAAACAACTTGAGCATATCCCCCAAGAATTTTGGTTTGCTTGTGCATGATTCTGTCTTCAAGAAACAGTAGGTGAACACCCTGAAAACTGCACCCAGCTGCACCACGCACACACTTCAAACATCTACCAGCTACCTCAGTTTACTAAGAGTGTTATGCATCACACTCATTCACTTCTGATGCTATAATTTTTTTTCCTTTCTCCAGTGGTTTTATTGTGATAGAGTATGTATACCACTTAATTCACTCATTTAAAGTGCACAATTCTGTGGGTTTGGTATTGAGTTAGTCTTGTTTTCACACTGCTATAAAGAAATACCATCATTTATAAAGAAATGTATAAAATTATAATTTACAAAGGAAAGAGGTTTAATTGACTCACAGTTCTGCATGGCTAGGGAGGCCTCAGGAAATTTACAATCTTGATGGAAGGCAAAGGAAAAGTGTGGACCTTCTCCACATGGTAACAGGAGAGAAAAGAGTGAGTGAAGGAGAAACTTGCCAAAATCTTATAAAACCATCAGATCTAGTCATAACTTACTATCATGCAACCAGCATGGGGGAAACTGTCCCCATGATCCAATGACCTCCCACTATGTTCTCCCCTCAACACCTAGGGATTACAATACAAGATGAGATTTTGGTGAGTACACAAAGACTTATCATATCAGGTATATTCACAGACATTGTGAATATTACCATGGTCAATGGTGGAGTATTTTTATCATGTCAGAAAGAAATCTCATCTCTTTTAGCCAACATCCCCAGTGATCCTAGCCTTCTCCCAGCCCCGGGCAACCACTAATTTACTTTGTTTCTATTGACTTCTCTATTCAAAATATTTCATATGAATGTAATAATACACTATGTGGCATTTTTATGCATTGCTTCTATTAGTCTGCATAATGGTTTTAGGTCCATCCATGTTATAGCATCTGTCAGTAGTTCATTCTTTTGTGGCTAAAAAGTGATGATTATATAGTTAGATGATATTTAATTTTTGATCCAATTTCAGATAAGCTTCCTTCTACCACTTTATAATAACTCACCAGCTGCAACTCTTCTGAGGCCACTTCTACAAGCAAAATCCAGGTGTTATTCAAGGCAAAGTAGCAAGTTTGTTGTCGTATTAACGTATTGCTTAAATTAAAGGGTATAAATCTGTCTACTGTGTTTATTAGCTTCCTATCTTTTCTTTTTTAAGATGTCACTGATGAAATTTTTTAGCATTGTGCTCCTAGCCCCATTTTTCCTATACGTCGTGTGTTGTCTACTGGATGATTATGGAGTAGCCTGATGATTTTTTAGAAACACATATGTTGTGTTATAGCAGAACTGACTATATTTGGATTTTACATAAAATCTTATTTGAAAAAATGAATTTTGCTAGAATGTAAGTTCCACTCAAAGCTACTATGCTGCCCAACTACAGAGGACAGCACTCACATCATATTTGATATGTATCATGTTTACTATTAATTCATCAGCGGGAGATTTAACAGAGTTATGTAAAGCTTAACATATGTCATGAAAGTATAATTCTTCGAAGAATGTATTTGCTCACTGTGGAAAACTAAAGGCAAACAAAAATATATAAAAAACAAATTATTCATCATCTTCACAGGTAAACATTTTGATACTTTTCCTTTCAGTCTTTTTTCTTTGTACATATAACACCACTATCCCTGCCCTGTGCACAATTTCACTTGACCTACTTATCTTAGCTTGGCTTTAAAATTGACCTGCCACTTCTAAATTAAATATGATTTCTTTTCAGAGATGAAAAGAAGTACTGCCAAATTGACTCAATCATTTAACATTAATTAATTAACACTAATTTAAGATAGTGCATGCTTTCTGCTGAGCACTGTGCTCTGTGACATACAAATTAGAATATTCCATAGTCTGTGCTTAACCACTAAAAGGACTTATTAAAGTTTCCAAATTTGGCACAGCTGCAACCTTTCTTACCCTTAAGATGAATTACTATTTTCATTCCAGTTCTAAGATTTGTTAAAAATATAAATTGTATAAATAGCACACTCAGAAAAGAAAATGGACTTGTATTATTAGTCTCCTGCAAATTACAGCTTCAAGAATTGCATCCTGCACTTTTTATCTATCACCTTTTCAAATATTATACCTCCAAAACTAACTATATAAAACAAAGCTGTGTTTGAACATTTTAAGCAATAAACATACACATTAAAGTGTCATGAAGATTGCCTACTATTTTTCCCTCTTCTTTCTTCCAACAGTTATTTTAAGATCTGATTATTTTATGTGTGTGAATATGGATTTAAGGGTTTAATAAATTACATCGAAGATATATGTACTTAAGCACAGTCTTGAATGTATTCTCTACTACAAAAGGTGAAATACATCTGTCATTCCATAAGCTTAATTAAGTTTCTGAACTGGCAACACACAACTAGGAGTAAAAAGCAGTTTAGGGGCCTGGTGTGGTGGCTCACACCTGTAATTCCAGCACTTTTGGATGCCAAGGTGGGTGAGTACCTTGAGGCCAGGAGTTCAAGACCAGCTTGGCCAACATGGTGAACTCCATCTCTACTAAAAATGCAAAATTTAGCCAGGCATGGTGGCATGTACCTGTAATCCCAGCTACTCGGAAGGGTGAGGCACAAGAATCGCTTGAACCTAGAAGGCAGAGGCTGCAGTGAGCTGAGATCACAGCACTGCACTCCAGCCTAGCTGACAGAGTGAGATTCTGTTTCAAAAAATAAAAAATAAAACAGTTTTGGGCTTCATCCTGAATCACCTTTCGATGACACGTTGAGAAATACTGAAAAATGATGACAACAGGACAAAATCCAAAGAGGCTGGATAATTCACATCTCTAATAATCTGCTCTGAAATCATTGATAATTAATTTTCCTGTCGATCTCTTTTTTTAAAAAAAGTTCTTTGGTAAGTCATTATGGAGGTTAAAGAATGGCAGAAGAGGTGCCAATCTCCACCACATTTTATTCTTCCCTTTCTCTCATTGAAAGAAACAATTGTCTTCTTATTCTAACAATGTCCGGATGGTAGGTGAGCCTTCCACCAAGACTCCTGTCCCTTTCAAAGACCTCTGTGTATATGGGACATGACGGATTAAGTGTTCCAGCTCACCCCGGGCAACTGATTTTCTCAAACCTCACAGTGGTTCACCTTATTGTGCCCATAGAAGGGTTCCTGGCACAGCCTTTTGAGAAGGGGTGAAAGCAAACCCCATCACATTTCTACCAAAGAAGATCTCACAGCAGAGGACAGACGACCACCCTTGCAAGGAGGACCAGAAGTAAGGTCTAGGAGTGTGGTCTGGACTCACCCTTAGCAACAGAGATGTCTCTTTACAGTATCATCTCAGATTCTATTCCATAATATACCCTTGCCTACATCAGCATTTAAAAGCTCCTAAATTGCTGCTCAGCTGAAATGGGATACTTTTGTACCCTTACCCAAAATATTCAAGAATTACTGATGTCCCAGAAAGACAGGCTACCTTAACCTCCCACTTCACACGGCCCTTGGCATAGGGTTTCGGACTTGGGGAGGAGGGGTGTAGGGGGAGGGGGATGGGGTGCAAGTATTTATATGTGAGATCCACAGCACTAAGAACATAAATGCTTTCATTTTTAAAGGTCCTAATGTGAACGCTTTCGTTTTTCAAAAAATCAACTGAAATTCCCTTACTTGTTGTTGTTGTTTTTTTTAAAAATCATTTTCTTTCGTGGGTACTGAACATTAATGAATGGAAAGTCGGTTCCCTTCTGAGCCCCCACATAGATATAACTACCATTTAGAATAGCTGTGGGCCACTGACATACCCCAGCCCCTCACGGTGGCCTCCATGAGCTGAAAAGAAGTGGGTAGGACAGCTCAACCAGCCAATGGCTGGGAGGATGCAACTAGACTCTTCCTTTGAAAGAGCACCTCAGAACTCCATTATTCATTACAGTATCCTAAAATAGACAAGAAGATAAAATCCTCAACTATGCTAGGCACCGGAAGAAAAAAAACAAAAGTAACCGAAAACTGCCTTTAAAAAGTAATTAAGGTTAAACTTAAAAAAAAAAAAAAAAAAGAAAATCACATGATTTTGTTCCTCATACTATAGTTTATGAAAAGGGGCATTTAACTTCCAGTGGGAAAAGCAGTGTTTTTATCATTTCATTGGCGATTACTACAAAGCTCATTTGTAAGAGCTTGGAGAATCTTCACTTTTTTTTCCAAGAACCAATGTTCTCTGGGGTTAGAACCCAGCGACTTATTCTGATGTCTAACATTCTCCCAAGTCCCTTTAAAAGAAAAAAAAAATGAACTTCACATTGACTGATGCATGACATTGTTTCCGTACAAAAATGAAAAAATGAAAAACTGTGCAGGTTGAAACCATTATTACATGTCATAAAGCATCCGTAAAGGCCACTCGGCAAAATCTAAACCATTTTAAGGTCATAAACAAGCACAAAAAGTGTGCTACCCTAATTTATTGGAAACCTCCTCTTGAAAAGAAAGGGTCATGAAGGGCTGCAGCTCAATCATGCTGCTCTCCACACTTCAGTCACAGAACTTATACACGACCTTTGCAATTCCCCTTGCAAATTCTTTCAGCACTTGGGCATTCGACTTTTAAAATTAGGGGGAGGTGAGGCAAAGCTATAAAAATGAGCAGCAGGAACACTAGAATATGCTGAAATGTGACCAATGTCTTTCTTACAGAAGAAATGCAGGCAATATTGATTTACAGAATCTAATGCAGAGAGCAACTAGTCAGATCTCCATTACCACTTTATATTTTAAAACCAGAAAAGCAAAATCAGACTTACCCTGGGAAGCCATCCTATAGGCTGACTCAGAAAAATAGCCTGTTGACAAGCCAAAAAACAGTTACAAACCAATGCTCCAGAAACTCACAGGGCTTAATCCTCACATCCACCTACTAACCTCTGCTACTACATATGGGTCTGGCTTTTGTTAAAGAACTTCTGCAAATGTACAGTGGATGAGTAATCATTCAGACTGCATAAAACACACCAAATCCGTCACTAATAACAGTTGTTTCATTTACTCATCACATTTTTGTGTGCCTCTATTTTTTTTTTAGCAAAATTAGTGCTTTTGCTGATGTAAATTCCCTGCCACCTGGGCATGCATATAGTGTCCAAAAGGCAGGAGGCTGCCTATTCTGTGTATAACTTTTTCTGAGTCTTTATCAGTTGTAATGTTGAACTAATGTGAAACGCATAGCCTACTTGACAAACCATCTTTTAAAATCAATATTACCACCATTTTCCTAAGTACAAGAACATTTCCATTCAATTCTACTCTATCTTCTTTCATTTAAAAAGGCAATTGTTTTTTATAATAATAATTAGAAATGCTAAAGAATATTAAGCATAAATTCATTCCTCACTATCTCCCCATCTAATCCATTCTGTAAGATATAATCACTGCTGGCAATTTGAATGCACCCTTCTAGAACGTTCTATGTACATATTATGCAAGTGTGTATACACAAATACACACATGCATACACACTTCAAAACACCCTTGGGAACTGATGAGTCTTGAACATCAGAGTTTTCCAGATTTTATAGAGATAATACAGATCATATACAGTATAGTATCTCCAGTGAGATCAGGGCAATAGTTTGTAATCAAGTACATTAATATTTCTGCTGGGAAACATATGAATATTCAATTAAGTGGAATAATAAAGACTATAAATAGCCTTGTGTCACTTCAGGTCAGGTAATTCTGCCAATGAGGTATCAGACAAAAAAAATCCTTTGACATTCAGAGAATTTTGGATTTCAGATTTGAAGATAAGACATTTCAGACCTATTGTTTTTCTCCCAGTTAGATCAAGTTTTGGAAACTATAACTATTTTTATTATAAATGTTCATGATTGGAAATTTTTTAAATACACATGAACAGAATTTAAGTCACCTATAAAATCCCACTAGACAGATAATTCAGCTTTTATTCAGTCACATATTGAGTGCTTCTTGAGAGTACAGGCTCAGTACTCTGTGGGCACATTAAAAAATTAAAGCAAACACAACTCCTGTTTTCAAACAAGGTAGAAAGTAATACCTGTCTTAAAAAATCAAAAGGTATTGCGCTACTGAAGCTCAAAGGCAGTGTCAAGTGGACACATACTATCTTTTAGGCCATCCGGCACCTTTTAAGATACTTCCTGTGCTTGAAAAATTCCCCTTCTAATGAATGTAGAGGGAGACAGAGATAGCTTTGACTTTAGAAGCCAAAGGTTCACTTTCCCAGACTCTCTTGTAGCTAACATGAAGACATATGCCTTCAGGTCCTCAATCAGATATATCTGGGAAAAATAGTGTGGAGCGTACACTGGCAAGGAAAGATGCAGCTACATCTGGAAGCTGTAAGGGTCAGAGGCTTGGCTGTGTGGTCTAGTGGTCCACATTGGGGATGTCAATGGTGCAGGCTGCAGTATCTGTGCCCAGTGAGGGCAACATCAATATTTCCATTGGATCAGTTCTACAACACGTTGGGGGAATCAGTCCTGGCCAGTCAGCCTCTGGTTTGTTTCTCTGGCCTCCAGGGACTCAGAGCTCCTAAAAATCCTTTAATATACACATGAATATATCTCTTCCTGCTTAAACTAGGGAGAATTCAGTTTTCTGTTGATACAACCAAAAAATCTGACTGCTACAAGGAAGAAATTTCATTTAACAAAGCAAGGCAGCACAATGTACTGAAAAGCTGAAAAGAGCAGTTTCAAAATTTGACTGTTATCCCACCCTGTCCTAACTGGCTCTGGACCCACAGACAAGCTTATTGAATTATTTGCTCATCATATCTATAAAATAGTAAGATCCACTTTGCAAAACTGTAATGAGAAAGAAATGTGTTCTTTCATTGTATCCACTCTCTTGTTCATTCAAATATTTATTGAGCTCCTACAATATGCTACACACCCTACTCAACACCAGGTACTAGGGTTGCTGGATTTAGCATTTAAACCTACCAGACATCTGGTTAAATTTGAGTTTCAGGAAAACCATAAATAATTTTTCAGTATAAACATGTCTTGCATTTGGCATATACTTATACTAGAATATTATTTGCTCAATAATGTTGCAGGATACTAAAATCAACATTAAAAAATCAGTAGTATTTCTATATGCTAATAGTGATCTACCTAAAAAATAAATCAATAAGATAATTCCATTTACAACAGCTACCAAAAAAATAAGCTATATAGGAATAAACATAACCATCAGGGTAAAAGATCTCTACAATGAAAACTATAAAACAAAGAAGAAAGAAGTTGAAGAAGACACAAATAAATGAAAAGATATTCCATGTCCATGAACTGAAAGAATTAATATTGCTAAAATGGCCATCCTATCCAAACCAATCTATAGCTTTACTATAATTCCTATCAAAATACCAATGACATTCTTCACAGAAATAGAAAAAAAAATTCTAAAATTAATGAGACCACAAAAAACCCAGAATAGCTAAAGCAAGTCTGAGCAAAAAGAAGAAGTTAGAAGTATCACACTACCTGACTTCAAAATATACTACAAAATTATAGTAATCAAAACAGCATGGTACTGGCATAAAAACAAACACAAAGACTAATGAAACAGAATAGAGAACCCAGAAATATATTAGCACACCCACAGCCAAATGACTTTTTACAAATGTGCCAAAAACACTCAATGGGAAAAGGACAGTCTCCTTAATACATGGTGCTGAGAAAATCAGATATTCATATGCAGAAGAATGAGACTAGACCCCTACCTCTCACCATATACAAAAATCAACTCAAAACAAAATAAAGACTTAAATGTAAAGCCTAAAGCTATGACTCTACTAGAAGAAAACACAGGCAAAATGCTTCACAACACTGGGCTTGGCAAGGATTTTTAAAATAAGACCTCAAAAACACAGGCAACAAAAGCAAAAATAGACAAATGGGATTACATCAAACTAAAAAGCTTTTGCAAAGCAAAAGATAATTAACAGATTGAAGAGACAACCTACTGAATGGGAGAAAACATTTGCAAACTAAACATCTGACAAGGGTTAATATCTAGAATAGCTAAGGAACTTAACAGCAACCAACCAACCAAATAACTCAACTAAAAAATAGAAGTTGGGTGCATGCCTGCAATCCCAGCACTTTGGGAAACTGAGGCAGGTAGATTGCTTAAGCCCAGGTGTTTGATACCAGTCTTGGCAACACGGCAACACCCGGTCTCTACAAAAACTACAAAAATTAGCCAGGCATGGTGGCGTGCTCCTATAGTACCAGGTACTTGGGAGATTGAAATGGGATGATGGCTTGAGGCAAGAGGTCAAGATTGCAGTAAGCCATGATCATACCATCACACTCCAGCCTAGGTGACAGAGTGAGACTTTGCCAAAAAAAAAAAAAAAAAAAAAAAAAAGCAAAAGACCAAGCTTAATAGACACTTTTCAAAAGAAAATACATACATGGCAACAGATATGAAAAAAATACTCAACATCACTAATCATCAGGCAAATGCAAATCAAAACCGCAATGAGATACCACCTCACTCCAGTTAGAATGGCTACTATGAAACAAAAAAAAAAGAAAAGAAAACAAGTATTAGTGAGGATGTGGAGAAAAAGGAACACTTACACACTGTTAGAGAGACTGTAAATTAGTACAGCCATTTTGGAAAACAGTAGGAAGGTTCCTCAAAAAATTGAAAATATAACTACCATATAATCCAGCAACCCTTCTATTGGATATATATCTAAAGGAAATGAAATCAGTATGCCAAAGAGATATCTGCACTCCCATGTTTATTGCAGCACTATTTACAATAGCCAAGATATGTAATCAACCTAAGTGTCCAACAACAGATGAATGGATAAAGAAAATGTAGTATATATACGGAATGGAATATTAGCCATAAAAAAGAACGAACTTCTGTCATTTGCAGCAACATGGATGAACCTGGAGGCTATCATGTTAAGGGAAATAAGCCATACACAGAAAGACAAATATCATATGATGTCACTCAAATGTGAAATCTAAGGGGAAAAACAAGCTGACATCATAAAAATAGAAAATAGAACAGTAGTTACCAGAAACTGGGAAGGGGATGGGTGAAGAAAGGATGGGGACAGGTTAGTGAACAGATACAAAGTTACAATTAGATAGGAGGAATAACTTCTGGTGTTCTATTAACAGTACGGTGACTGTAGTTAAAAGTAAGGTATTGTATTTTACAAATCAGCTAGAAAAGAGGTTTTTGAAAGTTTTCACCACAAAGACAACACATACGCATGAGGTGACAGATATATTAACTATGCTGATTTGATCATTATGTAACATATACATGTATCAAAACATCAAATTAACCCATAAATATGTACAATTATAATGTGTCGATTTTAAAAATAAATTAGTAAAATGAAGGTAATATTTGTTTTGAGTCACAATTCAAGTTTCACTGAGTATCCATATCTAATCTGGCAAGGCTACTGGGTGCACAGTAGTGCATGAAAGAGGCATGGCTATTGCTCTCACAGACCTTCAGTAACAGAGGCTGAAGGAATGCAGGTGGACAGGCAATAAACAGGCAAACAATTACATACAGTATAAATAGGGAAGCAACCACATACAGTGTAAACAGGGAAGCAACCACATACAGTGTACATAGAAAAACGATAGACTGGATTAAGAAAATGTGGCACATATACACCATGGAATACTATGCAGCCATAAAGAAGGGTGAGTTCATGTCCTTTGCAGGGACATGGATGAATCTGGAAACCATCATTCACAGCAAACTATCGCAAGGACAAAAAACCAAACACCGCATGTTCCCACTCATAGATGGGAATTGAACAATGAGAACACATGGACACAGGAAGGGGAGCATCACACACCAGGGACTGTTGTGGGGTGGGGGGAGGGGGGAGGGATAGCATTAGGAGATATACCTAATCCTAAATGACGAGTTAATGGGTGCAGCACACCACCATGGCACATATATACATATGTGACAAATCTGCACGTTGTGCACATGTACCCTAAAACTTAAAGTATAATAATAATAAAATAAAATTAAAAAAGAAAAACAATCACATACAGTGTAAACAGAGAAACAACCACATACAGTGTAAATAGAAAAACAACCACATACAGTGTGAACAGGGAAGGAACCACATACAGTGTACGTAGAAAAACAATCACATATAATGTAAATAGAAAAACAACCACATACAGTGTAAACAGGGAAACAACCACATACAGTGTACATAGAAAAACAACCACATACAGTGTAAAAAGGGAAACCACAACATACAGTGTAAACAGAAAAACAATCACATATAATGTAAATAGAAAAACAACCACATACAGGGTAAACAGGGAAACAACCACATACAGTGTACATAGAAAAACAACCACATACAGTGTGAACAGGGAAACAACCACATACAGTGTAAACAGAAAAACAATCACATATAATGTAAATAGAAAAACAACCACATACAGTGTAAACAGGGAAACAACCACATACAGTGTACATAGAAAAACAACCACATACACTGTGAACAGGGAAACAACCACATACAGTGTACATAGAAAAACAACCACACACAGTGTGACAGGGAAACAACCACATACAGTGTGAACAGGGAAACAACCACATACAGTGTAAATAGAAAAACAACCACATACAGTGTAAACAGGGAAACCACCACATACAGTGTAAACAGGGAAACAACCACATACAGTGTAAACAGGGAAACAACCATACACAGTGTAAATAGAAAAACAATCACATACAGTGCAAACAGAGAAACAACTACATACAGTCTAACCAGGTGTATAACCACATACAGTGTAACTAGGCAAAGAGTATAACTAGGCAAAGAGTATAACTAGGCAAACAATCACATACAGTATAAATAGGCAAACAACTATATACAGTGTAACTAGGCAAAGAGTATAACTAGGCAAACAATCACATACAGGATAAATAGGCAAACAACTATATACAGTGTACATAAGGAAACAATCACATACAGTGTAACCAGACAAACTACATACAGTGTAACTAAGCAAAAAAACACATATAGTGTAAATAGGGAAATAACCACATTCAGTATAAATAGGAAAACAACTACATATGGTGTAACTAGGCAAATAAACACATACACTGTAACACACACAGTATGACTAGGCAAACAACAATATACAGTGTAAACAGGGAAACAATTGCGTATAGTATCATAGGAAAACAACAAGCTATGAAGGTGATCCACTGGGCAATAAGATGAAAATACAAAGGGAGAGCATGAAGATAGGATGGTTAAATGTAGAAGCTCTTGCCCAAGGTCTAGTACATAGTAGATGTTTGGCATCTACTTTCTTTGGCAGGGCCAGAACCTGCATAACCCTGAGAAAAAGTGCCTCCTTCACTTCGTATCCTCAGAAAGAGGCCTCTTTGGCCTCATCCAGTCCTTTCTCTTGAGATAGAGAAAGATGTTAAGTGGGGGTATAAATTGACCACCAATGGCTTCCTCCTTTTGATGGTCTGGCAGCCATCATCTGTCTACAACCTCCTGAGAGATGCCAAACCAGAACTGCCCAGCCCAGCACTCCACAATTCCTGACCCACAAAAACCATGAGAGTGAACAAAATGACATGTATTGTATTCACTCACTAAGTTTGACCATGATTTGTTATGCAGCAATAGTAACCAAGTGTTGGAAAGACCAGAGAGCAGCCAAAATGCTGAGCATACACCCTGTGTACCACCCCAGCTCCCACTCCCTCGGGCACCGTTCCACCACTGGTTCTTGTGGACTCCCACAACAAACTCTCCCTTCTCTGCTCACCAGAGCCTTCCACCAATTAGGCACACAACCCTCAGATTAATCTTTCTAAAGCTCACCTTTCACTGTGTCATTCTGCTCTTCAAATAATCTCCCATGTATATACTTAATAAGTATTTGCTGATTGATTAACTGTAAGATTCAAATCTGGGGAATTTTACTTACCTGGCTCTGAGGGGTAAAAGAAACAAAGCAAACAACCCAAGCATTCAGAAATTTACAAGGCAGCTCCTTGAAATGCCCTCCACAAAAATGAAACTCTTGCCAGAAATCAAGATTGTTGTGAAATCCATATATAGAAATATGTCTTGAGGACCCAGATAAGCTACCTACTGCTATCTAGTCAAACAACAAAATTGCAAAAGATACGGTATTACTATGACAGTGACAACCAACATCACAGCACACAACAAAGAACGGATTTTAAACCTGAAAGGTCTTCCTTTGCATGGCAAGGGGAGAAAAAGTTTATCCTCACCATGGAAAAGGAAAGAAAAAGGAACAGAAAAAGAGGGCAAGAACGTCAACCCTTAACCCTGCCGAGAATTTTCTGCTAGTGCCCTATTCCATGTCGATTGTCCAGACCGTATCATTAGTGATGATAATAATGGGGGGAAGCATAATTGTTAACGGCTGCCGTTTACTCTGTGCCCATCATGTGCCAGACATTACACTGAGCCTTAAGATACTTACATCTTCGACAGCATTATTGCGACCAATATTTAAGTATGGCACTATGCTAACTGCTTGACACGCATCATCTCATTTCAGCCTCAGAGCAACCCTGCAAGGTTGCGTGTCGTTATCCCTATTTTACAAGATGAGGAAACCGAGGGGTAGAGAAGTCAGCGAACTTGCCTAAGGTCTTAGCCACAAACACTTTGAGGGTCTAGGGTAAAGCAAGATGAAACAGACAGCAAAAATCAATAAGAAAAAGATGAAAATGCCTAATGGGAATATTTGTAAACTGAAAAGAAAATACAGGGATTCATTAAAAGCTAATTTATGGCAACGTAAGACATGAGATTCATGAAACCATAACCACTGGGATGCAGTATACATGGAGCAACCAGCCAAATTTAAGCTCCATGTTGTGCACACTGAAAGGGAGAGACAGATATCATATCTGTTCATTCATTTATTGAACCTCCTTTTCATTTACTGAGCACCCATTACGCACCAGACAGGTTCAAAGTGTGGGGGATACAGCAGTGAGCAAAGAGACAAACATCCCCACTTTGATGAAGCATCGGGATGGGGAGAGAAATATAATGATAAACCTGATAAACTAAATAAATAAGCACAGAAAATGTTAAAGGTAGCAAGCGTCAGGGTTAAAAATAAGGCAGAACAAGAAGCAACCAAAGGGCCAGGATTTGGGGGCCAGGAGAGGAATGCAATTTTAAACATAGTAGTCAGGGTAGGCCCAGAGGATGACATCTGAGCAAAGCCTTGAAGGAGGTGAGGCAATGAGCTCTGTGCATGGTAGCAGGCCGAGCTTTCCAGGAAGTACACACCCAGGTGAGCTCCTGTGCAGCACGCTGGGCAAGAGTGAGGAGGCCAGCCCAAATGCAGCAGGGAAGCACAAAGGGGAAAGCCAGATTGAGTAACGGGGGCCAAACTGCAGAATACTCTTGTGGCCGCTGTACACCAATGATTCTTTGACTTTGAGGATCATGAACCACTGGTAGAACCTGACGAAAGCAAGGGAACCTCACCCCAGAAAAGCGCATCTGCAGAAAACACTGCTCTAATTTCAGAGGCTTAACACCTTCCTGATCCATCCTAGACTCGCAGAGCTGAAACATCGCCCAGCAGATCACATCACGGTCCCTCCCGCTGAACCAAAGAAACACATAGATGGAACTCTCTCTTTAATGATATCCTCAAAGGAAACAGTGATACGTGGCAGTGAATTCTAAGGTTCCTCCACTGTCTGAGGCTCCTCTCAACCCACTGTCATCACCAAACTGGGAATGCCATCCTCAGGCATCACTGGCCCTAAGGGAGGTCACCTACATTTGTTATGTGGGACTTACTTTCATCAGCTCAAAACCACACCAATAGTGATGTTAACATCCATAGGGAGAAAGAATGTATGCATTTGTAGTCCAAGTGGAACCAAATGACAGGTGGAAACAATCTATTACCTGACAGTTGGTGTGTGTATGTGTGTGTGTGTATGCATCCACACCTTTGTATATACACAAATATATTTGTATATTTGAGTTCTTTTCATATTAGCTAAAAGAAATCAAGAATTTTTTTTTTACTGCTGAATTTTATGTGTTTGGAATAGTGTCAGGCACAAAGTAGTTCCTCAATAAACGATGGCTGAACAAATGAATAAATCCAAAGAATTACTTTTCGTGAATCAATCTAGAAAATAAGTGGATCAAAAGTCACAGTTAAATAGAATAGTTGTAGTGGAAAGTTAAGGGGATTTGGCTTAAAGGTTAGGGGACATGAATTTTAAAAGCTCAATGCAATACAAGCCACAGTACTCCATGTCAAAATTCATGCCTATAGAATAACAGAAGTTATATACCACTTTCTGTCACCATGATGCAGGTTCCTCACCAATGCTTCTAAAGTGTCTGTGGCATTAGTTTGTTTGTCTTTTTAACACCAAATCCATCACAGGTTGATACTTTTATAGACTACATAAAAGTGAATTCTTAGACAAATGAGATGAAAAACAAAACAAACACAAATATGCAAGCCCAAATGTGTATTATTAGGTTCAACAGACCTAAAGTTACTCTTTCCGATTGCTCTAAAATTTCAGAACACTCTATTTCTATTTTTAGCATATTGTAGACCAGCACCACACAGTTCATGAAGCAGTCCAGTCCATGGGTCACACTTTGAGTGGCGTGAATCTTAGTAAACACACACACACACAAACACACACACACACACACACACACACACACGAGATTCCAGTATTCAATTCAGATGCCAATGTTTTTGTTCTCTAGCTAATAATGGAAAAGAAATAAAGCTCTGCTTCCTATTAAATTTGTCAGACACTTATGTAAACCATCAAGGAATAAAATTAGCAAGTTCATGATGCTCATGTCAGACTCCAGGAATATGTTCATACACGATTATGCCTTACTTCAAATCATCCCAAGATATAAACACAGAAATTAGGGTCAGATTATCACTCATTTTATAACAGGTTGTACATTTAGTGGAATAATTATAATCAGACTCATTTTATATATCAAAATACCATGATGATTTTATATTCATCTATTTATGTAACATAATCTGTATATTTAACTTCTGTATTTATATATACATATACACAGACTTATAGAAACATTTTATTGTGTAAACGCGTATGGTGAATTTTTTAAAAGCTATTAAAATGTTGTATACTTAGGTAACAAGTGGTTTCCTTTATTCTAGGTGAGTTAACATTATCTACTTGAGAATCCTCCTATACAAGCTAAACAAAAAATTGATTAGATATCACCTATAAATAAAACTGACATATTACCCTTCTAAGATGAAAACAAGTTGCCCTTTTTTATTATTACTAAAATAGCTCCAGATTAATGAAGGATGCTCACTAATCTTCTTAAATTATTCTTCATCTTAAAATACAACCTTTGAAACTATGTACACATAATCCTGAAATCTCTGGTCAAAGCTCCTTAAGTTGGGGTGAGTTAATAATTTTCCTCAAAGTGCATCCAAATGTGCATTCCAGAGAAAAGCATGCTTGAGGCTAAACATGGTGTCAATACTGACTGATTTACTTATTAGCTGGCACCCACGCCAGTAATCACCTTGGGCCAACTGTATAGAAAGGTAAAGATATACTTGATCATATTTATGACAAGAATTTTACAGAGGCAGAAGTCAACTGTTACCTTGAAGCTGCACAGAGCTTCCTGGCAGAAGGAATAACTATTTATTGAATTATGGAATGCAACTGTTAATTCCTCATTTATCGTAGGCTGTGGAGGTCACTGCTGCCCAAGCTTACTTTTATGAGAAACAGGAAGTCATCAGGGTGCCTGGGCCACTGATTTGGTGCCTTGGTCTTCTGTATATCTTGTGCATTGCCAGTTTGCTGATTTGACAGTAAAGTGATGTGAAGGTCAAAAAAAAAAAATAAGGGAAAATAAATTGGGAATTATATTCCAAAGGTTATGTCCACTGATTCAATGGAAGTGTTTTAAACGTGACTGAGCTGGCCTCTGTGCCAAGTCCCTTCCTACTGATTGCTCTCTCTGGGAGGTTTATATTTCCCTCCCCATTGATATCAGGCTTGACGTGTTGTAGGCAAACAAATATGAGTACAAGTGACATATGCCACTTCCCAGCAGAAGTTCTAAGAGCCACTCTGTGGTTCCTCCGTTTCCTTTTTTCTCCTGTTCAAGACAAATATGTCCCAAATGGATGGTGCTTGTTAAGCCTTTGTTTCAGAAGGAATTGGACAAAGATCAGAGCTACTGTCAATCTGTGAGTTTTGTAAGCCATAAAATTTTGAAGTCCTTTGTTAATGCAGCAAAACTTAGCCTCTGCTGACTGATATGGTGGCTTTGTCTCACTGAGCATCCACATCTTTAGGAGAAAAGCCTGCACCACAGTGTCTGTTGAAGACTTGAGGGCAAAGCTGAATTTTCTCAAGTCCTCACTAAAGAACTCAACTGGCAGTGGTGGTACTGGAGAAAGATGATCCTGTCCCCCTCAGATAGGATGGGTTGCACTGGTGAGAGGCTGTCAGAGAGCAATGTTAGCATTCAGAGGATGGCATGAGAAGAGGAGGATGTAGGCTAATATAACAGCAAAAACTCAGAAGAAAACTCAGGAATGAATAATGTCTGCCCATTTATTCAGTTCCTGCCCCCAGTACCTGGAATACAACAGGCAGGTAATAATTGTGGCAGAGAGGAAGGGAGAGGAAAGATAAAGAATCAAACATTACTCCAAAGGTAAAGCATGTGCAGGCCCTGAGAAAGTGAAAAACATTGTGTACAAGCAACCAGATACAAATAGTAAAATAAGCTTGGCTGATACTTTGCTATAATGTATAAAAGTTTAATTTAAAAAGTAATGGCAGCTTCCACTATTTGAGCACTTATGTGTCAAGCACTGTGTACAGTATCCATCATTTTATTCCATTATTTCCCAAACCCTGCACAACTGGTATTAGTAAGCCCATTGTCAATGAGGAGACAGGCTCATGAACATAAAGAACTAGAGCAAGACGGCACAGTTAATGAGTTGTCTAACTCCAAGCTTGTGTCTTCAACCTCACATTCTGCTGTCTTCCAATGTCCAAAAGTTTCAAAAAGTAATTATAATGAATGTTCACAGCCTCATTGTAAATGCCCCAAATTAGAAAAGTATCCAAATGTCCATCAACAGTAGAATGGATAACTAAATCCTAGTAGGATTAGATAATGAAATACTATATGGAAATGAAAATGAATGAACGATAACTACTTACAGCAATGAGGAAGAATCAATCTCCCAAACATAATCATGAACAAAAGATGCCAGGCCCAAGTGAGTACCTACTATATGACCATATGGCTTGTTCCATTTCTATAAAGGACAAGACAGGCAAAATTAATCTATGCAGTTGGTAGTCAAGATACTGGTTAACCTTGGGTGGGGTAGTGAATAAAAGGCACAGGAAGGAAGCATCTAAGCATCTAGGGTGCAGGTAATATTCAATTAGTTTACCTGAGGGCTGGTTAACGAGAGTCCAGTTTGTCAATAAATCATCATGGTGTACACTTATAATACGTACATTCTCCTGTCTATATATTCCACTTCAATATATGTAGTGTAAAATTTTAAAAAGATGCACCTGCACAAGACATTTACTGATCTATTCTTTTAATGTAGACTAAAATATCATTTAATTTTAAAGTACATATCATATTTTTCCAAGCTTTGTAAATCTTAATATATAAATATAAAGAAATAAATCATTAGAGATTAAAAAGTAAATAAAGTTTGGAGGGAAACAACCAGCTAGGAATCAGGTCTGTTTTGCTATATTTTTGTGTTTTCTAACTAGGTGCACACTCTTGAGAGCAACACACTTAACCTCACTCTTGGTCAGTTTCCCCATCTCAAAAATGAAGGGATCAGACCAGATAATCCTCAACGCACCTCATTCTGGTTTTTCTTTTACTTCTGCATCATACACTGGCCCATATCATACTGCTGCAGTATTCACACAGAAAAGGGGAAGAAAAGAACAACTGCTATGGCCCTATCACAAGATATGAGGGTGGAAGGAAACAACGCTTGACATGCACACTTAATCAATTTAGGATTATCAATGTAGATATTATCACTTTGTAGACAATCCCCAGAAACTGAACTCATCCACTAGGTCCCCTCAGCAGCCTTGTTGTGAGAACCTGAAGCTCCCACACAAAGCAGAATGGTCATTCGTCAGACAATGAATTTTTTTCACTCTAGTATCATCAGAACCACTATTCTCTTCCTCCACTACAGATAATGGCAAACTTCCAGATTTTCCTAAAATTGGTTTATTCAACCAGAAGAGTGCAGGGAAATATATAATAGCATATACATTCTGATTTCACGCTCCTTTGAACAAATCCATTAGATTCTCTTTCAACCACTTGCTTTTTGCAACACAAGCACAGAACCCCATAATACTATTGATGGGACCCTATATTAACCCAGGGTCCAATTAGGAGAGATGGTTTGTCATTTCATCTATTAAACTTTCTCTTTTCAAACTACTGTCTGAAAATAGAAACTTTAATAGAAGAAATTACTAACTATAACAAGACTTAGCTAGCAAGAAGTAAAGAGAACCTGAAAGAACTTTAAAGAATATAGGAATGGCAGAGACAAGGAATGGCCATTAACTCTAAGACTGAGATACAAGGCCCAAGGGAGAGCCTTTATCCCCAGGGCTAAGAGCCAGATCCCTGGAGGCAGGGAAGTTGCTGTGGTGCTTCAGTGGTGGAGCTTACTGGAATCCATCCTCTAGGGTTTCAGGGAAGCTGTTCACAGGGAGGTGTCCCACCAGAGGCACCCTGCTACAAAACAGCCCAAGGAGAGGTGCCAAAGGAAGCTGCTGGCTACCAGGTGCGGCTGTGGCCACTATGCACTGCAGGAGCCAGGCACTAGTGAAGCCAGAGCACTGGAGGAACATGGTGCTGGAGAAGCCACAAGTGCTGTGGGAAACAAGTCCTGGAGATGTCTACAGTGCTGCAAGAGCTGGGTCCTGGAGAAGCCATGGATGCTGCAGAAGCCACGTGAGAACACACGCCAGATTTAAGAAGGAAAACCCCGTCTTCCTGTGACATCTCTCCAGCACCCTCTCCTGCCAAACCTTAACATCATACCATTTAAAGAGTTCAGGTCCATTTTCACAGAGCAGACAATAAAGGGTGAATTTGGACCTGAGAGGCAATAAATTGATAATCACCATAGAACCTACTGGAAGCAATTGCAATAAGTTCTAAGAATCCAGCACCCCATATGCATGCTATTGATATTGACATGTTCTTGCGCGTACTACCCTGGATACAGATGATGAAATTGATTACGAGGGAAAATAATTCTCTTCTCAAGATACAATAAAGTCTGCAAACAGCCAGAAAAATAGAACTCCTTTTGGAGTCAAGTGCAGGGCTCTTGTTTCCTGGGGTACATTCAAATTGTCTTATTTTCCCTATATTCTGAGTTCATACCAAATCACTTTTTAGTTGGTCTTAATCTGAAACAGCCATTGACAATACCAGTTTTCTGACAAATGCTGACAGACTTTGAATATCAAATCTCTCACTGAGCTACAAATAATGTTGCTCATATTTTGACCTTTGCCTGGCCATTTACACGAATGTGGTAACTATTTTATAATAGGATAACTCCAAGCCTGCATGTATTTGGAATGTGTGAGTCGTGGACTTTAGTCTAAGCTCTGGTCATTCTGCTAACCAAAACACAGGCTACAGGGCATATTTTGAACCACAAAAGAAATCATAGGCTACCACTCAGTATGCTTAGGAGAGCAGGATTAATAATCTGGTAGTATCACAAAGAATTCTTATAGAAAAGATCCAAAATAAAGGAAATAAGCAAACATTTGTCATAACTTACTTTGGTGCAGATTGCAAAAGTTTTAGAGAATGTCAGATCTGAGGAAAGATTCTGATACTAAAATAAATAAAATAACTATAATCCATAATACATATTTACCAAAAAAGGGGGAAAAAGCATAAAAGACTGTTGTCTTCATATGTTGAAGCCCTAACCCTAATATGATGATATTTGGTGGTGGGGACTTTGGGAGGTAACTGAGTTTAGATGAGGTCATGAGAATGGGGCCCCCAGGATGGCGTTAGTGCCCTTATTAGAAGAGACACCAGAGAGCTTCTTTGGCTCTCTGGGGACACAGTGAGAAAGCAGCCATCTGCCAGACAGGAAGAGACCCCTTATCAGGGATCAAATCTGCCAGCACCTTGATCTGAACTTCCTAGCCTTCAGAACCATGAAAAATAAATATGTTGTGTAAGCTACCAGTCTATGGTATTTCATGATAGCAGCCTGAGCTGCTAAGACAAAGACTAAGGATCAAAATCCAACTATATGCTGCATACAAGCAACAAACCTTAAGTCTAAAGACACAGAAAAGCTAATTTAAAAAAAGGATGAGGCCGAGCGCAGTGGTTCATGTCCGTAATCCCAGCACTTTGGGAGGCCAAGGCGGGCAGATCACCTGAGGTCAGGAGTTCGAGACCAGCCTGGCCAACATGGCAAAACCCCATCTCTACTAAAAATACCAAAATTAGCCAGGCGTGGTTGCATGCACTTGTAATCCCAGCTACTCAGAAGGCTGAAGCAGGAAAATTGCTTGCAGTGAGCCGAGATTACACCACTGTACTCACCCTGGGTGACAGAGTGAGACTCTCTCAAGAAAAAAACAAAACAAAAAAACACGAAATAAATAAACCTTGGAAACACCAAACTAAAGTACTCAATAAGACGGGGTTGAGTAATGAATTTCAGTTGGGGCAAAAAGACTTTAGGAAAAAAATAAAATTAAAAATGAGGAAATGACTTGGGGGAAAGCAAGCAAGTATTTGGTGTTTGTACGTGGGTGGGTGAATTCAAAATCTGGGAAATAACTTAGTCACCACTCCACAGTGCAGTTCATGGAGGGAAGCACAGAAATTGCTGTTATCCTCTATCTCATACTCAGCTGGTTTGTTTTCCTGGTAATTAAATTTTTCATTTCTTGTTTCTGTTTGGGTTGGTTAGGTTTGGTCTTTTTCTCTTGACAGGAATGCAAGCTCTGTCATTTTTGAAATATGCCCTCTAGTCTGTGTTTTGGTGTAACTTTTTGCACTTCATTTCCCCAGTGCCTATGACAGTGCCAGGAATGGAATAAATACTCCAGAAATATTCAATGGGTGAATTAACAAAATCCAAGAAAGAAACTGTTTATCTGATTATGTATCTAATAGCAAGTGTCACACAGCAAGCACATTCTAAACCAGGGGCCAGCAGGCTTTGTAGGTAACGGGCCAGATAACAAATATTGCAGGGTTGGTGGGCCAGGTATGGTGTCTACCACATGTTCTTTCTCTGTTTGTTTTTTCAACATTAAATGGTTGGGGGGAAAAACATTCAACGTAAAAATCATTCTTAGTTGTAGGGGCATCCACGAAGAGGCTGACAGGCCAGGTGTGGTTTATAGTTTGTAGACCTTTGTTGTAAAATATCTATAAACTCAGAAGATAAGAGCAAAATATTTTTGAGAGAGAGAGAGACTATCAAGAAAATCCAGTTTGGGCTGGGCGTGGTGGCTCATGCCTGTAATCTCACCACTTTGAGAGGCCAAGGCAGGTGGAACATTTGAGCCCAGGTGTTCTAGACCAGCCTGGCCAACATGGCGAAACCCCATCTCTAGTAAAAATACAAAAATTAGCCAGGCATAGTGGCATGCTCCCGTAATCCCAGCTACTCAGGAGGCTGAGGCACAAGAACCCCTGAGGCAGAGGTTGCAGTGAGCCGAGATGACGCCGCTGCACTCCAGTCTGGGAAACAGAGTGAGACTCAGTCTCAAAAAACACAATAAAATAAAATTTTAAAATTAAAAAAAAAATCCCGTTTGAACTTTTGCTTTTTTTTTTATTTTTTTAATTTTTTTTTCCTATTCTAAATGAAGACTTTAGGATCCTAATATTAGCCTTGATGGTTATCTGTTTATGAGGTTTTTTTAATCTAGGTCTAATTTGATCCTATTGAAGGAAAAAATTAATTCAAGGACCTGGAACAATAAAATGCAAAGTGAGCAAGTTGCAATGCTCCAACAGAGAAGCCGACTTGAATCGAAGTGTACGGTTTCTGCCATCTCTCATTGTTTCCCATACATCCTACCAATTAGATTTTAAGTTTCAGCAACCTCATTAGTTTTCCAGGCTTTATGACTCAAGCTTAGGGGGTTGGGGGGTGGAGGGCAGCAACTCACAAAACAAAGACTTCAATGTCTCTAAAAGCTGAGAAAATTCCAGCATTGTCAGGGCAGATACTATTTATAACCCATTTAATGTGTATGCTCCCAAATGCATTTTCTACGCAGAGCATCTGACCTACACTTCTGAATTCCTGGCTTTAGCAATGCAAGTGAAGCAGCTAAAAGTCTGACGATCAAAGGGAAAGAAATGAACTCCTTGCTATTATTATTTTATAACATCCAGCATCATGTGACAAACAGAATCAAACGGTTCCTGTTTTTGACTCACCTTTGTCAAGAAAGTGCCTCATTGCTATAAGCTTGGGGCTCAAATTGCTGGAAAATGTGGGTTTGGAAAATATCCTACAACTAGGCTGAAATTTTTTTTTAAAGTTGTGGAAAATCTCATTTAACTTTTTTCCAGAACACACACACAGACACACACACACATACACACACACACACACACACACACGAGTAAATGCTGCGACATTTTATTGAATGTGTATATATGTGGCCCATAATTACACACATTCTTTTTCTGTGTTTACACTTTTATTGCACCAGAGCAGGTATCTACAGGAAGATACCTTGTCACGATGTTGCCCAAAGTGCAGAGTGTTGGGCAGGCCAGCATCACAGCAAAACTTCTAAAATGATTGATTACAACAGACTGCAAGCCCTGCACATCACCTCCATTCCATTCATGGATCCCAACCAAATTAATTTTCTCCTGTGCCAATTCTATCACATTCCCTAGGTTTACAAAGAAGTTTTACCAGGCCATCAGAATCCAAAAAGAACTGAACATTTTTGTCCTGGCAGAAACTTAGAGTTTAAAAATAAAACAATGAGAATAAATTTTAAGCTCTGTAAAGCTCTTAGTTTCTAGAAATTTCTTTTACAACTGAAAAAAAAAAATCCTACTCTTGTTTTCATTGCTACATTTAAACTGTAAGTTACTAAGAAGCTAACTTAGAAATTCCAAGGTTTGGATTCCATATCTGATCCACTCCAGAATAAAAAGTCACATCAAAGTGTAATTTGGACAGAGTTCCATGAACACCCCTGGTAAAGTTTCTCTCAAAAGCAGCACTGCCTAATAGAAATCTAAAATGAGCCACACATGTATATTTCAATTTTCTAGTAGCCACATTAAAAAGAAAAACAAAATGAAGCAGGTGAATTCAATTTTATTACCTTATTTAATCCAAAACATAATTCAAAACGAATCTATATTAAAAATTGTTAACAAGATATTTTACTTTCTTTTTTCATACTAAATCTATGAGGCCTGGTGTGCATTTCACACATAAAGTATGTCTCAATTTGGGCTAGCCACATTTCAAGGGTTCAATAGCTACCAAATAGGACATCAGTGCTCTAAGGCCATCTTTTATGTTTTTGTCTGTTTGTTTATTTTTTGAGACAGAGTCTCACTTGTCACCCAGGCTGGAGTGCAATGGTGCAACCTTGGCTAACTGCAACCTCCACCTCCCGGGTTCAAGCGATTCCCCTGCCTTAGCCTCCCGGGTAGCTGGGAATACAGGCATGCACCATCACTCCCAGCTTTTTTTGTACTTTTTTTTAGTAGAGAAAAGGTTTCGCCATGTTGGCCAGGCTGGTCTCGAACTCCTGACCTCAAGTGATCCACCTGCCTCAGCCTCCCAAAGTGCTGGGATTACAGGTTACAGGCATGAGCCACGGCATCTGGTCTCATGGTTTTTTTGTTGTTTTTTGCTGTTGTTTGTTTGTTTGTTTTTTTAGTTCACTCTTCCAACCCAGAAAGTTCTAGTTGCAATGGCACGGCTATTATCAGGAAAAGAAGATATTCTGAGAAGTGTTTCAACTTCCTTGACAAGTTCACACTCGGTCTCTGCTCTCTGGCACAGCCACACTTCGGGCCATCTGTTCTAATGGAACAATGCCTGCCTGAAAGAAGTTACTAGCTTCCAGAACCAGACATGCAACCACAGCAAGAAGATTCTTCTAGCTTTAGCACTTCCAAATTCTGAACTTCTGAACTTCATTTTTCCCAGGTGCTGCATCTGGACATTTAGCAGGGCTTAAATTAGTTACCATGTTTTGAGATCCTGTCTTTGGAAAGAGGGGCCAAAAAGCAAAGGTGAATCTTTTTTAGGACGGGCCTTTGAGGAAGAAGTTTACAGAAAACACAAGCTAACACTGGAGGAATCACTGTGCCCTTTATACGGCATTTTTAAAAACAAATCATGACTTAAAAAGCCCCTTTAGTGTGAGTCTTCATTCCCATTCTATTTTCAACTCAACAACTATAGTTGCTTTTCCTAAATCACTATAGGGTTCTGATACATGTTCATGCACATTTTTCTTCTTGAAGGTGAATCTTATTCAAGTTTTAACTTATTAATCAGATAGAATTGAGGAACACTGAAGCACGAGTACTGCTTTTCATTTTAAACACTTCAGTCCTCTTTGATTGTTTCCATACACGTGTATTAGTAACAAAAATTTTAATTAATTTATTTAAAGAAGAAAATTAACCTGTTAATGCCCATGGGAGTCTAGCATTGCTTTCCTTGTGAGTAAACACTTTACTTTTAAAGTAAAGTATTTTACTTTTAAAATACTTTACTTTAAAAATATAACGATATTAAAAATATACCTTTGACCATAAATCCTCTCGATATTTTATGAAAATGTTCATTAAAATATTCATAAAAGTTTTCTTTAAATCCAGTATTTTCCATTAAAAATTTTAAGTATCTAATGAGTATATATTCATCAGAAGCCCAAACTGTATTTAATTCATGTTTTCATTCAACAAATATTTATTTAGTGCTTATATTATAAATACTACATAGGTGCTAGAGAAATGGAGATAAACATGGTTTCTCCCTAATAGGGCTTAAATTGAAGACTGGAAAGGTGGGTATGTGAGTAATAACAGTGAGGATATGAGCATTAATATTGGAGAATTGTACAAAGCATACAGTAGTGGAACTTACGTGGTTACACTGGGATGCTGAAGCTAAGATTTGACTGATGTAGAGCGGTCCGCTAGAAAGACTGAGGGATACAGATGGAGTTAAAGAGGAAGGGGGAAATCAATGCCTAAGCAAGAGAATGAACAGGACACCTAAGAGGAAACAGAAGAAGGATAAAAAGTCTAGTATAGCTGGATAACAGAAAGAAAGAAAAAAGGATGGTGGGAGGAGCAACAGGGGAAAAGGGGAAGCAGGCTTCCTAGGTCCCCTTAAGTTGCATGAATTTTGTCCTACTAATGAGAAGCTATCTAAGGGTTTTAAGAGTTGATCCACTCAAAGGGGAACAGATTAGACTTAAGAGTATAGACTGGCCCAGGAAAAAGTCCCTGCATTACAACATTCAAACTTCATACTTAGGTAGACCATCAGCGAAGTTCTATCCTAACAATACCTAATGCATATATGTTTACAGAAGGAAGGTGTTCTTGACTTCTAAGTATAACTTTACATTCTGAGGTTGTCCCACAGTAAGACACAATGCAGGATATTACAATCACATTCCTGAAGATAACCCCAAAAGGCTTGATATTGATCAAACATGAACCAAGCCCCTAGAGCCAAAAGTTTTAATTCCATTACCAACTTGTACATTATTGTTATTACATTTATTTTTAAGACAAGTATCAAACATATAGAAAAATACAAAGAAGAATATAACATACCCATACACGCACCATTCAGATTTTAAAATGTTATCTGGAATATTTGATTCAATTTTTTCAGAAATAAAATATGACGGATTCAATTTAAGACTATTTTGAGTTCTTGCCTGCTCTCCCTCCCATCTCTTTTCTCAGAGAATAATTGTTTTCCTAAACCTCGTGGTTCTTTCCAAACCAAGTTTTTCATGCACACACACACACACACACACACACCACACACACATCCATCCAGAGTATATGGTAATGTTCTATATATTTTAAAATTTTACCTGAGTAGTACCATTGTACACACCATACTGCAACTTGCATGTTTAATTCGACAATTTCTCAAATTCATACATTAGTACTAATGAGAAGCTATCTCAGGGTTTTAAGATTTGATCCACTCAAATGTTAACAGATTAGACTTGCAGCACAGACTGACTCTGGAAAAAGGCCTGCTTTTGAGGGGGTAAGACAGGTTTGGAAAATTATGAACCATTTCAGGTATATCAAAATATCAAGCAGAATAAAAAATAATAATAAACACACCTATGTTTGCACCACACAGCTTATAAAGCAAAACATTAAAGATATAATCAGCTTCACTTTAAAAGGCATTTTAAATACAGTCTTCAGGAGCTTTGTATCCCTAAATTTATATGAGTATTTTCAGAAAAAGCATCAATTCTTCTGGCTACCACACCCAGAAGTCATCAAAGAATTTTCCTGTAACTTCTGTGACTGTTCTGCAAGCAGTGAAAAGGAAGAGTGTCTAAGCTCTCCTTGATCCTATCACATTTGTGACAATTAACTGCCACAAGACTTGCAGCACTTTCAGTTTGTAACATAACAAAAGCATTTTTTTCTATGTAACATCCTCACTACAGTGAAAATACAGACAGCTGAATACCACCAGCACCACCATCATCATCATCATCAATGAATGAGCCTTAATATGCGTAAGGAACTATACCAAGCATTTTACTTGCACTACCACAAATAATGCTCATAAACCCCTATGAATTAGGTACTACCATGCCCATTTTACACATAAAGCAGCTAAGTCAGAGAGATGTTAACTAATCGCAAAAGATCAAAACTTAGCAAATGCTGGGAACCAAATCTGAAGTCCACATGTCTGATTCTCATAACCCTGGTCTTACATAAAAATTGTTAGAGTAAATTACGCTTCAGCCATGAAAAGCAGCTGGTACCAGATTATTTCTCCCACTACAATCAACTAGAAAATTAGACAAAAATATATGAAACAAGAGTTTTCAGTTATTAAACAACAGTTCATGACTGTGGTTCCCAAAGGAAGAAAAACAAATGAGGTGAGCAGTGTGATCACCTATGTCTAGAAATACTTTCCAGATGGTGAAGCAGAGAGAAAGAACCTGAGCAGCACAAAGGAGTCCCAATGACATGGAAAGAAACGATTTACATTTGGGGAGAATGAGATGGTTGGAATATGCAGGCCACAGTATAACAAAGGAAGAGACCTGGGAATCTTCCTAGGGGTGTCCTTGAGTCTTTGGCTGAATAGTAATGTGTATATGCAGAGGGTGAGACGTCACTGTGCTGGGCAAACAACAACTACTAGAGAAAGAATGACTACCAGGAAGAGAGCATCTGTAGTGAAGCTATAAACTGAACAACTTTCAGAGCTCATCAAGGGCTGGGAAACATTCAAGTTCCAACTTGCAGAAGTGGAGAGACTTCTTTAAACACCAGGAGTTTTGTAGAGACCCCAGAAAGACCACACTTGGGTGTAGGGCTAAACTAAGCCTATAATAAGACTACTTTAGATCCACTCTCAGAAAATCTAAAAACAGCCCTCGAAAGAATCAAGCTGATCCCAAGTAAATGAACCGCCTGCCAGGACAAAATTCAACACTCCTTACAAAATAATAAAATCCAGAGACACACAGCGTAACATTCACAATGACTAGCATTCAATAAAGTACAGTTGACCCTTGAAGAATGTAGGGGTTAGGGATGCCAACTCCCCTACCCCACACACACAGTCAAAAATCCACATATAACTTTTGACTCTCTCCAAAACTTACTCAAAAGGGAATAGGCTTCTGTTGATCAGAAGGCTTACCAATAATATAAATAGTCAATTAACATATATTTTGTATGTTACATTTATTATGCACTGTATTCTTACAATACAGTAAGCCAGAGAAAAGAAAAGTTATTAAGAAAATCACAAGAAAGAAAAGATATTTACTATTCATTAAGTGAAAGTGGATCATCATAAAGGTCTTCATCCTCATCACCTTAATGTTGAGTAGGCTGAGGGGGAGAAGGAAGAGGGAGTTTGGTCTAGCAGACTCAGAGGTGGCAGGGGCAGAAGAAACATCACCTACAAATGGACCCGTACAGTTCAAACCTGTGTTGTCCAGAGTCAACCTTATTACTAGACAATGTGGGCAGGAAAGGGTTAACTTGGTAGGCCTGGGTTGCTAGAACTCTGCACATTCCAAAGAAAGGCCTATCTTCAGGACTGGCCCTTGTTAACTCCTAGGAGATAACCTCTGAGCCCTTGGACTATTCTGCTTCATTCAGAGTGTTTTTGTATGTCTGAGGTCTTCGGTCATACTGTATTTATGGTAAACATTTGTTTTTGTATGCCTGAGGCCCTGGGCCCCACTGTATTTATGGTTAGTATCTGTTTTTATAAACCTGAGGACCTGAGCCATTCTGTACCAGTTTACCAGAAAAGTTTATCCTCACAGCGAGATTTAGGGCAAACACCTGTTTTTGCCCAGGGAGAAAAGAAGAGCTGAAGTCTTAGGTAGTTGAGTTCAGTTACACAGACACTATATGATCTCCAGTAAAATCCCTGAACATCAAAGTGCCAGTGAGCTTTCCTGGCTGATAACACTTGGCCTTTGTTGCTGGGAGAATCAAGCAAATCTCCATGCGACTCCACTGGGAGGGGAAACCTGGAAGCTTGCACCTTCTTTTTTTTTTTTTTTTTTTTTTTTTTGAAGGGGGGGCGCTTTTTCGCCCAGGCTGGAGTGCAGTGGCGCAATCTCGGCTCACTGCAAGCTCCGCCTCCCGGGTTCACGCCATTCTCCTGCCTCAGCCTCTCCGAGTAGCTGGGACTACAGGCGTCCACCACCACGCCCGGCTAATCTTTTGTATTTTTAGTAGAGACGGGGTTTCACCGTGGTCTTGATCTCCTGACCTTGTGATCCGCCCACCTCGGCCTCCCAAAGTGCTGGGATTACAAGCGTGAGCCACCGTGCCCGGCCTGCTTGCACCTTCTTTTTACATGCCACAATAGATTAACAACTGGCATGCCTCTTTGGCATACAAAGATACCAAAATTTCAGACTACACACACACACAGACACAAAAACCAATGGCAGTAAAGCTGGCAAGTTAAAAAAGATAGAATGGGGCCGGGTACAGTGGCTCATCCCAACACTTTTGGAGGCTGAGGTAGGAGGATTGCTTGAGCCCAGGAGTTTGAGACCAGTCTGGGCAACATAGGGAGACCCCGTTTCTACAAAACATCAAAAAATTAGCCCGGCATAGTGGTGGGCATCTGTAGTTCGAGCCACTTGAGAGGATGAGGCAGGAGGATCGCTTGAGCCTGGGAAATTAGGCTGCAGTGAGCCATGATTACACCACTGCATGCCATCCTAGGTGACAGAGCGAGATCAAAATAACAAAAATATATAGAACGGGAGACTTATTAAATGAATGAATGAATGAGTCAATACTTAAGTTGTTCTTTATAAACTATACCACAAGGTTGGGTCATCAGACACTGTGAACTCATTACATTTGGGAAGATGGCCAAAAGTATATGGAGAATTGATTATTTAACCTGTTTCCTATTTGACCTGAGAATACTGCACTGGCAGAGAGCTGTGCTTTTTTTTTTTTCTAAACAGGAAATAGGTTGAAAAGGAAATCAAGAAGCTACCCAGTGACACAGTGACCTGACCAATAGCATATAATGCTTTCCCTACTTCCCATGAGCCAGCCACACCACCATTTACCTCATGGACTGAAGGGCATATGAAACAGTGATGAACCATATTGTTGATAGGCATCTAATATCTTCCAGGGACATCTAAACACCTAGGGGCCCTCCATTAAGTGCCCACAGATTTTAATGGGTCTCCAGAAAATAATGGATTTGCAAACTTTCATTGCCTAGTTAAGTCCATCTCACAATTTTATCTAAGATCCTTAAGTATTCTCACTTTTGGTTCATAACACCAATTTTTTAAAAGGCACCCTTTAAAAATTACTGACTTTCAACTAGATTTAATTCAATAAATGCTAATCAATTTGTCAATTGTTAAAAAGAACAGTATTGTATATTCCATTCATACTTCACTGAAAATGAACTTTATACCTTTTAAAGAAATCTCAAATATACAAAAGCTGCATAACTCCAGAAAAGCTAATGACTCAAGAGACTTGTGGTCCAGTGTCAGATCTACAAGTAGCAGTGATCTTCCTTTTCCACTAAAGCAATATGAAACAGTTTGGAATGCAAGGAAAGTTGGCCTAGGTCTTTCCAGCAGTAAAATCTACCAAAAATCCTTAAACTTTTGCCTATCACATAAGCTGAATTTGTAAGTGACTCTGAAGAAGGGGAATGATATTAATGCCCAAATGTACTGAGAATTGCAACAGCACTTCCCAGAGGGAGACCTATTCCACTTGGTGTAAATGCATAATGGAAGCAAAAGAGCGGAAAGCTTTTGTGCACATTCTACCTACTGACAGATCCGATCTTTCTTTGATTTTACCTTATCTTCCCTTAGCTACCTGACTGTGTCAATGAAAAGTTATCTTAAAGAGTAACATTAAGGAATGAGAAAACCTTCTGAGTCAGGTTTAATGTCAGTGTCCAAAAGTAAGCATGTTCACTGCCAGGCCAATTTTCCTCAGTCCTGAATGCTTGACACCCTTACTATTCCAATTATACAATTGGAATAGTACATTGTAAGTGGCTCATTGTAAGTACACTTATAATAGGACATTTAAGTGTACATTTGGGCATTAATATAATTACCTTTCTCAGAGCCACTTACAAATTCGGTTTATGTGAGAGGCAAAAGTATAAGGATCTTTAATAGATTTTACTGCTGGAAAGACCTAGACCAAATTTCCTTTCCAATTGTAAACCTTTCCCATTGCCCAATCCACTATGTAGGAGACAATAAAATGATTTTAGGATATGCCAAGTGAGGACAAGAAGGCCAACCAACAAAATCGTTTACATGCATGCCCTAATTCTTGTTCTTCACTGAATGCAAAGAAAGAAAATCAGTAACTTTATCACGAATTCATAACACAAAGAACTATGTCACCCACATTGTGAGCAGAATCTCATGAAAAAATTGAACTCTATCTAAAAATATATGTTTGAAAAACTGAGACAATTGAGGCAGCAAATAATTAGAAATTCTGAGAAAGAAATAATAACCATTAGGAGAATAATAAAGCTGTGACAATTAAAAGCTGACAGAAGTAAAGAAGTATTCCATTTAGAATTCAAGGAACACTTAAAAACTTTGCCCCTCAGGCATATTTTATGACTCAGTTTCTCTTCTTTCCTAGCTCTGTCTCTGAAAGCAAACAACTCAAATCTCACAATCTCTAAATGTCTGAGGGGATACGAGATGATCTCCTTACTGATGTGCCATTTTACCTTTTCAAGGCATTTCTACAACTATAATCTATTTTTTTTTCATTAACCCAGCCCTATGAGACTGCACCATTTCCATTTTAAACAAACCTGGGAGAGTCAAGCACCTTGGGGAAGGTCATTGAGCTATTCTGGGACAGAGCTAAGACTATAACTTACTGTCTTCATTCTTTCCACAACACACACTCTTTTGCTTATTCTACTTACCCCATTTCTATTTTTAGTACTGCCCCACTGGTTACTGAAAAGTTTCTACTAATCTAATGTTCTACTCAAAGCATCTGAGGTTGCATAAGGACAGAAACCCACTGAAGGAAGTACAAGGAAGGAGGAATGATAAGGAAACAGCAGGACATCTCAGTTGCCCCAGGACAGAATTAAACACAGGTGGGCCCCTGAGGACTGGAACTGGAACCAGGTCAGGGACAAAGCTCTCCTCCCCATCTCTCTGTCTCATGGGCCATCGAGTTGCAGCCCTGTGGAATGTGCATGCACCTTGCCTCACACACCTACTCTAGGATTCTCTCTGTGTACACAGTCTTCCTCAGCTCACACAAAGACCAAGGCAGTAATCAAGCTCTCTCATCCCTTCCTTGTCATTCTATGCTTCCCAGATGACAATGACATTTGCATCATTACTCAAAGTCTCTCGAGAATGAGTTAGCTGTGTGTTTGCCAGCTGAAGATCTGGCAGGCTTTGACTGAATGTCCACCACTGGCTTGATTAGCTGTGGCAAAGGAAGGGAACAAGGCAGCAGGCTGGAAAGCATTCTGGGAAACAACAATTCATATACTGGGGTATTAAATCAATACCCTATAGAGCAGCAAACCGCTAGTATTGGCAGGCATCCTCATTGCTTTTAACCAGACTTTATGGATGAGAATACTGAGGTCTTTGTGGTATAGTGATTAATCCAGGGGACAGAGATGCACTGTGGCAGTCATGCCTAGAGTCCATACACCTGGGTTCTCAGAAGTCATATATTTTGCTTGGAAACCTATCATCAAACTTGTCCAATCCATAGCTAATGCCATAGCCCTTCTCTCATTATCGAGCTATGTACCTTGATATATAAATAGCAAATCTATCACTAGCCATAACATGTAAATGCTCGTAAAGTATTTCAGAGAGTCTCAACCCTAGCTGCCCAATAGAATTACCTTAAGAGCTTTTAAAACAAATACCAGTGCCCACCTTAGACCACCATCAGAATCTCTGAGGGCAGCTTCCCAACGCTGGTATTTCAGTATTTGAAAAGCCTCCAGGGTCATTCTAATGTGTTGTCAGAGTTGAAAACCACTGCTTTAGAACCTTAAAATTAATGTGCAGAGTGTATCTACAGAACTTCTTCAACATCTCTATTTTAATTTGAAGTTAAAATAAGGGAAGACCTGAAATCATTTAACAATATATTTTAGATCTCAAAGTTTTATGCAAATTTTAGGTAGTGACAATTACAGCTACCATTTATTGATCATCTATCATGCATTTTACAAATATTAGGTAAAATATAAGCTCCACGAAGGCCAAAGACTTGATTTTATTCTCTGTCATTTCCAATGTTTAGCACCAGTCCCATGTACACTGCAGATGCTTCGTAAATATCTGTCAAATGAACAACTGCATGAATGACCTCATTTATCCCTCATAGTGGCCTCTGAAGGTAGGCATTATTATTTCCTTGTCACTGATAAGGATTTTTAGCTAGGACTAGTAGACTTAAAGCAATATATGTGTTCCACCTATCACACAGATAATGTTGAAATTACACGTCTTTTCAGGGAGCTAATCAAAACTGATCTTTTGATAAAAGATCAAAACTAGCATGTTAAAAAGTTATTTTAAATCCTACTTCTATTATTTAATTTCAAAAGCTGAGCACACCGCCATCAAATAAATCCCTGGACTGCCCAAGCTCACACTGGACAGAAATCCAAGAACTCAGCTTACAGCAAACTCAGTTTGAACTTCAACAACCTATCCAATTCAGGGTGAAAGATTTAAGAAATGAATGGAAAAAAAATCAACCACATTTAAGATAAAATATGACACAATGCTTTGTAAAGACATGAATTGGCAATCAGTAATAAAAACCACCTGCATCATCCCTGAACACCGGCCTCAGTCATTCTCAGTATCAAATGCTGCAACAAGATATCAAAATCTGTACTAAGCTTTTGAAAAATAACATCCAGTTTTTCTGGCCAGTCACTATGAGGCTCAGGACAGAGGACCAAGGGAAGATGAGTGTGCTTAAAATGAATACTCACCTTAGCGCACATACAAGAAAACTGAAAAAGAAAAGCCAGTAGGTGAAAATGAGAATTTCTAACAACATCCTTCCTCACCTCAACTCAAGCAAAAAACACTGCTAATGAAAACAGAATCTCTAAGTGTAAACTAGAGTTGAAATTTCATAATTTGTCAAGATTCAAGAGAGAAGCAAAAGAAGAGAGACCCATATGAGAGTCTCCGCTTCTTGTTTAATTGAGAATATTTTTGCAAGAATGTTCATGGTATTATCTTTAGAAATTTAGAATGCCATAATGCTAAAAGCCGTGTAGATCAATAAAGGCAGAATGAATGACACAAGAATCCAAAGCCCACAAAAGAAGCAAACAACAACATCTCATTACTTCGCTAACATTTACATTTAAATACCATTGTCAGCCTGACGCTATGTTATATGCAATAGCAAGTCTTCTACCCCAAAAAAAAAAAAAAGTACTTAGTTCATTGATGTTTATACACACTCATGTGACCCTGTAGGTTTTTGTTTTTAATTCATAACCTTCATTACGTCATACTTTAACATGAGCAACAGCCTTATAGAATCATGTGGTCTACTGGTTGGGCCCAAAGTCTAAGATGCAGGCTGGTCATAGATAAAGCATCTGGGAATCCATACCTTAACCCCTTCAAGGCACCAGGGTATTATTTAGAAGATTATTGTTCTGGCATCCTAAATGATATCTTGGACCTGCTGTCCAAAAGGCTAATTGAGTAGAGATCAGGGTAAGAAATCAGTGACACAGCGATACTGGTTGAGATCATGCTACAGTTCAACTCTTGCATAACAACTTAAAACTCTGTACTCTCCCCCACATTCACTCCATTCCTTATCCTATTTTCTGAGCAATACTTCCATTTTTATTTTTAAAACAGGCTGACCAGACACAACAAAACTGTAATATTATTATAGGAGAGCACAAAATAATTTTAAATATCCTTCCTTCACCGTAAGAGTCTGTTTCCAAACTCTTAAGTATGGAAGAGTCCTGTTGAGTTTTGCTCCAAAATATCTCTTAAGTTTATCCATATACTCCACCCCACTGTTACTACTCTAAAGTCATCATAGTCTCCCACTTAGATTAATGCAAAGCCACTGAACCACTCTCCCCAAACTTAGTTTTGTCCCCAGCCCCACTTCACCCTACCCATCCCTGTTCAATCTCTTCTCCACATTACAGCCCAAATGATCTTTTCCCAAAGCACATCTCATCATGTTATTCACTCATCTAAAAATCCCTCCCCCTCACCTCCTCCACTAAAATCTATAATGGCTTCCCATGGCAGTTAGGGTAAAGATCTAAACCATTCCCAGGGAGGTCAAGGTCCTGCATGGTGTGAACCCTACCCAGCTTCCTAGCCTCTTCCCTCACCAGGCTCTGCTCTGATGTCCATGAGTGAGTCTCCCCGGTCTTCTGGCAATTCCTTGGCCACACCATACTCCCTTCTGCCCTACTCCACTCCTACTCTTCTTCCAGATCTCAGCAAACACTTTACCTCCCTAGGGAGGCCTTCCCTAACCCATGACCAGATCAACTCCTCTTACTATATGCACTTTATCATTTTTTACAGCTGTAAATTGGTATTTATTATCTGATTATTGGATTTGTCTATGTCTCCCCCGTTGCCTGCAAGCCCCATGACAGAGACTATGTATGCTTTAATTACAGTGACCATTCATCTCAACTTTCCTGAGATAGTTCCAGTTTATACCTGCTGCCCTAGAGTACTTAAAAGTGCCCCCCTTGACTCTCAAAGGCATGTAACTGAAGTAAAACTTGTATGGTTATTCTGGTTTTAGTTCATCACTGAATGCCCTGCAACCACTTTTACAACTATATCAAGTAGTCATTAAAATTGATTGAATATTAATGAGTACCAATCTTGTAACAGAACACTCTAATTTTATATATTATATTATATATATATATATATATATTTTGTTTGTTTGTTTGTTTGTTTTTGAGATGGAGTCTCGCTCTGTCACCCAGGCTGGAGTGCAGTGGCGCAATCTCGGCTCACTGCAAGCTCTGCCTCCCGGGTTCACGCCATTCTCCTGCCTCAGCCTCTCCGAGTAGCTGGGACTACAGGCGCCCGCCACCACGCCCGGCTAATTTTTTTGTATTTTTTAGTAGAGACAGGGTTTCACCGTGGTCTCGATCTCCTGACCTCGTGATCCGCCCGCCTCGGCCTCCCAAAGTGCTGGGATTACAAGCGTGAGCCACCGTGCCCGGCCTATATATTTTTATATTATATATTATACTATCTATATTTTTATATTTTATATATGTATATATAAACACATATTATGTCTCATTCCTTATGCCATTTTCTGAGCGATGCTCCCATTTTTATTTATAAAACAGGCTGACCTGTTAAGTATATATATTATTTATATATTATATTTATATATATACATAGGTATATCAGGCAAAAAGCCAAGATCAACCAAGTAGCTTTCCAATCTACCAAACTGCTAAACAAACAGAATCATCAAATATACAACCAAATCTTAACAGTCTCTGGCATTTGCAATCACGAAGCTTAGTTACCAACTATGCTACACTTTAGATCAACTCTAGAGAAGTTGCCATTGTGTCCATGTTACTCCAAAATGGGTCATTGGAAAATTAACTGCTTTGATGAGGTCAGTGCCTCAAAGGCTGTTTAAAGAACATTTTGACCCAAATAAAGGTATCAAAGTGGTTTATCCACCACAGAAGTTCAACAAAAAGTGTTATGCCTTAATAACTTCACTTAGTAAAAACAAAGTGATATTTGTATACACGTTGTTGTAGACAAGCAAGACTCATCGAATTCAACCATAGGTGTAGAAGAAATGAAATTACATTTACATTCATTAATTGGGTTCAACCAACATAAAAGATCTTTGTTCCACAATTGCCTTTTGGAAGGGAAATGTAAAATTAAGCACAGTTCATGAATCTGCTTTGGGCATTAGCCAATATTTGATCATTAATTCCATCAAAGCAGTAATAGCTTAGGCGAACTATTTTGTAACTATAGTTCTGAATTCCCCATTAATCAGATTAAAGAAGTTAAGAGATCCTTAGGTTGCCAAGACCAGAAAATAACATCCAAGCATTCCTGGGGTTGGGGGCAGACTATCTCATTCTTAACCTGGCTCCAGAAAGCTATAATGTACCACAGGAATTGTAAATAAAAGAGAAATCAGGCAATAGGACCATCAACCAATATGATAGGTGAAATCATGTAACTTAAGAGAGAATATGGCCTAGCCCAACCAGAATACCTGCTTGGAGGGCTCCCCCCACCAAGAAAAGACAAACCAGTTTAGTTGTTTTCCTTTGGGGTGAAAATTCTGAACAATCTACGCAGCCAAGATAAGAATCTTCAACAGGGAACTAGACAGGAATGAATGTGTAAAACCATCTTCAAAAGGAAGCTGTGCATCAGAATTTCCTTGCATTACTCATTTTACTGGCTCGTATTTTTTTCCTGTCTTTAATTACACATGGAAATAAACTAACAATAACTGTGGTTTTCATTACGAGTCCATAGGCTCACAGAGTCTCAAGTGAAACAGCTCAATCTTTATCAGAATCCTGTTATTTATTTAAAAGGCCTCAGAAAGAATGGAGGCAAGAATTAAACCCCTTAGTGGACAGCACTGTCCTCGCCGGGCATCTGACACTTTTGTCTTTCATCTTCAGCAAGAATTATCATCCTCATAAATTGCTGCAAACCCAACCTAAAAATTAAGTGGAACTGTTACATATGAGTTCTTAGCCTGAGTTCTTAGTATTGGAGTTCAAGGACCCACCTCTAAAGGTCCATAAATCTTATGATTATATGCATAAATATGTAATGGTCTAACTACATTTTTCTGGGGAAAGGACCTTTATCTTCAAATTATAAATTGGCTCTTGACCCCCAAAGTTAAAAAACCCTTCTCATTATCAAAAGAATTCCTCATTTGAAAACCAACTCTTCGGCTAAAAAGTAGTAAAATGGGCCGGGTGCAGTGGCTCACACCTGTAATCCCAGCACTTTGGGAGGCCGAGGCAGGTGATCACTTGAGGTCAGGAGTTCAAGACCAGCCTGGCCAACATGGTAAAACCCTGTCTCTACTAAAAAAATATAAAAATTAGCCAGGCGTAGTGGTGGGCGCCTGTAATCCCAGCTACTCAGGAGGCTGAGGCAGGAGAATCACTTGAACCCGGGAGGCAGAGGTTGCAGTGAGCCAAGATCATGCCATTGCACTCCAGTCTGGGAGACAGAGTGAGATTCTGTCTCAAAAAAAAAAAAAAAAAAAAATGGCTCTGCTAACAGACACCGTGGACCCAAAATCCGCTTTGCAAAGTAGATTTTCACATAATTAGTCTATATTAAATGGACTAAGTTATAATAGCTCTATATCCATTCTTCTAAAAATGCATTTTTGGCCATGCATGGTGGCTCATACCTATAACCCCAGTACTTTGGAAGAACAAGGCAGGAGGATCACCTAAGGCTAGGAGTTTGAGACCAGTGTGGAAAACAGCAAGATCTTGTCTCCACAATAAATTTAAAAAATTAGCCAGACATGGTGGCACATGCCTGTAGTCCTAGCTATTTGGTAGGCTGAGGCAGGATTGCTTGAAGCCAGGAGTTGGAGATTACAATAAGGTATGATCATGCCACTGCACTCCAGCCTAAGTGACAAAGAACAACCTCGTCATTTAAAAAAAAATGCATTTTTTCACTCACCAAATATTTACTGAGCGTCTGTTACATACCACGCACATATTAAATATTAGAGCATTGTGAACAAAACTAACATTCTTCCTGCCCTTGTCATATAAAGTGGAAAAGATAACAACAAATAAGCAAATACACAGATGATTAAAATACATGATCACAAACGTTCTTAATCACTGCAAAAAATCCCAAGAAACCAGCAGGTAGCTGTGATTTAGCATGAGACAGTCAGGGAAGGCCTCATTCTTTTTTGCTCCACCCAAGGAAAAAGTCCTTAAAAATTCAGAATTAGAGGGGGATTCTGAGGTGTGGAGTACCTTTAAAACATCAAAGTTACCATTAAAATTTTAGATAAAATTGTAAATGGTCATCAAAATGTTAGTTATTTTTAAATGCCAGTTTCCCTCCAACCGAGAAGAAAGAATTACAAATGGAGAGGAGGTTAAGAAACACATGGCAATAGATCAATTATCTTCCTAACATAAATTGGTTAGCTAGGAAGACAAAGGGAAATTGTAAGATCAGAGAAAAAGTTACAAGGCAAAATTATGTCAAATTGTAGACTTGGTTCTTGTTAGTTTAAATAGAATGAGCATGAAGAGTCAGCAAATGATTCCTATACCATGTCTCCATAATACACCCAGAAAATGACAAGCTTTATTCAAAAACTAGATTCAGAACCATTAGCAATATACATGTCTGAAAGAGCTGTGCCCTCTGTCTATACCTTAATGTGGTTTTATGGCTCTAATAAGCAGAACAAAGTTATTGTACAGCCTTTCAAATTCAAGGGACAGGATTCAGCATGATGAAGTCTAAAGACGTCATCACGCTGACCTTCCACAAGACAGCCAACACCCAGATCGTCCTTCACTCAGCGCTCCCTCACTGAAGATGGTCTCTGCCCCTCCAGGACTCTGAGACCTTGCAGAGGCCCTCAAAAGCAGAACAAAAAGAAACTGAAATGATACAAGTTAGAGTCAAATAAAAACTCTTGCTTTCATATCACAAAAGCAAACCACATCTTGAAACTACCAATTCTTAACTGCACTTTCATACATAAACTTTCCAAAATTCAAGTAAAAAGAATAAACATCCTAATATCAAGTGTATATTTTAAGAGACTTATTCATAAAAATGTAGTAAATGTTGGGCATGGAAGAATTATAGAGAGAAAAGTTTAAGTGTTAAAGAATGTGGAAAAAGAGGGAAAAGCCAGAATAAAAGAGGGTGCCTCAACCCCGAAAGCGTGCGAAGGGTTCAAAGAGATTAACTGTTGAGAAAAAGGTGGAGAAGGGAGAGGAGAGAAGGGAGGGAATAAAGGGGAAAGGGGGTAGAGGAGAGGAAGGGGAGGGAAACGAGAGAGAAGAGATGAGCGGGGAACAGAGGGGAGGGAAAAAGAGAAGAGAAATCTAACAGAACTTGATCAAGAAACAAAATCTTACATTGTCTGTCATAACAACTGTTCATGTATTTTTAGTGCTTCAGAAAGATCATACAGTTGGCTGTCCCATGAGTCAAAGAATTAAACTATTTAGACATTTCATATACAATTAAACTGTTCAAACATTTCAGACTACAAAGGAGTGACCAAGGAAACTGTGTTTTGTGGTGTTGAACCGCAAGTTCTTCCATAAGCACAGCACAGGACACATTTGCTTCATGGATTCTTTCTTCTATTTAGACAAGAACAGAAACGAAGAAAAAAAAATTAACAGCCTAGCTAATTTGCGGTGACTATACACTTCTAAAAAAGGGACTTCCCAACATCAAGGAAACTGTTTACCTCTTCCTCACTATGGGAAAATTTGTGGTTAATTAAAAAAAAAAAAAAACATGAGTTATTAGATCAATGGAGTTCATAAGAATAATAACAGCAGCAGCAATTGTTGTTTTTTCCTAGGAGGAAATTACAAACTGTTGAGAAGCAAGGCCTTAGATGTATCGTTTTGAGATGTATATGTGTGTGCACACACATGTGCTTGTTTTCTGTCATTAAAGAAATTTCTACAATAATAGACACTTTCTTAAAAAAATTAGATTTACTTTTATTCAATTCAATCTTTTTTTAATAGGTCAAGGCTTTATTTTTCTTTAGGGAAATTAGGTACTTTATGACACTAACCACAAAACCTAGCAAACTATTTCATACCAAAATAATTATTAAAAGTAAACCACAGGGCTCAGGAAATGTCCAAGGAAGAGTTCCTTCTCCAAGTATTAACCTCCAAAAGTCCTCAGAGACACAGAAAAATACAGCCCCTGTTTCTGAAAGGATTTTTACTTGTAATGAAATGATAAAACTGCCATTAAAAACAGGGTTTATGAAAAGACAGACAACAGAGTTTCTCAGGGGGTATACCCAAGAAGACGGCAGTGTACAAATGTATTTTGAATAGTCAATGAATAAATGAACAAATATCAGTGTGAGGCCTCCAAACACACAGCTTCATAAACTGGACTTTTGTACACTGAAGCATATTTTTCATTTCTTATGTTTCATGTCAGAAATGTTATCTTTCATTTCTCAGTAAGGTTTGGCTGGCAAAACAGAAGCTGCATAAGAATACGGACTGTGGGGTGGGCACAGTGGCTCACCCCTGTAATCCCAGCACTTTGGGAGGCCGAGGTAGGCAGATCGCCTGAGGTCGGGAGTTCGAGACCAGCCTGACCAACGTGGAGAAACTCCGTCTCTACTAAAAATACAAAATTAGCTGGGCATGGTGGCACATGCCTGTAATACCAGCTACTAGGGAGGCTGAGGCAGGAGAAGCACTTGAACCCAGGAGGCGGAGGTTGCGGTGAGCCGAGATCACACCATTGCACTCCAGCCTGGGCAACAAGAGCCAAACTCTGTCTAAGAAAAAAAAAAAAGAATACGGACCGTGGACTAGCACAGAGTAGGTGCTCACCAAGTGTTTGGGAAGTTAATGATCAATAATGATTCAATACACAAATGAATGGTGAATAATGAACGGATGGCGGTTCCCTCACACATCACCTCAGTTTCCCTGTACTTGGCCTGTCACCCACGCTATGACACCATATTTGAGTCTCAAGCCATCAGAATATCATCTGAAAAGTTAAAGGGGCTTGCCAAAAACTCACTTTATTTTACTCCCTGGATTTTCATGAAGGAATGGAATAGTTTCAGAAAGAACATCTAAACGCATGAATCAGAAAAGAATTCAAATTCTGCTCCTTGATCTGGCAGGTCCATGACTCTAGGCCAGACTTTCTCGGCCTTGGCACGATTGACATCTGGGGCTGGATCATTGTTGCAGAGGCTGTCCTATGCATTCCAGAATGTTCGGCAGCACCCCTGGCCTATACCCAGGAGATGCCAGTAATGCCCTGCACTGCCAGTTGGGACCACCAAAAACAGCTCTCCAGACATTGCCCAATGTCTCCTGGGAGCTAAAGTCATCCTCAGGTGAGAGCCACTGCTCTAGGCAAATCTCTTGATTACTTAAGCCTTGTTTTCTCATATGAAAAATGTGTACAATACACTTTCCTCAAGTAATGGTTGTAGTAATTAAATTACAAAAATAACAATAATGACAATACTGACAATAATAAGACCCATGTTTATTGAGGGCCTATTACATGCCAGGCACGGAATAGAGACAAATCACTTGATTCCCTCCAATCCTCACTACAATCATATAGATTGCAGTTCTCTTATTCCCATAAGCACCCAAATAGCAGTTGTCATAGCCAAAATTCAAATTGAAGTCATGACTCCAAGGCCCTGAGCTCTTCACCATACTCTATAGCCCATTTTCCAATGCAATTTGTCACCCAGTAGACCCTCAACAAATACTTGTCTCCTTCAAACATTTTTCTTAATTTTCTCTTCCAAGAATAATCAAAGTTCGGTATGCCTTCCTACTGCATGGAATCTAAAATGGTCTCTTAAAGTCCCCATGTAAAATATATCACAGTTGCCTCTTCCAACCTTATCATTAATGACTTCCTGCTGCCTGGTAAATGCAGAAATGCCTCACAACCCTTGATATCTCTTGGCATCAATGATCTCTATATTCAACTGTTAAGTTCCTAGAAATCCGAGACCACAAATAAAGTATTCATTACACATTTCTAGGTGATGATGGTGACCCTGGATATAAGAAAACTATACTGTTATTGATTTGGCATTGTCACGGTTTACAATGAAAAAGTCATATTTAGAATTTTAGAAGGATTTAAGACCGCTGAACTTCAATCCAAGTTGAGTAATTTTATTTTTTTTTCAGTACTAAATTACATCTAATGAATGAGAGGAGAGGGAATCTATAATTATTTAAGCTTCTTAATTCCAGGCCTTTAGTCCTGATATTTTAGCCACTCGAAACAATGGAATACAAAATGAGCTTGGCTAACGTCAGCCGAGCTTTTTCTACAGGATTTCAAGGATCTTACAAGATTAGTCTACAAATGAACAACCTTCACGGTAACAGCATATAAGGAACAGCATTTAAAGGTAAAAAAAAGAAAAAAAAAAGTTACACAGGGAAAAGAACAAACCATAAAGAGGAATTATTATTACCCCAATTTCCTTTTTTGACTTTTATTCCTATAATGAGAAGTTTCTATAATTTATACATAAGAATATTTACTTGAGGTCTACTTTGGTAGAATAAATCCTAATTTGTAGGCCATAACTGCCTTTTTCTGGTTCAGTCACTTTCTCTAAGCATGCTGTTTCCCAGTTATAAAGTAGTATTTCAAATTCTATTTTATATTTCCTCTGTGCTACAGAGGGTCCATTCAAAATTTAGAGCTAATAAAAATGACAAGAACAATATCCACTTTTTTTTTAAAGAAAAGGGGGAAGGAACTAATTAAGGCCACTAAGAGCCACCACAAAAGAATAAAAAAGACACAATGACCACTTCACAACACTAGGATGGCTATAATTTTTTTTAACTGAAAATAACAAGTATTGCCAAGGATGTGGAAAAACGGGCACCCTGACACATTGCTGGTGGGAATGTAAAGTGGTTTGGCTGCTGTAAGAACAGCATGGCAGCTCCTTAAAAGATTAAACATACCATGTGATGATCTACGGTATGTTTAATCACGTGACCCAGCCATTCCACTCTTAGGTAAATACTCAAGAGAACTGAAAACATATGTTCACACAAAAACTTGTACAAGAAAGTTCACAGCAGGCAAAAGTGGAAGCAATTCAAATGTCCATCAACTGAAGAGTGAATAAACAAAATGTGGTATATCCCTACACTGGAATATTACTTGTCCATAAAAAGGAATGACCATAAAAAGGTCATTCCTTTCAAGGCTGAATCTTAAAAATATTATGCTAAGTGAAAGAAGCTAGACATCAAAGGCCACATAATGCATAATCCCATTTATATGAAATGTCCAGTAGGCAAATCCATAAAGACAAAGTAGATTAATGGTTGCCATGGGATAGGAGCGGGGAAATTGGGACTAACTGCTAATAGGTACGAGGCTTCTTACTGGGGTGATGGTAATGTTTTGGAATTAGATAATGGTGACAGCTACACAACATAGTGAATATATTAAAAACTACAGAAGTGTACATGTTAAAATGATAAATTTCATTTATGTGAATTACATCTCAACTTAAAATTATGCTAAAAGAAAAATGTAGAGACTGAAAAACACTAAATTTATAGATGTTTATTTAGTTCCTCACCCCTTATAACCACACAGCACCTGACAGTGGTCCCAGTATAGGTTTCTTTGTGAAAACCCCCCTGCTCTCTTCAGTGACACAAACAACAAAAATGAGAAACCAATGCTGGAAACTTTAAATAATGAGAAACAGTTTACCCTAAGAGCATACTAAGGAGATTACATCAGAGTAGAGAACTACAAAAAAAAAAAAAAAAAACAGTGTATTTTTGACCAAAGAAATAAGACAGTGAAAGAAACTGTTTTAAAGGGAGGGGGCATTTCTCCTAGGAAAGGAAGACAAACAAAGGCTAAACTGCTACTGTGTCTTTGCCCGTTTTGGGTGTATAACTTTGTGTAGATAGATAGACGTGGCATCCTACAGGTAAAAAGAATATTGTAAATCAGACTTAAAAAAAACAACAACAAAAAAGAGCCAGTGTGACAATGCTTAAATCAGAGAAACAAAAACTGTAGCAAAGGAAATACATGCCCAATTTTCTGTCAGGTCACTTCCCAGTTATTTCCTCTTTCCAACACTCCACAACTATTTCCTGCTCAGCTTCTTCCTCCCTCCCTGCATTTCTTCATTTAACCATTCGTCCTCCTGCACGGACACACCATTTTTCCTCACTGGTGTCCCAAATCATTAGCAAATCTGCCTTCTCACTATGCATTCTCCCAAGGATGAACCTCACATCCTACAACCTCCTCTATCTCCTCAATTGTTGCCCAGATATTTTATATTATCATCAGATTATCATCATAATCATGCATTCATTTATTCACTCACTCCCGCAACAAATGAGTGTGTTGGGGAACTAAAGAAACATACCATGGTAATCCAAGCCTGAGGCTCCCTCTGCTGTATCAGAACCTAGGGCATCAGAGTCTAGGATGGGACATAGAATTCATCAAATGATCACACAAATAAATGTAAAAGGACAAGCAAATTAAGTAATTAAGTACAAGGCAAAATGAAGGTGATGTACCAGGACCTATGAGTGTATTAACAAGGGATGAGTAGGAGAGTGAAAGGGTGGAAGGAGAGGTAGAAAGAGATCAGACTATTCCAAGAAGAAAAAGCAGCATATGCAAAGGCCCTGTGCAGGGAAGGAGTATAATGCATTTGCAGGAATGAATGAAGTCCACTGTTGCTAAAGCACTATGGGGAGGCAATGTGGGAGACCAGGGAGGTTGGCAAAGGCCAGACCATTGGGTCTTTATAGAAACACAGGGGGAAGGGTTAGAGGGCTATTGCAGTAATCCACAGAGAGATGATAGTAGCTGGGCTATGAAAATAGCAGCAAAAATACTGAGATGTGGACACACAGTCTAATCATGAAAATGATAATAACAACCACAATCATAATAATAGTAGCAGCTATCACTTGCTGAATGCTTATTAGGTGCCAGGAACCATGTTATGCACTTTAAATATATTGTGTTTTCCTCACAACAACCCTGAACGATAAATAGTATGACCCCCATTTTGCATGTGACAAAACCAAGACTCCAAGGGGACTAAGTGACTTAAATTACTTGGCCAAGACTGTGCAGCTGACATAAACATACAGCAGGAATTCAGTAAAGTCGATCTGCCTGGCTTCCACTAATACAACATGGTTTCCTCACTATAAAAATAATAAGAATATCAGCTACTATACAGCCAGGAACTCTGCTAGGCACATTTCTATCAACTGGGCTTTTAATCCTCCCAACTTCATGACGTAGGTAGCATTATCCCCACTTTACACATGGGGAGACTGAGGCAGAACCAGATCAGTTACAGGCCTAAGCTGGGTACATATATCCCAGCTCAGAGTCAGAGTACTGGGATTCAGATCCACTGAAGCCAACAAAAAATTCTGGATGGTTTTTCCTCTTCAATTTGGACGCTGATTAATCAAAAATGAAAACTATGAGTCACCACTTTATCTGTGATCAGTTTAAAGCCCTCCATAAAAATCTAAAATGTACGTTGCTTCTGCAACCAACATTTATGTTTTTATTGTAATCTCTGACCCACGGCACTCACGGGTCCCAGATTTGTATCACTACCTGTTACCATGGCACTGACTGCAAAAAGATAAAGATAACCTTGGTTATAGATGAAAAATGTTGGGTATTTCCGCCAACATGGGTGGAAGAAATGACCGACAATCAAGTCATCTTGGGGAATCGTATTCTTCTTCACAAAATGTACAGTCAAAGTGTCAGCATTTTAAAATCAAGACTGAAAATAGATGTTGCTTTCAACCAAAGAGGACAATATTAAACTATGAGAATTCAAGAAAACAGAAAAGAGTGAAATGGGCTCTCTAGATTCTTAATTACTCCACCATCACACCTATCCCCCTTCAAAATCTAAGGCAGAAATAATATTTTATTATTTATTTATTTTTTAGTCCACCAAAATAGAAAATCCTTCCTGTCTGGCCAAAAGAATCCATTTCTCTTCTGTAATCCATTCATTCCCAGAAAATATTTAATAAATGATTTTTAGTGTAAGAGTAGATGCTATAATAAATCTTCATTTATATGATTTGTAGAAATTTCCATCAAGACAAAAAATAAAATATCTCTCTGAATATGTACAATCTGAGAACACAGGTTAAAAAACTCAAACAAACAAACTCCTTGAGCACAAAGATTGGTATTTTAGGTTTCCTGTATCACTCTGACCTTCAGCACCTGGGATAGGTGTAATACAATTTTCCATCCACATGTGGCATTAAATTGGCTTGAAGGGAGCGAATTAGAGGTATACCCTCTGGACTAAATTATGATACAAATCCCTGCATACTCCTATTAAAAATAATTTATAAACTTAGAATAGTAGATGCTCTCCTTGCTAATGTATGTAGCTTATGTTAGAGTTAGAAAACCTGCAATAAAAGTCTCCTATAAAATGGGTACGGTTTCTGCAACCTTTATCATACAAAGATGTCTTGGTGCTTCTGCTTTAACCACTTAACCCCTACACATCACTTGTTGGTGGCATTTGCTCAAGTATTTTGAAATGTTCAGTTTGTTGTCAAGGCAATAGATATGGCCTAACAAATCACTCTGTCCCAGGTTATGTTTTATGACTATCTTAGAAAGATGGTGTTTGTACGCTTCACAAACTGCTGTGCATTCAAGCAGCTTTAAACGTTTTACTACCTGAAAAACTATTTAGGAAATTCCTCATAGGCACTAAAAGAAAAAAAAATCCTTTCAGATTAGATTCCCTTTTCTAAATAAGAAAGAATGCTTTGCCATATTTCTAAAATGAATACAAACTAAACACAATCTTTAAAAACAGCAACAGAGGCCAGGTGCGGTGGCTCATGCCTGTAATCGCAGCACTTTAGGAGGCCGAGGCCGGCAGATCACCTGAGGTCAGCAATTCAAGACCAGCCTGGCCAACATGGAGAAACCCTGTCTTTACTAAAAATACAAAAATTAGCTGGTGTGGTGGCACATGCTTGTAATCCCAACTACTCGGGAGGCTGAGGCAGGAGAATTATTTCAACCCAGGAGATGGAGGCTGCAGTGAGTCAAGATGGTGCCACTGCTCTCCAGCCTGGGCGACTTGAGTGCAACTCCGTCTCAAAAAACAAAAACAAAAATAGCAACAAAAGATTAAAATGTTGCTTCATAACAATGGATTTGATTTATGATGTAAAAGACCCCTATATAAAATGTTGTGGTATGCATATGAACAAAAATAAATCACAGATAATCAAAAAACGTGTATTATATACTTATATTTTTTAAATACGTGCCTTTGAAATTAGATTGATTTAATATATTAGCTTTGTATGAGAAATATTTTGAAAATATTTGCATGTTGTAATTAGATTTATTTTTTACCTTTTATTTTCTGAAACAAGGTTTCACTCTGTCACCCAGGCAGGAGTGCAATAGTGCAAACAGGACTCACTGCAGCCTCAACCTCCCAGGCTCAAGTGATCCTCCCACCTCAGCCTCCCAAGTAGCTGGGACCACAGGTACACACCACCATGCTCTGTCAATTTTTAAAATTTTTGTAGAGATGAGGTCTTGTCATGTTGTCCAGGCTGGTCTCAAACTCCTGGGCTCAGGAGATCCTCCCACCTCGGCCTCCCAAAGTGCTAAGATTACAGGAATAAGCCACTATGCCCAGCCTAGATTTATTTTTAAATAATGTAAGATAGTTCATTGTTTTTTAAAAACCAAAAGCAATATTTATATCAAGAGTTATCACGTAATTTTCTATACTTTTTTTAAAAATCAGAAATGTTCTATATCAGGCTCTCTTAAAAGGAGGCAAATATTTATTTTAATGCATGTTTCATGGCATCTATTAAAATATACTAGTTTGCAGATGAAAACATAATACATCGCTTGGGAGAAAATTAAAATTTTAAAAGAAAATCTGTTTACAACAGCACCAAAACATTTAAATAACTAAGAATAAATCTATCAAAAGATGAGCTAACCATTCCACTCCCAAGTATTTACCCAAAAGAAAATACATCATCCACTGAAGACATGTACAGGGATATTCAGAGCAGCTTTTTTCCTCATATCCTCACCTAGGAAAGAACCCAAATGCCCACCATAATGAGTAGAAAGATTGAATAAATTATTCATACAGAGCCTACCACACACACAGCATCAAAAAGTACAAACTACTGTTACACGTCCCAGTACGAATGTATTTCAGCTATACTGTTAGACTAAAAAAGCTAGTCAGAAAAGAACAAATACTATTTGATTCCATTTCCATGGAGTTCAAGAATAGACAAAGCTAAGTCAGAGTGACTGAGGTCAGACTAGTGGATTCTTTTGGGAAGGGCTTACTGGCTAAGACGGGGAAAAGGGAATCTTCTACAGTGCTGGAAATGTCCTAATTCTTGACCTAGGCAGAGCTACATGGGTGTGTATCTGTGTATAAATAAATAAACAAATCACAAATGCAAAGCAGCCTGGATGACACTGCTATTTTTTTAATGCAGGTGAATTTTAACGGGTTGCCATTACCCTGATGACCAAGCTATCACGATTAAAATGCCAACCAAGGACATGAGAATTGGTTCTCCAGCATCTTACCTTGCCATTAAGGCACAAGAAGGGAGATGCACAAAGTTTATAGCCCAGTCCATAGGATCATCAGGTCATCTTACAGTCATCTATTTGGAAAAGGCACCAAGTCAAACAACACAAAGCCATCTGACTTTTTGTAAAAACAAAAAACAATGCTTTAATAAGGGGTCACATTTCTGATGAAGGGCTTGATGCCCAGCTTTGTTCAGATACATAACACCACACCCTACTTCGTTAAGCAAACCAACCACAATAGCCACCTATAAATGTGAAGAAACTTAAAGAATTATATGGCCGGGCATGGTGGCTCATGTGTGTAATCCTAGCACTTTGGGAGGCTGAGGCGGGTGGATCACGAGGTCAGGAGATCGAGACCATCCTGGCTAACATGGTGAAAACCCGTCTCTAATAAAAATACAAAAAAAGTTAGCCGGGCGTGGTGGCGGGCGCCTGTAGTCCCGGCTACTCGAGAGGCTGAGGCAGGAGAATGGCGTGAACCCGGGAGGCAGAGTTTGCAGTGAGCTGAGATTGCGCCACTGCACTCCAGCCTCCCTGGGTGACAGAGCAAGACTCTGTCTCAAAAAAAAAAAAAAAAAAAAAAGAATTATATATATAGCTCACCTTTTCACAGAAAAAGATTATAGAATATGTGGAAACAGCAGTTTCCCTCAGTGATCTTCCCAAGGGGGCTATTTTGCTCGAGGCCAGAAGTTGGGGAGACTCTGTAGAAAAGATACTAGGAGAGGAAAGAGGTGGTTGGCTACCCGGATGCCACTGCCTCCTATACACTTCATATAGCTGGGGTGACATGGGTGGGACAATGTGCGTGCGCCTCGTGAACTGCTCAAATCCCAGTCGAAGAAAATGATGTCAGACACAAATGGCATTCCTGCCTCATTTGAGTAGGTGTTGCCCCACCACAGCCAGAAAATATTCAAACTGTCTGATTTAGATAGCACAGCTTATAAATGAGGACACTGTTGTCTATGTGCCATTATGGATACTAAAATGGCATAAACTGAAGATCATTCCAGTGCTGGCTTGTACACAGGAACTAAATGAAGCTCACTATTTGGGGCCCAATACTGAGATTCACTTCTAATGCATGTGACATTACATTCCTGTTGCCAAGTGTTGGTGAATATATAAAGAAAAGTAGTGTTCTTCCACATAACTGGGTTTTTAAATATATACCTTATATACATTATAGGAGTGGTTCTCAACAGGAGCCATTTTTCTACCCAAGGAACATTTGGCAGTGACTAGAGACATTTTTGGTCATCATAACTTGAGCACTGGGAGAGGGTGCATGCAATGAGCATCTAGTGGGTAGAAGCCAGGGACGCTACGTGTTCCACAACACACAGCACAGCTCCCTACACCAAAGAGCTATATGACCTAAAATGACTAAAATGCCGAGCTTGAGAAATCCTTCACTATACAGCATAGATAGCTATAATGCAAAAATTCAAAGAGGTAAATTAGCAAATTAGAAAATCTGGCTGGGTGCAGTGGCTTACGCCTGTAATCCCAACACTTTGGGAGGCCGAAGCAGGCAGACTGCTTGAGCCTAGTAGTTCAAGACCAGCCTGGGCAAGATGACGAAACCTCATCTCTACAAAAAATACAAAAAAATTAGCCAGGTGTGGTGGCAAGCCCCTATAGTTCCAGCTACTCAGGAGGCTAAAGTGGGAGGATCACTTCGGCCCAGGAAATCGAAGTTGCAGTGAGCTGTGATTGCACCACTGCACTTCAGCCTGGGCAGCAGAGGGAGACTCCGCTTAAAAAAAAAAAAAAAAAAAAAAAAGCTAAAGACTTTAGCTCATAAAACAAGAAAAAATTTAAAGTAATAAATCAAAGCAAATGAAACATTTACAAACCCTTTAATTTTCCTCTTCAAATATTACACAGGGTAAAGCTTTAAAAATATGTATGTGTAATTAAAATATGCAATGCTATCTTTTTGATGGAGGAGAGGAACTTTTTAGTGGGGCAGAGGAATCAATCAATAAGGAATTTTATGAATAAATTGTGATAAAACTATACTATTAAAAAATTGGCCATTAAAAATAGTGATTTTGAGCTAACTGTACTGATTTGGAGAGATGCCAATAAAATAATGCCAGGGAAGTCAAGTTACAAGATTCTGTACACAGAACGAGTCCACTTTTGTAAAAATTAGAAAAACAAATTTCTCTAGATACATATCTTATTTGCATGGGTTGGGGAAGGATTGTTGATACAAACCAAACTGTTAATATTGATTTCTTTAGAAGAGTAGGATTAGGGATGGTGAGTAGAGAAATTAACCACATTTTACCTATACACTATCGTTATCTTTTGGAATTTAAAAAATCATATAATCAAAGCTTGAGCTTAAGAAGGGAGGGAAGGAAAAAGCAAGATGAGAGAGGAAAGAAAAAAAGAAAGGGCATCACTGTAATAGCACACAGGAAAACTTGAGTCTGTTGTTCCTATTTTTACCAGTGAGTGCTGCTGTTGACCAATTTAATGGACAAAAGCAGTGAAATAAAATTGGAGAAAGCAACTCCAAACATCTGGCCCTTTGCTCACTATCAGACCCTTTCAGCTAGCAACACAGTTTGGTTCAACTGGCTTTGTTTTGTTTCATTTCTCTAATCCACTACTCATCTTTGAAAATTCTGCATCAGATAGTGATGGAATCAACTAGTCATATCTCTTTTCAAAAACAGAGGCACCAACTGTGCTAGATGACAGCTTCACTTCTGGCAAGTACAGATAAGGATTCAGCACATCCGTCTCCACTTCAAGGAGCAACTCTCAGGGCACAGCAACTTAAGTATCCAAGTCTCATTCCCAGAAAGTTCCCTGAATACCTCTGCTCCACCAGTCTTGGAAACTAAGGCCTCCTCTACTGTTGTTCACTATTATTCAAAGTATGACACTGCATTTTCCAAGTTCTACTGCACCAATGAAATAGACCCAGCATGAAACATATAGGCAGTTCTAACAATGCTTCTTGCATACACACTTAAATGCACACACAGGGATGTCATGCAGCGCATAACTTTGAAAAATGCACAACTGCTGCATGCCAGTATTTTGCCTCTACTTGCCATTAGATGCCACCAGCCCTATCTTGAAAAACAACAGAATAATAAGATTTAGAAGATAAAAAACTGGGCCAGTTTGAACTTTCAAATACCCAAGGTTTTTATATTTTGCATAAGTAGCCATTCTTCTTAACTTGCCTTGAAGAGATCTGCAGTGTCTTGGGTCTCTAGATTCCTTTCTATTGACAGGCATTTTCTTACAGCTTGCACATAAAGAATTGCAAAACATGGTTGTTTTTGCTTGCAGAATAATGATTTATTACCATACTATTAATCCAGTACTAGTAAAATGAACTCAGGGACATGTATTTATCTTTTCTATGTTATGACACTCAAACCATCACCACCACCACCACCACCCTGTTAAGAAGAAAACAACTTGGAGAGCTCTTCAGCGATCGTGGAGTTTTCTTTCATCCCAGACTTGAATCACAGTTGCGGAGGCCAGATTTCACAATCCCCCTCAGGGACTGCAAGTGCTGGCGCCAATCACAGCATTTCCCTGATTAGCAAACTGGCTTTAGACCCTTCAAAAACTTTCACATTTGAAATTTAACACATCTATATTTAGAACATGACTTGCAGGACAACATTTGCTGTACGCAAAATGGCAGAAGAAAAAAGGGCATTGGGACTATATTTGTTCATATAGAAATACAGAGATTATAACTCTAGGACCTCAAAGAGAAGCAGAAACCTAGAGATCAGTGTCTCTAAAAAGAAGTTAGTGTGGGGGCTTGCAGAGCATCCACCATCTACAGTCTATTATTATTGGATGCATTTGGAATTAAGAAGTTTAATATATTAAACCTACAAATACTGTGGCCAGGAAGTTAGTATATCTGCACGAGGACTTGGGTCTTGTATGAGAAATTCGAGAGTGAGAGAAATGAATCTGAATTTCATGCCCAGGTCTGAAAGGGGGGGTGCTACTCCTCAGCTCCAGCCATTGTTGATTGGACAGACTAGGGACTTGGAATTTCCAGATTTTCCAGTTTTCCAAGAGAAGCAAGACATAGGGGTTTTGATGTGAAAGTTCCTAATTTTTAAAAAGTATTGACCACTATTTCACATTTCTCAAGAACTGACTGTCCATGGGCCACATTCAGCCTGTGGCCTTGGAGTTTGCAACGTCAAGTAAGATGTTGAAATACTCAATGAAGGAGTAAAATTAGTACCAGGTGATAAATGTGAAATTTTTTTAATTGTGGTAAAAAACAAATAAACAAACATGTTACATAAAATTTACCATCTTAACCATTTCTAAATATACAGTTCATTGATGTTAATTACATTCACATTGTTGTGCAAGAGATCTCCAGAACTTTTTCATCTTGCAAAACTGAAGCTCTATACCCATTAAATACCAACTCCCCTTTTCCCACTACCCCCTCCCCCTAGCAACCACCATTGTACTTTCTGTCTCTATGAGTTTGACTCCTCTACATATAGAGTCAGAGTCATGTAACTGGATTCATATAGTATTTACCTTCCTGTCACTGGCTTACTTAGCTTACCATAATGTCCTAAAGATTCATCTGTGTTGTAGCACGGCATATGACAGGATTTTCTCCCTTTTTAAGGCTGAATAATACTCCATTGTATGTATGTAGCACATTTTGTTTATCCATTCATCTGCTGATGGACATTTGGGTTGCTTCCACTCTTGGCTATTGTGACTAGCACAACTATGAACATGGATGTGCAATTATCTATAGGACCCTGCTTTCAATTCTTTTGGAGATATATATACATATACGCACACAAAACGGGGATTACTGGATCACATGAGAGGGAGGTTTGTTTGTTTTTCTGACACACAGTCTCACTCTGTTGCCCAGGCTGCAGTGCAGTGGCGTGATCTCCATTCATTGCAGCCTCTGCCTCCAGGGTTCAAGCAATTCTCACGCCTCAGCCTCCCAAGTATGTGGGACTATAGGTGTGTGCCACCATGCCCAGATAAATTTTTTATTTTTAGTAGAGATGGGGTTTCGCCATGCTGCCCAGGGTTGTCTCAAACCCCTGGCCTCAAGTGATCCACCTGCAATGGCCTCCCAAAGTGCTGGGATTACTGTTTTTAATTTTTTATGAACCTCTATGCTCCTTTCTGTAGCAGCTGTATCATTTTACAATCCCGCCAACAGTGCAAAAGAGTTCCACTTTCTTTACATCCTCAACAACACTCATTATTTCTCTTTAATAGTAGCCATCCTAATGAGTATGAGGTGATACTTCTCTGTGGTTCTGATTTGCATTTCTTAGATGATGAGTGACATTGAGCACTTTTTCACGTGCTTGTTGGTCATCTGTATACCACTTCTGGAGAAATGTCTCTTAAAGTCCTTTGCCAATTTTTTAATCAGGTTATTTTATTTTTTGTGATTGAGTTGTGGGAGTTCTTTATGCACTCTGGATATTAACCAATTATCAGATATATGATTTGCAAGTACTTTTTACCATTCTGCAGTTTGCCTCCGCAGTCTGATGATTGTGTCATTTGATGCACAAAAGATTTTAAGTTTAATGGAGTAGCATTCGTCTGTTTTCTTTTTTTTTCTAGCACCTAGAAGACTGTCCTATGTCAATTTTTTCTTTTGTTGCCTGTGCTTTTGGTGTTACATACAATAAATCATTGCTAAGTTCAATACCATTATGTTTTTTCCATACATCTTCTTCTAGGAGTTTTATAGTTTTGGGTCTTACATTTAGGTCTTGAATCCATCTTGATTTAATATTTGTACATTGTGTAAGATAAGGGTCCAATTTCATTCCATTGCATCTATCTAGTTTTCCCAATCCCATTTGATGAAGAGACTGTCCTTACTTCATTGAATCATCTTGGCACCCTTGTCAAAGATCATTTGACCATATATGCAAGGGTTCACTTCTGAGCTCTCTATTCTATTACACTGGTCTATTTGTGTGTCTTTATGTCAATACCATACTGCTGTGATTACTGTAGTTTTGTAATGTGTTTTGAAACCAGAAAGTGTGAGTCCTTCAAATTTGTTCTTCTTTCTCAAAATTGCTTTGGCTATTCAGGTAAATGCAAATTTTTGGTGAAAGACTTCTGGGTCAAGTTTTTCCAAGGTCCAAGGTATTAAGTGTTCTCTTTCAATCTTCTACCACTAGTAGTATACAGAAGCACTAACTGCAGAAGGATTTACAGACATAATGCAACTTCCCAGAAATTTTAAACTTAGCATTAGGTATATAGCAGACTCAAAGTATCGTGGCTTTTCTGAGAGAGAAAATAGTGGTTATCGCAAGGACAAAAAACCAAACACTGCATGTTCTCACTCATAGGTGGGAATTGAACAGTGAGAACACATGGACACAGGAAGGGAAACATCACTCACAGGGGACTGTTGTGGGGTGGGGGGAGAGGGGAGGGATAGCATTAGGAGATATACCTAATGCTAAATGACGAGTTAATGGGTGCAGCACACCAACATGGCACATGTATACATATGTAACAAACCTGCACGTTGTTCACATGTACCCTAAAACTTAAAGTATAATAATTAAAAAAAAAAAAAAACAGAAAAAAAATAGTGGTTAAGAAGACAGGTCCCAGAATGAAAGAGATTTGGGCTCAAGTTTTGGCTCCAACCACTGCCTGTCTATGCAGCCCTGTGAACCTTATTTAACCTCAGTTTTCTCATCTTCAAAACAGAGGTAATGACAGCATCTCCTTCACAGGGTTGCTGTGATGAATAAACAGAACAATGCAAATAAAGCACTTAGCACAGTGCTTACCCAGCACACAGTCAGCACTCAGTAACTTCTGGCTACCACCACCATTCTTGTTATTTATGCCTTTCAAGATTAACTATTTTATTTTTATCAGTGGTGTAATTTTTGTAGGATAAAATGTAATGTTGGACACTTAGGAGATCCATGTGAAAACAGATATCTTTTATTTATTAAAACATGAGGCTCAATGTCAGAAATAAGGAGCAGTCATACTGAGATCAAGAAGAGAAAAAAAGAAAAAAAGTGAGGGTAATTTATACTGCCCTAATGAAACCTCACACTGACTCATCCAAAAGGCATTTGGAATAGAAAACCACTGGCCAGATACAGATTCAACTTAATGCTTTACAAATTCAAAAACCAAACACCAAGACTTTTCAAAAAGCGGAAAGAAAGAGAATCCTTCAATTTGGTCTAGTCTAGCCTGTACTACTAAGAAACAGAGAGGAACCTGGAACCAAATCCTTTACAAGTTAAACCTTGATCTAGTCGTTTATTCATTAAAAAGCCAGTTTCACACATAACTGCTAACATGAGAATACAAGAAAACTATCAGGTCAATTGTGTCACGAGTCTTAACTATTTAAATCTGCATCCATTCTCACTTTGGAAACTACCCTGATTTTCCTCTAAGTTTCCTACCTCCTTTGGGGAAGTTCAGTCCCCCTTAGAATTCAGGCGTGGAACATGGTGCTGGTGTCTATACTAATCAGCCTAAAACCCATTCCTTCATCACATGCAGTGGCTCATGAATGGAACATGACTTAAGTGTGGCCAATAAGAACGGTTTGAGCTTCTCCTTTGCTATCGTGGAAGAGCTCCCAGAAATCAATCTCTCTCTCTCTCTCTCTCTCTCTCTCACACACACACACACACACACACACCACATGAAGGAGAGAATAAGCAGCCCCAGGAATATTTGGCAGACATCTTATCATCGCGAAGTGGAACCAGCAACAGTCTAAAGGTGGCATAACACCATGAAGGCAGAGTGGATTGGATGAGAAACCAGGTACATGATGATAACTCTAGGCCCATGGTCAATCCAACCATGACACTCAAAGCAAGTCCAAAAGGATGTGGACTCTTCACCTAAATGAACGAATAAATCTCCTTTGTTGCTGTGGTTGGACTTTTGGTCACTTCCAACCGAATGGATTTTTACCTAATATGCTCCTCCAACCCTAATTTTAAAGAAATTGTTTTTTAATGACAGTATTTCCACGGACGTATGACCCAGATAACTGGGCTTCAAAAGGATAAGCCCATACAAGCAAACACAGTCTCATTTTCCACAGTCTTATATAAAATCCATAACAATGTTACTCGAGGATTGTCACCAGTCATCTCAGTGCAACCCATAAGAACTTGAAGATATGTCTCCTGAGAGCAGTAAACACTTTTTAGATACATTTCCTTTCCTCTCCTGAGTAAGCTAAAGGTATTTAATCTGTCCTAAAAGGATATATGTTCATTTTTCGATGTTAACTAAATTGAAGGAACTCTAGATATTTGACATGACATTATGAAGACCTTGAACTTCAAAAGCATCTTTCTTCTACAGAGCCCAAAGCACTTCATACTCATTTACTGTCAACAATCCCATAAAGCAGACAGAAGCAGGGATTCATGCCCTAGAGTCAACAAGAAGAAGCCACTGACAAACGTCACCAGGCACCAGGCAGTTGCAGAATGAGAAAACCATCAGGTACATTGTGGCATGAGTCTCAACTATTTAAATCTGCATCCGTTCTCATTTACTTTGGAAACTACCCTCATTCCCCTCTAGCAGTCAAACCTCCTTTGGCAAAGCTCACTCCACCTTAGAATCTAAGAGTGGAACGTGGTACTTAAAGCATACGCAGGAAGCACTCAAGAAGTGTTAGGTGCTGCACTGCTTTCGTTGTTCTCCAAACAGATGTTAGAATGTACAATTTCCAATTTATTTGATCACTGAACCTTCCTTTTCCCCCATTAAGCCCTATATGGCATTATTACCCAGGTGACCTTTGAACTCTAGTTCTTGAACTATGTTTCATATCCCTCTTCCTCCTTCATCCACGGTACAAATCACTGTGGATGTGTCTACCTGTCCATCTTTTTTTCTCTAGCCCAACCTTTCTACCCTTCACCTCCCATGATTCCTTTTTTTCTCCCTTGACCATTCAGTAGATGGACATGGTCTCAGGCAAAAGGCCATGCTCAGTTTCCCAAGGATGAACTTTCTCAGGTTGTATTTCCCTCTCACTCAAAACCTCAACTCATAAAAATAAGGAAAGACAATCTTCAGGTCATGGAGCCTAAATTACTAAGCAAAAACCGACTCTCATGTGATTTAAGGAAAAAGCAAAGCAAAAAAGGCAATAACAACGTGTATTTCCGTCAAAGAGTGTGGTACTATGATTAAATGCATGAATTTGGGCACCCGAGCAATCAGCATTCAAGCCCCACTTGGATTGCTTACTGGTCATGTGACCTCGAGATGAGTATCTGTAAAACTGACATGAAAGATGGTACTGAGCTCATGGGATTGTTCTGATTTAAATGAGATAGTACACAGAAGGTACTGAGCAGAGTGCCTGGCACATGGGAAGCATCAATAAATGCTCACTACTGCTATTAAATTACTGCTGCTGCTGCTGCTGCTGCTGCTTGCTGTTATTTCAGGACACCACTGCCGCAGCACGCCGTGACTCACTGCTCCACTCAGCTTGCCTGCCTCAGCCCTCATGAAGAATGTTCAAGTGCCCGCAGGAGAACCTGAATTATGCTCAGCGCCACACAGATCAGCCCAGCTCTGCAGCCAAAAGTTCTCTGCTAATACAAAGCTTTCGTGGAAGACACAGCAGAAAGACAATCATCTTGTGCTATTAAAAAAAAAAAAAAAAATCCAACTGCAGCACTTTGACAAAGATAACAAGGAAAATAAACAAAAGGCAAGCAGCTGGCTGCAGGGGCCCACAGTCCAGGCCAGTCTCTCCAGACTGGTACACAGGACCCTTGAGATTTCCCTGGGGATCTTCAATGAAACACAAACCTTGGATCTGACCTTCAGAAGAAATCACCACAATAGTTGCTTAACTTTATGACACTTAGATCATCATTTTCCTATTTTAAGAAGTCCTTTATAAAGAAGAATCTGCCTCTAAAATCATTGCCTGGTTTAATGTATCTTCAGGGAGTCTCTATCCAAGTCACCTGGAAAAGTTCCAATCTCTAATAATCTAACTAGTTATCTACCACGGATTAGAGTGGAGACTACCTGGCTCGTTCAGTTTCCTCAAAAAAGGAATTTCTCTAATATGGGGGAGGGGGAAGGAGGGAGGGAATTTACCTTTCAGGAATATCTTCAGTTAAGAACTTTGTTAAAAATCCATTAAAGCTTCTAGCTTTGTAACTGTTTTCTATACTAAGAGATCTCAAAATGTTTGACACTAAAACTCAGGGAGTCATTACTACCTATTCTGAGATCACTGAGAATCCTCAAAATGTTTTCTCAAAGAATTCTCATTCCTCCCTTCTCTTACCCCAAAAAGTAGCCTCTATAAATGTTAGAAATGTTTGCACTAAATTCTGGGATTTATAGTAAGGAGGAGTATTAAGTTGCTTCTGAAAAGAACGGATTACAATACCCACTAGCAAAGAAAGCCAGAGTTATCCTGAAAAAAAGAACAAACAGTATTTTGTTCCTTCCTGGAGATTTGCTATGGAAAATAGTGGGTATTTAAACAACAACAACAACAAAACAAAAAGCAACTCTTCCCCAATGGCTCCTTTTATACAGACCACAAAGGAAAAGATGGAATTGTGATACTGATAACATTAACAAAAGCCTTTCATCGCAAATAAAAAACGCAAGTCATTAAAATACCCCTTAAAATAGTTGTCTCTAACATACTTGAAAGGGGAGGAAGAAGAGAGACAGGAAACAGGAAGGGAACAAAAAAAGACAAAATTAAATTGAATATCCCTATGCTGACACATTTCAGACCGTGGTTCTCAAACTATAGTGGGGCAAAAATCACAAAGAAGCTGAGTGACATGCAGATTCCTGAAAACCTCAAATCAGTAGAGACAGCTAGAGTCCAAAGACCCAGGAATTCCTATTTTTAACACATCCCCAGGTGACCCTGACACAGGTAACTCTTAAACTACACTTTGTGAAGCACCACTTTTAGAAATACACATACACGAACAAAAAAAAAATATTCTGGATAATTTAAAACATCCTTTCTCAGAACCTTGCAAATAAGTATAATAAAGTATCCCATTAGTCTTTGGGCAGATAATTCAATTAGAGTAAGTAGGTCCTTAGTCATTATGTATGGTGCAGAAAGCAGCATAACCCAACTTGGCATTTAATAAAAGAGAAATAATCTCCTTTATTAAATATATAAATTATATATATATATCCTACATATCATATATAAATATCTCCTTTGAATACACACACACACACACACACACACACACACACACACACTTAGGTATTCTGTATTCATATAAAGCCCCTTACCTTTCTTTTCTACTTGTTCAACAAAAACTATCAGTCAAGAATAACTAGGAATATTAGAAGAGTCTGTCACATTGTTAGAAATCTAATACTGTACAGATGGGCAAGAGAGACAAGCAGCATCCAGGCAAAATGTAATTTCTGGTATCTCAACTTCCCCACAATCTGTCAGAGGATACCTAGGTCTCCACTTCCAAACCAGTATTGTTCTCACACCTGGAAAAGAACCTGTCTGTTCACATGCATTCAACGAACTGGAATATCACTCCAATGGAGAATCAGAATTTCCACCTCCTGGAAAGGATGGAATAAGGTCAAAAGGTGTTTATCAAGGAAACTGGTCTGTTCCTCTCACCCTACAGTACATTATACTGAAAGCAGTAAAAATTAGATGAGAATAATTTTCCTTATCACTAGTAGGAAATTATCTGGTGATGTTTAGGACTCTATTCTCATTTCTGTTAAGGAAATGTGTGAATTTTTATGTTCTCTGAGGCATGTGCAAAACAAAAACACTCACCTAGAATATAATCCCCTCAGCATTTGCCATTTGTAACTCCAATTAAGAGATTAAATATTCCTAGGTTTACTGAAGTAGATAGTAATAAAGGATATTCAAAATTTATGAAAGGTCTGATGGTTACTTTGAAAGAACTAAAAATCCTGAGAAATCAGTATAGGTAGAGAATATTTAATCAGGGAATGATCTAGAAGCAAGAAATGGCCTACAATAGAACAAGCTTCAAATAGAGAATACTGCCACGTGCAAACACTGCCCTAAAAACACACCCTCTGTAATGCTGCTTGGGTTTAGAAATCAGACAGGACTGGGTTCGAGTCACAACTTAACACTTAATTAGCTTTGTGACTTTGAGTAACTCACACAACCACACTTAATCTCAGTGTTCTCATCAATTAAATGGAAGAATAACAGCAACTAATAAACTTGTTGTGAAGATGAAATTAGATAATGCATGCAGAGTCGCTAGCACATAATAAGCATTCAATAAATGTTAGCTACTATTATTCTATTATAAGGGTCAGGTGTGTGGGTATAGGGCTAATTTGGCCTTGGCATCCACTGATTGATAGAGATGATAAACAAAAATTAAGAGCTTATGAAGCCACAGGTCAGAGGGCCAAACAAGTAATTCAAAATGGCTCATGCCTTATTTAAAAAGTCAGCTGTACAACCACCTCTCTAAATTATTACAGCAGACTGAGATTCTTATAGGGCAGGGCCTCTGTGTACAGCCACTCAGGCTGTGCACTGCACAATGCCAGGGGCTGCCATTCCTAGGCCATGATCTGAACATGCTCTCTGCAGTTGTACAATGTTGCAAACCTGTCTGGAGTCTATCAACTACCCTCTGGAGATGTTGAACCCTAAACCTTTAGTGTAATGAGCTGTGTTAGTGTTTGTTCCAAAGGAACTTAGGAACTCATCAATGAGACAGGCTATCTATTCTGGATCCTTCAGGAACAGAGCTCAGCAAAGGGGTAGAAAGTACATTTAGAAAAAAGCATGCCAAGCCTTCAACAACATATGCTGTCCCTAACTGTGTTGGAATCACTCGAATTCAGAAAGCCTGAACAGCAGGGAGCTCAGACTAATGCCTGCCAAGACCTGTTGCTGTGGCTAGGAGGTACAGGGACTGCTTGGGAACAGAGATCTTGTAAAACATAGAGCTTTCACCCTTTTCTTATTTGCATAAGCAGTAGTTCCAACCTTTGGCGGTGTCAAAATCTAATGAGAATTTAATCAGAGTTAATGGCCCTTTATTGGAAAAATACAGTATACTCCCACATTCTGTTCACATTTTCAAAAATCTAAGCAGGGATGAATTCACAGGCATGAGATCTATGCAGGTGCACAGGGCCCTAGGCTTGGTTTAATGCTCTGCTGGTGTCGTCTTTACAATCTTAACAAGGGGCCACATGTTCATTTTGTACTGGGACCTGCAAAATTTGCAGCCAGTTCTCAGTCTAAGGAGAACAAAAAGTGCCAAGATAAAGTACATTTTAGTTGCATGTATTCAGGCTAATAAACATTTGGAAGTCTTATGTAACAGACTTTATTTGAGGGGCTCTTTTCTGAAAAGATACATGATTATGGACCCAACATTAACAACCTGGTCATGTATTTGAAAAGAACATGCTCACCCAAAGCAGAAAAGATCTGTCTTATCACTTAACAGTATTATTTTTTAACGAACTGGGCACCAAATAGCTACAAATGAATTATGCTTCCAAAGGAAGCCACTGTATTAACAACCAGGTTTCTCCAGAATCACAGTTACTATTAAAAAAAAAAAATTACTATTATGTGGTTTTCTAAAAACTTCAAAGTAACATGAATGCTAAACAGGAGAATTTGCTACGTCCCTCATTTACCTTTGATAAACAGTGTCACCAATATCTAGACATCTTGATTTCAGTGGTAGATCATCTCCAAAGATGGTCATCAATGGACAAGGCCTCCCATCATTCATGCTTTGTGCAGTCCCTTCCCACAGTGAATCTGGGCTGGAGCAACTTGCATTAACTAATAGAAAGTGGCAAGAGTGATGTGCTAGCAACTCTGGACCTAGCCTTAAGGAGACTAGTAGCTTCTATTTATTCCCTCTTGAAACAATCTATAAGGAATTCTGAGCTAACATGTAATTAGTCTGGTTACCCTGCTAGAAAGGCCACATGGAGAGGCCACAAGAGGTCCTGAAACCAATGGAGAAAGAGAAAGTTATAGCCATCTTAGAGTCCAAGGCAGGCTTCAAGATGTCTCCAACTCCAGCCAACATCTAACGGCAATTCCATGAGAGACCCCAAGCTAGACCAGGAAAACTGCTCCCCAGTCAATAATCAGAACTATGACAGATAAAACAGTTATCTCTTTAAGCCACTCAATTTACCCAGTAATAGATAACTGAAGTAAGCTCTAAACATTCCATCAAGAAAACGAAGAACCCACAGGGTGAATCTAGCTCACAGATGACTGCTCATTGGCATGAATCTTCTTCGTAATTTTATACTAGGTAACATTTAAAAATTGGGAGATTTCACAAAGAAATTTAGATTTCTGGCATCTAAGAAATCAAAATACCAGCCACACCAGACCTATAGTCACAAGTGGTAACAACCAGTGGTAGAATAGTAGTTATCCCTCTAGACAGAACTCACTGTCTTGTCCAGCCTAACGTAGTTTCCACGTGGCCCATTTTCCTTCAGTTGCATTGCCCTGTCTCTATTAGATCATCTTTTAACCCCTATAGTACTTATCAGAATGCATGGCACACAGCTGACCCTCAATACCTCTTTGTTGAGCAACTACACAGAGCATCAACTTCTCTTATCAGCCCCATATTGCCAAATATTCCTTCTTCCCAATCCTATCATTATGCCCCTACTCTTAGATTATTGCAAGAGCCTCCCAAAGGTGTCCTAGTTTCCATGTTCTTTTTCCAATCCATTCTAGTCCACAGCTACTGGGACAACCCACTTAACACAGACTTCAGCATATCATGGATTTCCCTTTAAAAGACTTTAGTTGATTTACCAGTTGTGAATTATACTAAATGTTACTATTGGGTGCCACTGGATAAAAGATACATGGATATCTCAGTACTTCTCACAACTGTGTGTTAACTATAATTATATCAAAATTTTAATCTTAATTGTATATATTTTTTGACCCACAAATTTCACTTCTATCAACATTAAGTTTCTGTGAATTTTTAAGTCTTCAGTTGCTCCCCATCACATACAGAACAAAGTTCAAGCTCGCTCAGCCAGAATTTCAAGAGTCTCCTCATTTTGACCCTTATCAAAAACAGTAAATCCCTGAAAATTTCTAACGTAACTTTGTACACTACATGTGTGTGATAAGCCTGGGGCCATCCTCCATTATCCTGTAAATCTTCTGCATTCTCCAACATGGAGTTCACAATATCTCCCAGCAGAAATTAATCTTTCCCTATTCCACACCCCACCATATTTAACTTGCACCTTCAGTGTGTCATAGCCACCCTTGTTTCAGAGGCATTTTTGTATATGTTTGTAGTAAGGATGTAAAGACTGTTTCCTTCTCTTATCCCAATTTCACCCAATTTCACAGAACAAACCAGTTCAGAGAAGTTAAAGAAAATCACACAGCATCGGGGTACACTTGAGATGTCTCTTTCCAAAAATCTCTGCACCTTCTGCTATGCCTCAGAATGACTGTTAGCTAAAACAGTCACTAACAGAATTCTGCAAACATTAGGTGGTGAGACTATCTTGAATTAAATTGCCGCAAAGGACAAATATTTGCACTTTATGATACCCTAAATAATGTTACCTTCAAAAAGAGTGAATAAACATTTCCCTTCTGTAGTTTTAAACAGAATAATTATATTTCACAGATCAAAAGTCATCATAAAGGGCATGACATTTTCCATCAGACATTCCCTGCTTTTACTTGCACATCAGTTGGCGAACACCAAATGGAATTTTCCGCACTTGCTCGAAACCCAAAGAGGTCCACTGAGAATTTAGTAATTAGGAAGATTTGGAATAAATCTGAGAGAAAAAAAATGGTTTTTGCAAGCTGAGAATTTTAATCAGGGAAAGATGTATTTAACATATTTTAAAGACTACTCAAAGCCATATGTGTTAGAAGGTATCTAAGAAAAATATAGTCAAACTTTAAGTACACTTCATACTGTATATGTTAATAAGAAATCATAGCTTGTTCTCCCTTCTTGATTTACACTCTTCTTAAAGCAGTTGTGATGTCCGGAGGAGCAGCAGCCATCTTGCAACCATGAGGTGACAAATATTAGAAAAAAGTCAAGACAAATCACTGAGATGCTGGTTCTGACGTCATGGAGCCACTAAACAACAGCAGTGATTACAGAGCCCTGGGCTTCTTGTATGGAGATAAATAAATCCCTATTTGTTTACACAACTGTTACATGGCAATTTAATTTCATGCTTGAAAACACAAACCTGACTGAAACACAGACTCTACCCCAAGAACCAGACTCGTTCTAAAACAGTCAAATGACTATACTCATCTACTATACCCCATAAACATCCATCTACTATACCACATATAGGAGGAAGAATTAATATTCATCCTCCCCAATCTGTTTTATCTACCAAGAGCCTCATCTCCATGAACAGCACCATTGTTCTAACCACCTGCTCATGTAAGAAATCTAAAAGCCATCCTTCTCTCCTTGCTCTCTCTTACCACTTAAGTCCAACGAATCACCCACCCTACGATTCTCCTTCCCTGATATCTCTCAGCTCCACCTCCTCTCCATCTCCACAGGCAAGTCCAGAGTGACCCCAGCTCTTGCCTACACTGCTCCTTATTGGTTTTCTTTGTCACCATCTCCTACAATACATTCTCTGTGGCACCGCCACAGTGATCTTTCAGAAACACAAATAGAATGCCCTCCTCCACTTAAAACCTTTCCATGCCTCTCTATTGGCCTTCGAATAAAGCCCACCCTTCTTACCATGGCTTAAAAAGTACTTCATTCTATGGACCCAGTGATACTGAACTTGAATTTATCTTCCCTTCCAGGTTCCCATCTTCCAACCATGCCATACTGTTATCAGAGATATGCACATGCCTAGAGGAAGTTCCCCCATATATTTTTGATGGGATAACTTGACTTGTCCTTTTAGATCATATAATCTAGGAATTTCATCAGCACTTCCATATTTTGACTTGAAAGGATCTGACATCCAGGCTTTGATGCGACCATTAGCACTTCTCTGCACACCTGACTTCTCAATGCAAGCTCCCACCCTTCATTAAAACACAGAGGACTTCAGGACCAATGCTATTCAAAGCCCTGCTTTTCTAAAACATCATTTGTACTCTGTATTATAATCACTGTTTTTTCTTCCCTATTCACTTGAAACAAAAAAGGAAGTTGAACTTAAAGATATATTGCAAAACAACACACAGGTTTAAATATGGATATTGTACCAACAATGACCCAAATGACTAAAATGGAAAATGTTACCATCACTGGACTCAGGACTTATTCATTTCCAGTGATGCCACAAACAAGATATAACATTGAAATTTAGACCATGTCAAAACTTTACTCCATGAACATAATCTCAGTTAAGATAGGAAATAGACTTGACTTAAACACAGTTCATATGAAGAGTTTTTAATTTTTTTTTATTTTGGAAATTTTAGTTCCTGATGTTTCCTATGAGTCATTTTCCATGAATATAAAACTGTCCACCCAACACTGACCCTGACTAACTCTGATCTTTTGTGATCTACAAAATTGCAAATGCATGATTATAAGACTTTTACTGGATATTTTTCAATTTGCTCAAACAGCTCCATTTATAGAAACACACCAACAGTAACATTACCCTCAACATTATTTTCTACATATTAATCCTTTTCATTTCCACAGTGTTTGTGGAATTCATCTTCAAATATAAGTTCTATATAAGCCAGAAGCATATTCGTAGTAGGACTAAAAATAATGAAAATAATCATAATAATGGTAGTAGCAATTACAAGAAAAGCCTTTGCTATGAGTATTGAGTATTTTCCATGTTCCAAACCCTCTGCTGAACACTTTACATATGCATTATCTCACCGATTTCTCATGAAAATTGACATTATAACTAGAATCATCCACATATTACAAAAACAGAAAACTGAAGCTCAACATACTTGGTACATTATGAAGTCTGGTTCAAGAACTTGCAGACTATCTGTCTGCAAGACCCAGACTTCTTAATCACAACAACAAACGTATATATAGCACTTACCATGAACCACAAGTTGTTATCAACACTTGACACATACTAACTCAGTTAATCTTCATAATAACCCTACGTAGCAGGTATTATTACTATCTCCATTGTGCATATGAGGAAACTCAAACATGCAAATGTCAAGTAACTAGCCCAAGATGGCCCCACCCATGAGTGCAAGTCCAGGATTCAGGAGCCAGGCCCTCCAGAGTCTGTGTCCTTAACTATTATCCTATGTAGTGTACTATCCCCTATCTATAAGGCATTTATAATGTGCTGGGCATTGTGACACTTTCTATATATTATCTCATGAAACCCTCACAATAATTCTGAAGGGAGCTGGTATTTTTATCTCCACTTTACAATTCGGAGGCTTACAGAAGTTAATTCAGTGGCCCAGGGTCACACAGTTAACAAGTGCCACACTGGTGAATATAAAGTAGCAATTTCTAAGTTTCACTCTCCCACTTCCCGAATTATTTTCCTAAGGCATGAGTGTCTGGGAAATAGCATGCATCAGATTTTCCACCTCTTTAAAACTCTTCAGTTCATATAATTTAGGGTGTGACTATTCATAGATACCTTTGAGCTAATCTTCTGGGAGCCAATGTAACCACAATGCACACTACAAAACAATGCACGCTTTCTCTGTAAATTAAAAATGCCAACCAAGCTCGGGAAAAGCCCATCTTTTGATATGAACAATTAGGGCAGTTTAGTTTTAGAAATAAAGAAAGTCCACTGTTCCTGCTTTTCTTTTTTACACACAGTAGGTAACTCTGCTCTTTCTTCTACAAAGAGTCCCAGTCAGTTTTCTATGGCTACCCTCCTAAAAGTTCCATTACACGAGCCAAAACAAATCCCTCCAAAAAAGCATTATGAATCCTATTAATCAAAAGTGATATTTTCTCTATTCATTTTTAATAAAAAGAATGGGGGATCCAAATGGCATTAAAGCTCATTTCTGGAAGCAGAATTAAGAAATAAAAGTGCAAATATTGCTAAATAAATTGACAAATCACAGCCCCTCATGTCAAGCCTATACCAATTAAAGAATGCTGATTTGTGTGTATCATTGGGTTTTGGTTTTTGCAGAGACAACTCTTAATAAAATTCCAGAAGGCCACAGACTTGGTGATGTTAGAGACAAGAATCACATCTTCTGCATCCTCAATAATACACAAAACCAATAACAGCTGTAACCCTCAGCTGAGACAGGCAGAGACATTTCACATAAATAGGTGAGAGAAAACCAGTCTTCTTTTCAGTCATTTACCCTTTCACTTATGGACTCATACACTGCCTATCTGTGTCAGAGCCTGGCTTAACCTCGGAGAATAAAATGGAGAACAAAAGAGCTGTGCTCCTTGGCCCTTTGGAGTAGGGAAACAAACACTGAACATACAGATAATATAGAATAATTATGTAAGCAGCATGAAGGATAAGATTAGGAAACCATAAAAGAAAAGCATGGCAACCTAATTCAGATGAGGGGCAAGGAGGTGGGTTAGGAAGTAACCTTTAAGTGGAGACTAAAGGATGAGTAGAAAGAAAACAGAAGAATGGCAGGAAAATGTTCAAGATGGCAGGAAGAATGTGTGTGAAGGCCTGCGGTGTAAAATAACTGAAAGGAAGCAATGCAATGTGGAGGTCAAGGGCTCTTGGTGCCTGTTTCCAGGTTTACCTTCTGAGCCTCAGTTTCCCCTCCAGCTCTAACAATGCCCATTGGCATGGTTATTTGCCCCCTAAGCATTACCACAGGACAGCTGAGGTGCTAACATGCCAGCCTCCTCCTTCCGAGAGCCACGGTGCTGGTAACCATGGTAACTTTCCTCAGCAGCAAGGCCTCTAGCACCCCACTCCCCAACATACACAGGGAGCCTCAGTTGAAGGGCCAGTCTGGGAAAGTGGCAGCCCTCTTACCTCTTGGAAAGTTGCCTCCAGAATCTTTGACCTGGAAACTTATAATACTCCTAGCCTGCCCAAGAAGGCAGTTAACAGAACACAAGGAATAGACTGTGTCAGAGGATAAAATGACTAGGGCTCCACCTGACTCCCAACAGGGTTCTACTGGAGGCCTGAAGACAAGGTAAGACTAAAGCAGTACTTCTCCACAGAGGAAATACCAGAAACTGACTAGCCATCCTGCTACCTGGGGTACCAGTCTAGAAGGAGCATTATAACATCACAGGAAGTAGAAGAAATATTCTGGTGGAAGGGAGAGGACTAAGATGTCCAAAGGACATTCTTGAATAATAAAAGATGGTCCCTAAACCATCTTCTAATAAGAGTTAATTACCAGACCTTGGTGTGCCAAACATCATGATGCAAGTTTGGGGCAGAGCCAAATTGCTCAGGGCTGTAGAAGAAAGCCTGCCAGGCCTCTGGCACCTCCTAGCATGTGTGGCACTAGGTCTAACTGGTTGTTGAAAATATTACACATTTTTAAAGAATATTGGTGTGAAGATGCACCCGAATATTAGTCTGCCTGTGCTCCCATGGTCCTGCACCTAGTCATGGCTTCTGGCCCTCTTTTCTGCCATTAACACCACTTTGTAGGGTACTGTCTTAACCAGGACTATCTCCTTCACTAACAATACTTTATGAGGTACTGTCTTATCCAGGAATCTCTCCTCCTACTCAATTCCTTAAGAAGCTGCGTCTTATTTATCACTGTATCCCAACTGATAGCTCAGTGTGATACTCTATAAATCAATTCTATTTTCTATAACAAAAAATAGTATTAAGGCTACTGATAAAGCTTATAATCTGTTTACGCTTACCATTTAGTCTTCAAGCAACCTTTAACATCAATATATAAAAGTATTAATGCTTCATAGTTTTCCATTTGAGATGTTTATGGAAAATTTTTTAAGTAAATAAAGTGCAGAAAGATAATTTACAAATCTGTGGTCCAGCTATGCATACTCAAGGAGAAATGAATCAGCCACACACACGAAATACTCACAGGAAGGCAACTAATCCAGGATAACAGTATCAAAATCTGGAAGGTCATGAAAAATTATCCAACCCAAAAGCATTGTTTTATAAGAAGGAATAAAATTGAAGCTAAGGACGCTGAATTTATTTGCCCCTACCTAGTGACAAAGCCATGGTTTACATGATCTCCAAATTCACAGACCCCTGTTTTCTCCCACCACACTGGGCTGCTACCTGAATTAATCAGATCATGCTACTCCTTTAGCTAGAAATCTGCAGTGGCTCCCAATTTTTAATGAGTAAAAGGCAAAGTCTTTACAAACCCTTACAGTGTCTGCCCCAATCCCATTCCTTCACTAACCCCACCTCCTGCCATTCCTGGAACTCCCCACTTTGCTCAGCCTGGTCCAGCCGCTGTGGCCATGATGCTGCTGCTGAAGTAGACACACTCCTGTCCAGATACTATGTACTTTCTCTTCCTTCTGCCTGCTGTGCTTTGCCCCCAAATACTGGCATGACTCCCTCATCTTCTTTGGGTCTTTTCTCAAATGTTATTTCCTCAGTGAGGCAGTCCTTGTCCACTCAATTTTAAATTACAAGTCACCCCAAACCCATCCATGCTTTATCGTTCTCTATAACACTTACCAGCATTTAGCATATTATGCATTTTACTCATTCACATATTTATTTCTATATCTGCTTGCCCATGTAAGTTTCATGAATACAAAGATTTTCAACAGTTTGGTGCCCTGCTGTATTCCTCATACCTAGACAACTTCCTGAAACATAGTAAAACCTCAATAAATATTAGCTCAATAAGTGGTTGTATGGATTGATGGATAGAGTTCAAGAGTGGCCCAAATCCAGAGAATTCAAGAGCTGTGAAATGTTTGCTAGCATCTGGCAGCCCATAGGAAGCAGCTGGTGGCATGGGTGTCATCTACTATCACTATGTACCCACTTTTAACTGACACTCACTGATACTCTGCATGAAAGTCAGTAAACTAAGGAATGAAGTGACATAAAGACTTGTCAAAGCAATCCCTTTTAAGGCTGCATGACTCTCTGGGTTAAAGAGTGAACTAGCAAGTAAATAATTTTTATCGGAAACAAGATGCTCTCACATGCACAGAAGTGGAAATCACTTCTAAATTGCTTCCCTGTGCCCCTCAGCTTAAGACAGAAGAGGATGGTTTGCTTAGATTGGACATCCCAAAAAAGAGACTAGATTTCAAAAACTTTCTGGCATGAACCAACATTTGCCATTAGGCCTGAATGGCTGGCACAGCTGAGCCTCCATGCATCATTCTAAATATAAAACATGAAGCTTCAATTATAACTTAATGACAGATATGTAAAGGAAGATATTAAGAGTGGCCAAAAATAAGGCAGCAGGAACCAAGGGTAGATATTAAAACTACACAATATTTGGCCTGGCCATCAAGGAAAAAATATTAATAACATTCAACCAGACCCAAACTAACATAAGCAGTTTATGCTCTTTCATGTTTAAGAACCCAATAAAGGTTTGCATCCTGGCTTCTCTTACCCCACCAGTACCTGAAATAGCAAAAACATCCACAAAGAACAACTTGTCCAAACTTAAAAGACATACATCAATCCTAATTGATGAAAATTAAAAACCAACGATCTCTAAATGTATCACCAATTTCCAGTCTAATTTAGAGCTTTACAGCCCAACACACACGTAAATGGAAACACAGAAAAGTTTTCCATTCCCAATCTTAGCAATCCCTCTCATGCATCAAGCATGCATCGCGATGGCAGGCTACCCAATCCAATTCTGTACACACATCTGTTAATCAACATGAACCCCATGTCACATTTTAATTCATTTGCTAGAGAATTTGGGATGATTCAAGTTCTGAATGCTGGTGCCATTTTTAAATGGCATTAATTTCACATGGAAGTATTTCAAAAAAAACAAAAACGGAAAACTACTAGAACTGTTGAAAAATATTTTAGCATTTACTGCAATGGTAATGCTTACTTTCCAGTATTCTCTATTTCCATAGCTAAATTTAAGAGGGCTATAGGTCTTCTCTTAAATCTATGATGGCTGAAGCAGCTATGTGTGTGTTGCATCCTATCTGTAGAATCCTCCCCGTTCACTAATGACACACTGCTGGAGAATCACTTGGGACCATTCAAAACCATTAAGGCTATTAACTCTGACTTGGGCCAGGTCTAATAAACAAGTGTCATCCAACAGGAAATGAGTTAAGCTGGCTTGTAAAGTCATTTAAGCAAATACTCAAAGTCAGAGTGCCTGACAAGATGCTTCTCATGGAATTCTTTTGCTGTTGATTTTGCCCAATTTAAATCAGAGCTCACTGGAAGTGTTCATTTCAGGAAAAAAAAAAAAAAAAATCCCATGTTTAAACGGAGTAACTTTCAGTTGGTTTAAGTGACCACCTAAAAGAATTCCTAAATGTTGCCCAAGTCTCTCTGTCTCATACATAGCAACAGCAGGTGCACGATAAATAGTTAGGAAACCAACATGGAATGAATCCAGGTCCACCTACATACAATCAAGTTTCTGACCTGGAAATTCTAGATCATAAACAGTCACACATGAGAGAAGCGGTTGCGGTCAGTTACGGTGGTGCTGTATATATTTTTGTCATGTCTAAGTAACACATGCATTTCAAAATATGGCCACCTCCGGGTACTTCTTAATGCTAAGCCCACACCTAGAACATTTCAATTCCCAAATGAAATCATTCTTATCGTTGAATAGTTCTCTCACATATTACCTTCAAAGAAACCTGTCCTAATAAAAGCCATTCCTACTCGACTTGGCCTCCAGATTTAACCACTTCCTACATTCAACCATCCTGGGACCTAGCTTTACTAGACTTCAATTCTGACCTTATTTATCTTGCCTTTTGTCATAATTGCTTCTTGCTTTTGTGCTCCATTAAACACTAAGGTTTTTGAGAACAAGAACTCCAAACACTTTAAATTCCTTTCTCTTCATATGCAGTTGCTTTTGCACACTCAATACTCAGTAAATGCTGATTGAATTGAAAGGATCTCACTCTTAGAATGCAATTCTCTCAGAGTCTCCAACTAGTCTAGTAGCTTAAAGAGCAATCCCACTTAAAAATTAACTTGAATTGTACGTACAACGAAATCACTCCAAGTTATTAACCTAACCATTGAAGTGTTTATTTTCCTACTTGGAAAACCAAGTCAACCATAGGAACCAATCTACCCCTGGATAGGTGACTCTAAAAGTAATGAGGTAATTTCCTTCAAAAATGACAAAGCTTTCAGGATTCTCTGGAATGCATACCTACCCATTAATGTGTCCCCATTAATCATTCCCTTTAGGTAAAAGCAACACTAGAACATTTCAGAATTTTCAAGTAACATCATACTATATACTCAGGTATCAACATAATCTCAATTTGATGGTCCCACGGCTTATATAGGTAGAAGGAATTAGGAGGTAGATTTACCAGAGATACTAAGAAATCTTTCTTCAAATTTATGAAACTATTTCTATACTTATGCCCCAAGGATGTTGTTCACTGTGTTTGTATAAGCATCCACATATATCCATCTGAGTGAAAAAATGAATGAGAGGGCAAAGGAGTATGTTTTACTACCAAACTAGCATTGCTAGATTTAGCAAATACAGAATGCCCAGTTGAATTGAATTTCAGATGAATAAAGAATATTTTTTTAGTCTAGCTATCCCATGAAATATCTGGAACAAAGCTATAGTAAACAATTATTCTGTATAAGAAATCCAAATTTAACTGGACATTCTGGATTTTATCCGGCAACTCTGCCCCAAATTCAGAAATTGCATTATTGAGTCTCCAGTTTAAAGAAAGAAAAGGCAATGGCACATGCCTGTGTTCCCACGTACTCAGGAGTCTGAGGCTGGAGGATCAGTTGAGCCCAGGAGTTCCAGGCTGTAGTGCACTTCGCTGATCTGGTGAGGGCAATGAGTTCGGCATCAATATGGTGACCTCCTAGGGCACCACCAAGTTGCATAAAGAAGGGTAAACCGGCCTAGGTTAGAAATGGAACAGGTCAAAACTCCCGTGCTGATTAGTAGTAGGATTGCACCTGTGAATAGCCACTGTACTCCAGCCTGGGCATCACAGCAAGACCCAGTATCAAAAAGAAAAAAAAAAGAAATCACATAGCAATGACTATACTTTGTGAAGCCCTAACTTTCAGAAAGAACAAAATAAGTAGTCAAAAAATAATAATATTTTAGAAAGCTCAATATAATGATGGTAGGAAAAACAGTTGAGTAAGATATGAGTGCTAATGAGGTGCCAGATTACCAAGATGAAACCCTATGTGTGCATAATCTCATTTAATTCTTGTCACATCCTTATGAGGTAGGGACCATTATTATTATTATCATCATCATTATTGTTATTATTACTATTATTATGATTTTACAGATAAGAAATCCAAGATACAAAGAAAACAAGTTGCTCAATGTCATACAATAGTACAACAGAGACTCAAACCTTGACAAATTTAACAAAGGACTTACATGCTTACCCACTGCCTCATTTTACAGGTGAAGAGAGAATCTTAGCGATTTGCCCAAACTCACACAGCCACCAATCGGTGCAGCTGAGATTCAAACCTAGAACAGTCCTACTCCAGAGTTTTCGTCTCGACAGGCTATTGCCTCTCCAAATCATGCAAAATGGGACACATGCCCTCCCCACCTACATCAGCTGCACTTACCATCCTAACGAATTTGAATGCTTCATCTTTAAAACACTGTGCTTGAACTTACAATGGCTTCCTAGGAATTTGTATCAAACCCATTCAGCTGAATTTTGACTCCATATTATTATAAATGATTCTGGGTTGGATAGGGAATGTGGGGAAGATTTTGGGAGGCCAAGGCGGGCGGATCACGAGGTCAGGAGATCAAGACCACGGTGAAACCCTGTCTCTACTAAAAATACAAAAAATTAGCCGAGCGTGGTGGCGGGCGCCTGTAGTCCCAGCTACTCAGAGAGGCTGAGGCAGGAGAATGGCGTGAACCCGGGAGGCGGAGCTTGCAGTGAGCCGAGATTGCGCCACTGCACTCCAGCCTGGGCGACAGAGCGAGACTCCGTCTCAAAAAAAAAAAAAAAAAACAGATTTCTATTAGGAGGAGGAATTTGTTGATACTGCCATTTCTGTACCAGAACATCTCTTTAAAATAAGCCACTTATCTAGTGTCTACCAGTCTTGCTGCCTCAAGGCAAATTCTTGCTTCTGCACACGAATTCCAAACACCGGTAATAACCTGGAACACAGATAGAATGGCTAATCTGCAGCAGCCACCAAAGCCAAATTATGTACGGAAGACTTTTCTTCTTGGATCAGGAACTCAACAGCCAGGATTCTTCCATGTAAAATATCATGTTCAGAAAATATGAGAAGATATCTAGAACTTTTCCTGGAGCAGATTTTCTTATGGGAATCTTCATACGCCTTATTCTAGATGCTTGTCTATCTATGGAGTGAAGACAGGTGTCTTTTATTAGGGGAGGAAGGTGTGTATGTGAGCATGTGTCTGTGTGTGTACACACAAGCATGCTCCATATAAGGCACAGACCTTGAGGTTTATCTTCTTATCTAACTTTATCCTCCAAAATTTCCTATAGAAAGCAGAGAACATGTTGTCAGACTATAAATTAACTTCACGAAAGAATGGGAATCTGTGGAGAGCATGGACCCTAATAAATTTGCTTATGCACCTTATAAAGACTACTTAGTAATCAATCATTTTCTTTTTGCTAGATTGTGGGCAGAGACCATGTCTACTTTATACATGATTGTATTTTCAGGTGCTTGGTACAGAACAAGCATCCACCTACATGAAAAAGAAATGAACAAGCAGTCACTTTATTGTCAGCAGTAAGCAGTTTACATATAGCCTTACTTTTGCCCTCACTGTCCTTGAAATCTTTAACAAAGTTTTTACCCTCTTGCAATCACAACCTATCTTCAGGGCTGAACAATGCATGTGTATCATCGTTCCTCACAAAGACAGTTCAGCTGGAACCATCCTAACTGGCCTCTGTGACACCAGCCCTGGCCACCCTCCAACTCATTCTTCATTTGGCAGCCAGAGCACTATTCCTCTGCATGAAGCTGGCCACGCTCCCTGGTGCTCCAGCCACACTCCATGCTTAGACTGTCTCAGTGCCACACTATGCTGCACCTCCATGCCTCGGTCTACCTGGAATGTTTTCCTCTCATCTGTTTGACAATCATTTTTTGTTTTTATTTTTGTTGTTTTGTTGTTTTGTTTTGTTTTGTTTGAGATGGAGTCTCACTCTGTTACCCAGGCTGGAGTGCAGTGGTGCAATCTTAGCTGACTGCAACCTCCACCTCCCGGGTTCCAGCAACTCTCCTGACTCAGCCTACCAAGTAGCTGGGATTACAGGTGTGCACCACCACACCTAGCTAATTTTTTGTATTTTTAGTAGAGATGCAGTTTTATCATGTTGGTCAGGCTGGTTTCAAACTCCTGACCCCAGGTGACCCACCCACCTCAGTCTCCCAAAGTGCCAGGATCACATGCCCCTCTATCTCTTGTCTTTAAAGGAATAATTACAGACCTAGCATCATACTTATGTCACTTTGAGTTACAAGAAGGCAGAGCCCATGAATTATAGGCTGGCCATTTATCAATAGCATAGTGCTGGCATACAGGAGGTGCTCCATAATTGTGCCCCAGATGGAGACATGTGCTTTAGAGAGTAAAAGTGAAAAACTCTGCTAATCTAATTCTATCTTCATATCTTACTCCACTGGAAGAATACTGTCTAGACCCATTCATTAAATTCTATCTATTAATATATCTGCTAAATCTACCAGAAAAATTATTGAATGGAGGGATAATGGTGCATGCTGTTGTCGCTATTGTTTAAATGAACATCTGCTGACCAAGAAACATCACAGAATATTGCCTATTTGTAATTGGGCTTCAGGGACCAAAACCAAAAGGAGAAGGTACAGTAAGTTTTAACTCTTGTATCTACAGTTAGTCATGGGAGCCTGAAGCACTAAATTCAGAAGGGCCCAAGGCTCCTCCTGGGTTCACAGGAAAGAGCGAGGTGACAGTTGGCAATATCTACCGTACTGCAGCAGAAGGAGGGAGCAACACAATCCCACATACTTATCCCTGATCCCGTCTTTAGCCTTCATTGTATATAGCAGGAGACAGATCCCCAGGGTCACATGATTAGGTAGCAGCACAGCTGAGTCTGCAACCAGGCCTCCCAAAATGTGCATTCACTCATTCATTGATTCAACATTTTTTTAACACAAGGTCCAGCAGGATGATATTTACTGGGATAAGATAAAATGATAAAGAAGCCAGGTGCGGTGGCTCACGCCTGTAATCCCAACACTTTGGGAGGCCGAAGTAGGCGGATCACTAGAGGTCAAGAGTTCAAGACCAGCCTGGCCAACATGGTGAAACCCCGTCTCTACAAAAAATAAAATAAAATAAAAATACAAAAATTAGCTGGGCATGGTGGTGCACACCTGTAATCCCAGCTACTCAGGAGACTGAGGCAGAAGAATCACTTGAACCCAGGCGGCAGAGGTTGCAGTGAGCTGAGATCGTGCTACTGAATGAAAGAGACTCCATCTCAAAAAAAGAAAGAAAGAAAAGAAAAGGAAGATAAAATGATAAACAAAACCATTCATGGTCACCAAGCTAGTAAAATATACAATTCATTTAATACATACTCCAGTTAAATTACAATCTCATGATATCTCCAATTCTTACCTCGTTCAACTATTAAACTTCCATTTTCTTATATTTAGTGACATTTTCTACACAAACATAAAATCTCTTTTTAAAAAGATAACTCATAGCCCAAACAATTCAACCAATTCATAACTATTTTTCCTTTCCGCTCTTTATTCTATTTATCAAACTTTTAAAACTCACATTTAACCAAAACCTCCACAATGACATTTGAAATATTTTCCAGATAGCTATACCATTCCAAAATCTCAATTAAAAGAACTTATCATTGCAATTTAGAAGGAAATGTGGGCTAAGTGTATATGGATCTTATAATACAAATTTTCCCGAGACTGAATAATCATAACTTATCCTCAGGAATGCAAACCAGTGCTTAATAGGTCTTACGGTAAGGAAATTATATTTGCATTCCTAATCCAAACCTTAACTACTAACAGTTAAACTAAATCCACTCTCTTATGAAAGATAACAGCAAAGAATCAGTCACCAGCTTACAGCAAATATTCCAGCACATATGAGCTTGGTCTGCAATTCTTCAGTTTAATCTTACTTTTCTTTTTAAAAATGAGGGAAATTAATTTGTGGGAAAATTAACCAGGAAAAGAGATTCCTCTGAAATCTTAAACAATTTTGTCAAAAAAAAATTTTTCACAGAAAGTAAATGCTCCAAGATGGAAATATCTATAATTTTCACTAAAGAGTTTCTATTTTGACTCTGGAATAAACATATGACTTTTCAAATTCATGTTGGTTTGCAAAATTCCAAACACCAAGTAAGCACTCATTTCCATAAAGTAAAAAGACACATTCTGGTCTTATTCTAAACAGGCTACCAGAAAACAAAACTAATACTGTGAACAAACAAATCTTCACTAAAACTCATTGAAATAATCCAAATGGTTTCCATTCCAGGGAAAATAGTAAGTCAGCAGTTTGCATATGGCTACCTTTTCTAAATACACAAAATAAGCAAAAATGCCACCAGAGGAAAGTGCGAATGCTGAACCCTTTCTATTTCTGTTTCCACGGGACTGCAGTTCAATCAATACCGCCCAGCGGCACCCAGCCATCCTGTGTGCACACTTCCAGGTGGCTTCCAGCGTCCAGCACAGGAGCCCAGAGGACTCCCAGGAAAAGGTTCATGGAACCACCACTCAAACCACAAACAAGCGATAAGAAAGCCTGAGGCCCAGACTCCCACTGTTAGAACAAGGAGAGGCAAGCCAGAAAAATTAATGTGTAGAGGGCTGGAGCAATCAAAATTGTCACAAATAACACAGATCCTAAACAAGAAAATGACGAGGACAGAGCTAAGCATTCCTTAAAGGAGCAAAGGCTCTGAACAAACAAATAAATTAATCACGACCTTTCACATAATACCAGTAACAGCCTTGAGTTGGAGAAAAACTGTTGAGTAAAAATATTCTATATAAGGAAACTTACTTAAGGGAAGTATTCAAAACCCTTCACCCAGGGTAGAAGACAGTCCAAAGTGCAAAATCAGGAGTGAGACTCCTCTGTCTGGGGTTATTAAAGGGCAAGTCAGAAAAGCATCCTAAGCGCTACATTATTTTTGAAGTATAACAGAAAAAGGAAAAGGAAAATTGCTGTTTAAACTGCAAGACAAATAATTCATTTTCAAATCCCTATGTTCCTACAGTATTTGAAAAGACAATAATTAGTCAAGAAAATAGCAAAATGAGGAAGTGGTATTCTTTTACAATTTCTGTTAATCCCCACCAGCTGTAATTTAAGAAATTCAGTGACATCAGCATTTATGTTTGAGCCAGCAGAATGACAGAAGGACAACTGCAGAATCATCTGAGAAGAGGAAAAGAAATTTGGGGACCACTGGAAAACGCATTTGGAAATGTGGAAAATTAATGCACTTTGCAGTGAATCACTTCTACAGCTTCAAATACCAACACTGCCAAAAATAACATAAAAAGTGGAAAAGGAAGCATAAGCACTCCAAACCTAATCAAATGATCCAGTGGAACTTCTGAAAAAATGTTCACTGAAACAAGTGAACTGAACATTTCTGAAAACAAACAGAAAGCAATCTAGCCATTTACGAACAAGAGCCAAAGATTTCATACGATATAAAGATTGACATCCCTTAAAAAACGTGCTATATAAGAACCTGTAAACTGAGGTACTTTGGTTATCATCTGTATTACCTTCTTGAAAACAGGCACAGAGTCAATTCCCTGGTTTCCTTTTCACAGAGAGAGAAAACAGCTCGTGGGAAAACCACTGAAGTATTTTCAAGGTGTCCCATTTGACTTCAGAGATGGAGCGGAATAGGTCTGAATTCCCAAGATTAATGCCAACCATTAGCTTTTACTTAGGTCAGAAGCAAAAGGAGAGGACAATCACACCAAACTCAACTGACCAAACAAGCTACAGAAGAGAGCTGAAAACACTCACCAGGGCCGCCTCGGCCCTTTGGCGGAACATTAAGTCCACTGAACCGTCTCAGAAAGGAGATTATTACAAACATGCGATTGCAGACGTTCTGCCACACGCTTACGTGCACCTTCTCTCAACACTAGGAAGGCTAAATTAGAGATAGAGTGATAATTAACAGGATCCTTGGCAGTAGGAGCTGGCTTCTTTAGCAAACCAGTAATTGCTGCCTACTTAAAATGACAGGGAATTCAGCCAGGAAGAAGGGAGGTGCTAGATGGTAATCATAAAAGGTAAAATAGACTTTACATCAACAGGTTACTTGGCTCCAAAACTACCTCTTTATCTATAGATTCAGTTAATAACATTAGTAAATAAATTCAACACCTTACATATGAAGACTAGAGATCAGTAATCCTCGCAAGGAAAGGACGCAAGGACATCTGATGAAAATCTATGTCCTCCTTCCCACAAATCTTCCAACCCCCAAAATGTCATCAATTACTACTTAAACCATGAAAATAATTATCAACTTGCCTAAGATATCATATTGGAAAGGAAGATACTTCCCATAAGTGATATATTTTGACTTGCAATTCTTTTGAAAATACCCAGATGAGAAATTTTTAACAGCAGCCATAAACACTGTTTATGCCCCCTATTCTGACATCAAAGCCTTTTCCTTTGTTGGTAACCTCTCCAGAAAAGAAAAGGTATTTAACTCAGAGGTTGTTTACCAGGACGACTGAGGATTGCTGGCAAGGTAAAGAGCAGAGTTAGCACAGGGTGTCCTGTTTTAAACCACCAACCCCAGAAAATAAGACAGCCCATCAACCTATTAAACTGATTATTAAACATTCATCTAGACACTATTCCCAGAAGACCAGTACCCACTACACATTCCCCAGCAAGAAGCAAACCAATGTACCTCTAACATCTTTAGATGCTCACTCATGGAGAGATGAGGATTCAATCTTCTGCTGTAGGGAGATGACTGTCGAGATAAACCAGGGCAGGAGGCCCATAGTTTCACAATGACTAATGCTGACCAAAACTCTTCATAAAATCAGCTCCATAGGTAAAGACCTAGTTTGTTTGCTCAGGAAAGCCCTGACTCTCTGATAGAGGTGCAAAGAATTCCCTGATTGTCCTCCAAGAAGAGATCATTACAAGGCTAAAGGCTTTCAATCAGGCTTATGATGTAGCCCAGGAGTCCCTGTCGATAATATCTCAATGGAAATCTTAAACATTTCTTGTGGTAATTAAAGACACATGCAAGGTAATGAATCAGGGTTAGAATCACTGGGAACTTGGATGTTTACACTTTTCTTGGCATGGATGAGAATCAAGTCCTTTTTTTCTTATTATTGTTTTTCTTTCTCCTCTCTCATTAATTAAAAGTAAGAATGCTTTTACATTCATTCTGTGAATCTCTAACTCATCACTGATAGAACCCACTAAATATATGGCTAACCATTAAAGCCATTAACTAGGATTTTTTATAACTTCTTCTTCTCTGCTAGATCATTATATCCTTTTATTGAAAATATTTAACTCAATACTTTGCACTGACTAATGCTCTTAACACCCACAAGTCAAGGCAGAAGTTATGCTCATTACACAACATTATGATGTTTCAAGACCTCTGGCATGCCAAAGATAAACAGTCCAGAATGGAACAGACCGGCTATAAATTTATGTAGACACACAAAAATAGCAATCAACAAGTCAGGTTAGGAAAAAAAAGAGAGAGGGAAAAAGAGATGAGAGAAAAACATCCAGATGTTATGAGCTACATGTTCATGTTCAGTAGTAGAACACAAGGATGGGTATGTAGACAAGACAACTTGATGTCATCAAGTAGCAACATTCGAAGATCATTAATAAGAAATGAGGAAAATCTATCACTTACTTATATACCACACCCTTGTGAATGATTAAGTATCCACCATTCCATCTTTTCCTACCTTTCTTGGAGGCTTCACAGCCTACCTCCTTTCCTTCTTCAGAAGCAGCTTTAGAAACAAAGGAATATGCAGACAGGCATGCTGTGAGCACCTTTAATAGATATATTTGTTTTGGATTCGAATGTTCAACCACACCCTGAGTCTTCTGCCTTTACTTCATAAGAAACCTAGTCTCCTTTCCATTCAAAAATCAACGTAAGTTGTCACCCCGATCACTCCTGCCTCTCCCTCCAAACCTCTGAACACCAAAATACATGGAAACCACTGCAGCATGGTGAATAAGACAGTGAGCTTTGAAAACAGACAGTCCTCAGTTTGAATCATGGTTCTATCTTATTTGAGTAACTTAAGACAGACAAGTGACAGAAAACAGACAAGCACAAATGTCTTCATTTATAAAATGGGATCCTATCTACCTCGTATTAGAATTATATTATATAAAACACTTAAATACTGTACCTGGTAGATAGTAAGTGCCTTATTATGTTTATAACTCACCTAGATGTAAATTATTAATTCCTGATGTTTCTGTTTGTTCACTTTTCTAACACAGAAAGAATTTTTTTAATTACATAGGTAACTTCCTTAACCAGTATAACATGTAAGAATACTATAGAAATATATAAAAGATAGGCTAAAGCACTAACACAAGGCATATCTGTAAAGAGGGCTTTAAAATGCTAGATGCTACTGTTATTATTGTTCTTTGTGCTCTGTCGTCACCAAATTGTGTGATCTATCTGCTATGTAACTTGAAAGTACAGACCTGCTGAAACCAATTCTTTTTCTCCTTCTTTCTAAAAGAATTCCAAGCAATCCCAACAAGTACTCAGTTAATGTTTACAATAATGACCATTCTGATAACTATAATATGCTAATTTCCAATGCTTGCAAAAGTCAAAATCATCACCTTTATCCTCTAGGCCCTGAGTAAGCTGAGCCTGGTTACATCAAAAACTGCCCACACCAGAATTTCTAAGCCATCCTGAAGTAGGAGATTACCAGCGCTTATTTCCTGGTCTCCACAGGAAGAAATGAAGAAACCCACCAGAACTAGCAAATGGCACCAAAGGCAACCGCTAGGTGCCCTCACTGCTCATCAGTATAAGAAACTCCCAGCAGTGCCATGACAGTTTACAAATGCCATAGAAACTCCTAAAAGTTACCACCCCTTTTCTAAAGATTTCTGAGTAACCTGCACCTTGATTTGCATGTAATTCCAAGTGGGTATAAATACTGCCAGTCTACAGTCCATACACTGCTACTCTGGGTGCATGCCTATGGGTTAGCCCTGCTCTGCAAGAAGCAGCTACTCTGTTGTACACTTTTGCTTCACTAGACCTGCATTCTTCCAGCACCAGCTCGTTCTTGAATTCTTTCCTGAGCAATGCCAAGAACCCTCCCAGGCTAGGCCCCAATTTGGGGGCTCACCTGCCCTCTGTCAATCCTACTGCTTTTTGCTGGATTTTTCAGCAATGGTCCCATAATCTCTCTATGGTCTTTTCCCAGGTCCCCACCTTCACACTCTACCTTATTAAAGAATGATAAAAAATCTATCAAAATTCTACCATATCTGAACAGTGAAGCCTCAGTCAACTTTAAAGATCTGGAAGCAATGGGCCATTTTTATTGGCAAACAAACTGATAAAAATGAGAGATCAGGGCTCGGCGCAGTGGCTCACACCTGTAATCCCAACACTGTAGGAGGCCAAGGCAGGCAGATCACGAGGTCAGGAGATCGAGACTATCCTGGCTAAAATGGTGAAACCCTGTCTCTACTAAAAATACAAGAAAATTAGCCAGGTGTGGTGGCGGGTGCCTGTAGTCCCAGCTACTTGGGAGGCTGAGGCAGGAGAATGGCACAAACCCAGGAGGTGGAGCTTGCAGTGAGCCGAGATCGTGCCACTGCACTCCAGCCTGGACGACAGAGTGAGACTTTGTCTCAAAAAAAAAAAAAAAAAAAAAAAAGAGAGAGAAAGCAGGTACCTGGAAAAGCTTTATTAATGTGGCTCCCTCTGTAATCCACAACATCTGAGCAGATAGTGTTTTAAAATGTTTTCCCCAGTGGGTAAGATTTTTAGTCCAGAGGAAGAACTGCTAGAGAAATACAGATGCAAGAAAACAGTTTTTAATGCAGTCAACCCTCATTATTCATGGATTCTCCACTTTCAAATCCACCTACTCACTAAAACTGATTTGTAAACCCAAAACCAATATTCTCAGACTTTTTACAGTCAATCACGTGCACAGAACAGCAAGAAATTTGAGTCCCCTAACATGCACGTTACCAATTAAGGTTAAATAAGGTAATGGTCTGCCTTCTCATTTCAGCTCTCACATCATATTGTAGAAAAGTGTCCTTTTCACAGTCTATGTAGTGCCACATTTTTTGCACTTTTGTGTGTTTTTGTTGGTGACTCCTCTATTCAGTATGGCACCAAAGCTTAGTGTGAAAGTGCCGTCTAGTGTTCCTAAGTCAGTGAGGTTATAGTGCTGCTGGCCACGAGTTCAATGTTAATGAATCAACAATATATATTAAATAATGTGTCTTTACACAGAAACACACATAAACCAAAGTTATGTATTGATAGATTGATTAAATCTTGCGACCAGAGGCTCTACGGAACTTATCCTGTATTTCCCTAGTGGTAATCATTCAGTATTTGCTAATTCGGTATTTGTAGCAGCTTTATAAAACAAAAACAATGAGAATTGACTGTATTTTTAGCAGTCTGTATCTTTAGCACCAATAGCAGTAACAATCATCACCCCTACTAACTTTGTATTGAGAATGTACATATGCCAGTCATTTTGCATATTATCTTCTATAAACCTCACAGTTATCCCAAGAAGGACATGCCGTTAGCCCCATTTTATAAGTAAAGATATTAAGGCTCAGAAACACATGACAAGGGCTCATAGCTAACAAAAGAAAAGGTAAGATAATTTCTTACACATTTTCCTGAAAGGGTTTAGCAAAGTTTCCAAAACTTACTGACCCCTTCTAGCACACCAGAAACACTGCAGCCATCTAGTCATTCTTTATTCAACAAACATTATTGGACACACTCAGTATCCTGGAACCTTGAGATGTCCAGTGAACTAACAAATTCCCTGTTCCCATGGGAACTAACCAATAATAAAATAAGTATTACCAGATTGGGCTATTGATACATAAGAAGATATTTGATTTATTAAAAGATACATTATTTAAAAAATAAAGCCTTTTAAAATAGTGACAGCTAAAGGCCATCTTCAGTGAATACCAGTTAAAATATATTTCCAAGCTGGGCACAGAGACTCACATCTGTAATCCCAGTGCTTTGGGACTCTGAGGCAGGAGGATTGCTTGAGGCCAAGAATTCAAGACCAGCATGGGCAACAAAGCAAGATCCCAACCTTAGAAAAAAAAAATTAATTAGCCAGGCATGGCGGTGTACGCCTGTAGTCCCAGCTACCTGAGAGGCTGAGGCAGGGGAATTGCTTGAGCTCAGGAGTTTGAGGCTATAGGAAGCTATGATTGCATCCCTGCACTCTAATCTGGGAGATGCAGTGAAACCCTGTCTTAAAAAAAAAAGTAAATAAAATGAAATATATTTCTGAGTGGTGGGAAAGTGTGTGTGTGTGTGTGTGTGTGTGTAATGTATTATATATTTATATATATTTATATATATTTATATATATACTTTCTGAGTGGTGGAAGAGAGTATTATATATATAGATATAGACACACACACACACACATACACACACACACACACACACACACACACATGCCCTAGGGTAACTCCAGGTTCTTTTCCCCTCCCAGAAAGACCTCCCCTGGCCTTTGATGGTCTGATCTGGGATCCACACCATCACTCAACAGCTACCCATTTTCCAAAGGCAACAGTGGTTCAAGTTTGACCCTTCCTGCTTCCCATTATCCTCAGCTCAACAAATATTTATTGAGCATCCTTTTATACTACAAGGCAAGGAAAATTTGCCCAAAGATCCCACACATAATTCTCAAATCATAACTCCTGGAAAACAAGAGTAAAAGTCGGATCTCTTAACGTCCACCCATTTAGATACTCAAGAAATGTATCTATTCTGAAAATGTCCCAAACTGTTTTTTTCACCTCTGGTAGCTGGCTCTTCCCCAAGTTCAGGGTGTCCTAACTCTCAACACCAGCCTACACAGCAGATTTATCCTGTACTCTCACTGAAATGCAGAGTTCAGAAGCTCATCCCACAATTCCACTTCTGACCAAATCTCAACTGTCTTCTCTCCTGTGCTTACAGCTTCTCTGAACACATAAGCACTCACTCTAAAGCACCTACTTCTATGTCAGTTTCTTCAGTGTCTTTCTCTTTTTGTTTCAATCACAGAAAGAGGAGAATTTCATTTTTCCTCTTTTCTTATAAAACTCTGGATGGGAACTGTTTAACCAAGAGTCAAGTTTTGGTTGGTAAGAATACTGGAGAAAGTCTGAAAATATTTTGAAAAACACTGCCTTGGGAATCCTACATATGTTTGTATGAATATATATATATATATATATGGATTCTGATAGAATATGCATTCCTTTAATTGGTACTCAAACTTGGTAATCTCATTCCTATGCACACAACAGCTGATAGTTGGGGGAACTGGTCTGGAAGACTCCTGGGCTGCAACCCAGTGCTAATATAGGTTTAAAAACTTGCCACACCATCTATGAGAGAATGGGAGAAAATTTTTGCAATCTATCCATCTAACAAAGGTCTAATATCCAGATTCTACAAGGAACTTATATAAATTTACAGGAAAAAAAACAACCCCACCAAAAAGTGTGCAAAGGATATGAAGAGACACTTCTCAAAAGAGGACATTTATAAGGCCAACAAACATATGAAAAAAAGATCATCATCACTGGTCATTAGAGAAATTCAAATTAAAAGCACAATGAGATACCATCTCACACCAGTCAGAGTAGCAATCATTAAAAAGTCAGGAAACAAGAGATGCTGATGAGGCTGTGGAGAAATAGGGACGCTTTACACTGTTGGTAGGAGTAAAAGTTAGTTCAACCATTGTGGATGACAGTGTGGAAATTCCTCAAGGATCTAGAACCAGAAATACCATTTGACCCAGCAATGCCATTACTGGGTATATACCCAAAGGATTATAAATCATTCTACTATAAAGACACATGTACATGTATGTTTATTGCAGCACTATTTACAATAGCAAAGACTTGGAACCAACCCAAATGCCCATTATGATACACTGGATAAATAAAATGTAGCACATATACACCATGGAATACAATGCAGTCATAAAAAAAAATGAGTTCATGTCCTTTGCAGGGACATGGATAAAGCTGGAAACCATCATTCCCAGCAAACTATCACAGGAACAGAAAACCAAACACTGCATGTTCTCGCTCATAAGTGGGAATTGAACAATGAGAACACATGGACACAGGGAGGGGAACATCACACACCAGGGCCTGTCGGGGGTTGTGGGGCAAGGGGAGGGAGAGCATTAGGACAAATACCTAATGCACGTAGGGCTTAAAACCTAGATGATGGGTTGATAGGTGCAGCAAACCACCATGGCACATATATACTTATGTAACAAACCTGCACATTCTGCACATGTATCCCAGAACTTAAAGTTAAAAAAAAAAAAAAACTTGCCACATATACCCCAAGCATTTGAGAATTGACTATGTGGTTAGAGTTTTTTCAGTGATAGAGAACCAAACTGTTGCTTCTTTACTCAACAGTGATAAGGCAATGAGAGAGTCAATATCACCTGCACAGAGAAATGTTTCTGTGATTAACCATTTCTTCCATTCTTATGCAAACTTCTAAGTTCTAGTAGCAATGACACCAGTAGTAGCACAAAACAGCAGTAGGCAGAGAGCAATAATCATAGTACAGGAGGAGGAGCAGCAGCAAGGTGAGCAGCAGCAGCTGGTATCTACTGCACCCTTACTACAGGTAGCATCTCATCACCCTATTGGAATCTTCGCAACTATTCAATGAGGTAGGCACCCAGTTTTCCAAGTTAGTCAATGACTAAACTGTAACTGATGAAGGTATCCACATACATGTGTAATATAATTGACATCTCTCCCCTGAGAAAGATGGATACTATTTCGACTAACCCCCCTTTCTGCTTTTTTTTCCCCTTTATACTTTCTAGTGACCAGTTAAGCCACGGTTTTCAGGAGAGAAATTGTGTGACAGTCAAGAAAAGCAAACTATCATATTCGTGTTGGGGAAAGAAAAAAACATTGAAAACTTATATCCTAGTCTCTAAAGTGGCTATATACTGCTATTACCAAAAAAAAAAAAAAAAAAAAACCCAGGAGGGTAAAAGATATAAAGATTTTGAGGCTCAAGAACATAGGGCCTTATGGCTTATATTGGATAAAGATAACTATATAAACAGGCTGCCAAGTCAAGTGGGAAAAGATAAGGTAGGAAGTCACTATGGCCAAGGCTGAAACATGACAGTTAGGAATTAGAGATTTCCGTGTTGAGACAGCAGTGCTACACAGCCTTGGTATTGTGTAAACCCAATTAGTGTATCTCATTATTTATTCCTCCACCTAGCTATAGTCTATAATTATGATGAAAGAAAACATGTTGATAAAGACAAAAATTGTTCTGGCAACAAAATAACACCATGCCTGTAAATAGCATGTGCCATCCTTAAATATCTTCCTCTTAGGCATCCCACCTTTCACCACTATTTGACCTGTATCAACTCCCAAAAATCCTAATGCTGATTACCTAACTTTAAGACTATTTAGCCTCCTCCCTCCCTTATCCTCCTCCTCCCCATTGTTCTATGGATCCTCTTCCCACAACCCCCAAACTGATTGCCTTTGAGTCGTCTTTTCTTTATTAAGGTGTCTAAAACTAGAAATTCAAGTAAAAAACCTTGTTGATGCTGTGAATACAGAGGTAATCAGAATGAGGGAACTAAAAGCCAGGCTTTGGGCTGAGCACTCTACCCATGTATTTCTTTTAATCTGTACAATTACCCTGTCACTTAGATCATATTATTATGCATTGTCCTCTTTTAGCCTCTGTATTAGTCCATTCTCATACTGCTACAAAAAAAATACCTGAGACTGGGTAATTTATTTCAAAAAAAAAGAGATTTAATTGGTTCACTGTTCTGCAGGCGGTACAGGAAGCATGATGCTGACATCTGTTCAGCTTCTGGGCTGGCCTCAGGAAAGTTACAATCATGGCAGAAGGCAAAGTGGGAGCGAGCCATCTCACATGGTGGAAGCAGGAGCAAGAGAGAGTGACGGGGGCCAGGCACAGTGGCTCACACCTGTAATCCCAATACTTTGGCCGGCCAAGGGGGACAGATTTCGAGACCAGCCTGGCCAACATGGCGTGATGGTATGCACCTATAATCCCAGCTACTCGGTAGTCTGAGGCAGGAGAATCACTTGAACCCAGGAGGTGGAGGTTGCAGTGAGCCTAGATCATGCCACTGCACTCCAGCCTGGGTCACAGAGTGAGACTCTGTCTCAAAAAAAAAAAAAAAAAGAGAGAGAGAGAGACTAACAGGGGTGGTGCCACATTTTTAAATGACCAGATCTCATGAGAACTCACTCACTATCACAAGAACAGCACTAAGGGGGTGTTGCCAAACCATTCATAAGAAACCACCTCCATGATCCAATCACCTCCCATCAGGCCTCACCTGCAACATTGGGGATTATAATTTGACACGAGATTTGGTGGGGACACAGATTCAAACCATATCATTCTATCCCTGGTCCCCTGAATCACATATCCTTCTTCCTTCTCACATTGCATAATACAATCATGGCTTCCCAACAGTCCCCAAATTCTTAACTTATTCCAGCGTTAACTCAAAAGTCCAAAGTCCAAAGTCTCATCTGAGATAAGGCTAGTCCCTTCTGCCTATGAGCCTATAAATTAAAAGACAAGTAAGTTACTTCCAAGATACAATGGGGGTATAGATATTGGGTAAATTTTCCTGTTCAAAAAGGAAGAAATTGGCCAACAGAAAGGGGCTATAGGCTCCATGCAAGTCTAAAACCCAGCAGGGCAGTCATTAAGTCTTAAAGCTCCAAAATAATCTCCTTTGACTCTATGTCTCACATCCAGGGCTCACTAGTAGAAGAAGTGCAATCCCAAGGCCTTGGGCAGCTCCACCCCTGTGGCTTTGCAGGGTTCAGCCCCTGCAGCTGCTCTCAAGGGCTGGCATTGACTGCCTGTGGCTTTTCCAGGCTGGAGTGCAAGTTGCCAGTAAATCTACCATTCTGGGGTCTGGAGGATGGTGGTGCTCTTCTCACAGCTCCACTAGGTAGTGCCCCAGTGGGGACTCTGTGTACGGGCTCCACCCCCACATTTCCCCTCTGCATTGCCCTAGTAGAGTTTCTTTATGAGGGCTCTGCCCCTGCAGCAGGCTTCTGCCTGGACATCCAAGTTTTTCCACACATCCTCTGAAATCTAGTTGGAGGCTCCCAAGCCCCAGCTCTTGCACTCTGTGCACTTACAGGCTTAACACCACATGGAAGCCACCAAGGCTTACAGCTTGCACCCTCTGAAGCAGTGGCCGAGCGTAACCTGGGCCATTATGAGCCATAGCTGGATCTGGAGCAACTAGGATGTGGAGAGCAGTGTCCCAAGGCTATGCAGGGCAGCAGAGCCCTGCGCCTGGCCCAGGAAACGACTCAGTCCCCCTAGGCTTCTGGGCCCATGATGGGAGGATCTGCTGCAAAGTTCTCTGAAATGCTTTTGAGGCCTTCTTCCCATTATCTTGGATGTTAGCACTTGGCCCCTTTATACTTAAGCAAATTTCTGTAGCCTGCTTGAATTACTCCCCAGAAAATGGGCTTTTCTTTCCTACCACATGGCCGGGCTGCAAATTTTCCAAACTTTTATACTCTGCTTCCCCTTTAAATATAAGTTCAACTTTAGGTAATTTCTTTGCTCACACATATAAACATAGGTTGTTAGGAGCAGCCAGGCTACATCTTGAATACTTTGCTGCTTAGAAATTTCTTCTGCCAGTTACCCTAAATCATCACTCTCAAGTTAAAAGTTCCACAGATTCCTATGGCAGGGACAAAATGCAGCCAACTTCTTTGCTAACACATAACAAAAGTGACCTTTATTCCAGTTCCCTCCTCATTTCCATCTGAGACCTCCTCAGCCTGGACTTCACTGTCCATATCATTACCAGCATTTTGTTCACAACCATTTAATCAGTCTCTAGGAAATTCCAAACTTTCCTTCATCTTCCTGTCTTCTTCTGAGTCCCCCAAATTCTTCCAACCTCTGCCTGTTACCCAATTCCAAAGTTGCTTCCACATTTTCAGGTATCTTTATAGCAGTGCCCCGTTTCTTGGCACCAATTTTCTGTATTAGTCCACATTGCTATAAAGAAATATCTGAGGCTGGGTAACTTATAAAGAAAAGAGGTTTAATTTTCACTCATGGTTCCATGGGCTGATTAAATCACGGTGCTTCATGGTTCCACAGAAAGCATGATGCTGGCATCCGCTCAGCTTCAGGGGAGGCCTCAGGAAACCTGCAATCACGGCAGAAGGCAAAAGGGGAGTGAGGCATCTCACGTGGTGGGAGCAGCAGCAAGAGAGAATGACAGGGGAGGTGCTACACACTTTTAAATGACCAGATCTCATGAGGACTCACTCACTATTATGAGAACAGGACCAAGGGGATGGTGCTAAACCATTCATGAAAAACTGCCTCCATGACCCAATCACCTCCCACCAGGCCCCCCCTGCAACACTGGGGATTACAATTTGACAAGAGATTTGGTAGAGACAAAGATCCAAACCATATCAGCCTCTGTTGAAACACAGGCCACAAGAATAACTTGCCCAAAGATATATATATAGCCAGTAAGTGGTCAAATTGGAATTTAAGTCCAAATCTGTCTTACTCTGAAATTTAGACTTATTAGACTGGTTAGAAGTCTTAACCAGTTTACAACAAGAACAGATCAGCGCTTTTTCTCTAAAGAATGTCAACATGCCAAAAAAAAAAAAAAAAAATCAAAATGCTTGGGTCTAAGTGGATGAAACACAGGGGTAGGCTGAATTTCCTGGTAAATAAGGAATCCAGAAATTTTCTTTGGGCTTGTGTTACATGACATTGGCCTTGCCCTTCCCTCTCACAGTCTGTACCTCACGATCAGAGAAGTGAACAGCTTGGTGAGATTCAGAACAAGGGGAACGATTCCATTATGTCAGGACATCCTCATTTGTGACAAAACGGATGCTGGCTGGTCACATCCATTCCACCTCTCTGTTTTGGAAGCTCCCACACTCTACAAACTGTCTGGAATTCATTAAGACAGGAAAACAGGCTGACAGTAGTATTTCAAATTTTATTCAGCAGAAGTTTTGTGAAAAACAATTTGGTCATGTGGACATGCCCAAAACCACCATCACCCTGTTTCTCAACCAAATCTTTCAGTCAAGTGACTGCAGTATGCTTCAAGTTTCACACTTTCAGAGTGTAGATTAAAATACAACCCCTTTTTGAGATTTGGGCCAGGGCTCCTTATGGTAGTAAAGCTAGGTTAACTCTAAGTCACTCAGAGATCACATTATACAACAAAGAATCATATCCATGGAAGGCCTGGTTAGCCCCATCTTTAGACTTTTCCGTTATTTAACCAATAAATTCATTTTCTAATTAAACACGGTAAATATGGGTATTCTGTCACCCAAGCTTATATATTATTTATATCCCATCTCTATGCAATGCTTTCTATCACAAGTTCATTGAGCAAATCACCCCCCCTCCCAACACCATCACCTTCACCTTAGTGCCATGATTTCCAAAGTGTGATTCAACCAGTAGTTTCAGCATCACTTAGAAACATGTCAGAAATGCAGATTCTCAGACCCTACCCTAGACCTACCAAACAAACTGTGGGAGTGTGTCGCTACAATCTGTTTCAACAAGCCCTATAGGGAATGCTGATGAACACTCGAGTTTGAGAACCACTGCCCTAATGATTTTACCACAAATCTCATGTCTCCATATTAAATGCTCTTGTATTGCTATTTTGGAATGAAAAATTCCCCAGATCAGAATACATTTAGTTAAAAAAAAAAAAAAGGACTGTCACTTGTATTGTCAGGCCAGAGATAACCATTGATAATAATTACTCGCTGGTTTTTAAAAAAGGAAAAAAAAAAAAGGAAAGCTCTATAGTTTCCTCTAGAAAGTTTGTTATCAGATCTACATTACTGATGTGGTAGCACCCAAGAAAATTCTGGGATTCACTTTGAACAATGTGCACCCCCGTGAAACCAATCCCTGTGATAAGGACATGTAGCCAGGCCTGTATCAGATTCTCCACTCCTGGAGTCATGAAATTGACCTGTTTAGAAAGATATCAGGTATATGAACCCAAAAGTGAGAAAGAGGGGTAACACTAGGGAGAGACTCCCTAAGGACAGCAGATTAACATGTGGTATCATTGACTCCCAAAAACAAACCGCAATTAATTGTCCTTGCCATTCAGCTCCCTGCCGTTACATCACGCACTTTAGTGATTTTGATGTTATGACCAAGCAAGCACCATCAAACTCTCTCATTCATTGCTGAATCAACAATTTAAAGCTTCCACATATAATCAGTATTGTTAGAATTACCTTCTAAAATCCTACCATTTAGCATTTACTCATCTCGCATTTGCCTAGATAAAAAATATTATTAGTGTGTACCTACCCAAAGACCGGTGGAAAAATTACCAAGCTAAGATGATACAAGGTGCAGTTCCAAAAAGTCTACACACTGATTGTTTAATAGACCATAAGCCAGTGGCCAACCTCTTACAAGTTATCCTCTAAGCATACTTCTTTGCAGCAAATGGACAAACCTTTATTTGGAATGTGACCAGGAATCGTGCCAGTTGCTTATATTTTTAGGTATTGCTTCACATAAGCTATTGTAAACTCTTCCTTTAAAAATAAATAAATAAATAGAATTTTCAAGAATACATATTTGGGGTCACCCTCTTCCCTTGAAGGTAAATGACCTTAACTGGCCAACACTATTTTAATGTTTATTCTAGGCACTCTCTGCCAAAAGCATTATGAATTAGTTACAAAGGGTTCTTATTGACTGAGGTGCCAGCATCCTAAATGTAGATGGTGTAACTATACAGGCTCACTAATACAACAGAGCAAAACTAACACTGAAATAATACCTTTCCACCTTTGCTGAAAAAATTCAAATGCTAAAAACAAAACAAAACAATGACAAATATATACCTAGTCCTTTTGATGGAAGGGAATGTTACAATTTGACCATGACATATCTGAGTGTTGGTTCATGAACTCAGTTTTAGAGCACCATCTCTACGAATTTAGGACACACTGCAGGCAAGAGGTACAGCGTGGCTACATCTCACTGAGGTTCTCTGGTAGCCTTCATCAGGATTGAGCTAGGTCCTGAGTTAAACAAGGAAATCATCTTTAGGATTTCCACGAGCATTTCCTTTCACCAAATTTCAAATCTCCAGCTGTAAAAATAAAATGTATGCTTTTGAAAAACATGCTTCCTGGAATCAGTTAGTATTTAGGAACATTTTATGGTAAAGGTACAAAAGTAAATACAGCATTGCTGTCTGTCATTTCGTAATTTCATATATAACCACAGCCACCAGGCTAAGTAAAACCTCTCTGCCTCAAGTCTTCTTTCCATTGAGGCAAGTCAACCTACCCAGAAGGAAACCTATTCTACAAATACAAGCTATGCTTTCTCCCAGCAGTGGGGACAACCACTTTTCCAATGATGCCCTTAATCACATGGGAAAACTGATGAATGTGTGTGAATGATTCAGCAAGTTACCCCACTTTGAAGAAGAGGCAAGGGTGGGGAGGGTGAAGACCACAGATGTCTTCCTGAAATTGCTCAATGAGGCACAATTTCTTATATGACAGGATTCTACCAGTGCCCTCTATAGGGCATGCACTTAGATTTAAAATATTTGCTCTCACACAACCCAGTATTTTTCCTTTTGAAAGTTATCACCCTGGCCGGGCATGGTGGCTCATGCCTGTAATCCTAGCAATTTGGGAGACCAAGGCAGGTGGATCACCTGAGGTCAAGGGTTCGAGACCAGCCTAGCCAACATGGTGAAAACCCACCTCTACTAAAAATACAAAAAATTAGTCAAGCATGGTGGAACACATCTGTAAGTCCAGCTACTTGGGAGGCTGAGGCAGGACTACCGCTTGAAGCTGGGCGTGGAGGTTGCAGTGAGCCAAGATCCAAGATCGTGCCACTGCACTCCAGCCTGGGCAAAAGAGTGAGACTCCATCTTAAAAAAAAGAAAGAAAGAAAGAAAGTTATCACTCTGTGGGTACTTGAATCAAAGAATACAGCTACTAAAATCCAAATGCTTTGAAGATTTTTTTAAAGAGGTCAAATTAAATACACGCCATTTCCTGTGGATGTCGAAGTTGGTGAACACTGGAGGTGGTATGTGGGAGGAGAGCTTCTTCTTTTTTGTTTCTGCACCAACACTGACATTTTCACAACAGAGTGGACAGGAAGCATGATCTCAGGACCGAAACACAGGACTAGGAGTCAGGAGTTCTACACTGGTTATTTGTTCATGGTGGGCGTGTATGTTTTGTGAAATCAATCTCAGGCTTTCCTTTTTAATCCTCAATTACTTGGGCCTCTCCTTAACACCAAAAAAGTAATTAAAAATCCAGCTCCAAAAACTATGGTCAGACATGAATTACGTCAGGACAACAACAGTCAGGAGAACAAGGGATGACATCAAGTAGGATGATCCTAGAGGAAAGAAAGGATAACAAAAATAACAAGACCCATCTCCTCTTTTAGTCCAGGGTTAGGTTTATAAAGCCAAGCATAAATCTCTGACTCACTCAACATTAGGAAAACATTAAAGACTGAGTTATAAACACTTATAACAAAGATTAATGTCTGTGTTTCTTTTTCCAGTATTCATATATTAACTTCGGTCCTATGGGTAACCCTGAACACCTACTAAGCCTCAAGCCTAATATTAGCTGCTTTACATACATTACCTTTTATCTTCACAGCAGCCTTGCAAGGTGGCAACTGTCCCATTTTACAGAAGAGGGAATTAGAGTTCAGAAAGTTTGGATAACTTGACCAAAGTCACAGAGCTAGTGAGTGGTAGCGTCTGGATTTGTGCCTTTATGTCAGATATTCAGTCTTGCCTCAAAATCACTTCTTCCAACAGGTCATTCCTGATCATCCAACCTAATAAAAAGCCCCCTTCTTTCATAGGCACATTCTACCAATAATTTTCTGTTTAATTTCCATAGCAGTTAGTAAAACTCATCTTGCTCATGTATTTGGTTCATTGTTAACTGTGCACCACCTCCAAGATGTAAGCACCATGCTAGCAGGAACCCATCTGCTTCTCCACTGGGCTCCCTATGGCCACCATAGAGACTGACACTCAGCACCCAGTCCTTGAGAAGCCCCCAGAAAGGTCAGCCATTAAAGATAAAAGCTTCATCTCTCTGAATCCCAGGACACGGGTCTCAGGTGAACACTCCAAAGGTCTACTTCTCTACTCTTCACAGCATGCATCCAAAGCCACAGGAGGGAAAGATGAAGCGAAGAAATAAGAAAGCCACATTGTAGAAATGGGCTAGAGAAATAAGCTTACCATTGAGAAGCCAAACCTGGTCCTCCTCCCAAGATCATTTGCAATAGAACGGGAGGTGCAGAAATTTCAACAGAGATCCCGGATCTCCTTGTGGGTCTTCTCGACCTCGTTTGTCTCAATAAAGATGCAGACTTATCCCTTGGTATAATTCCTATCCTCGGAGTACACAATGTTCACTAGACTCACAAAAACCTTCTTATAAACTGCAAATTTGCCTTTATAATATCAAAAGCTTGTGGTGGCTGCATTTAATATCTTTGACCTGTCTTCATGATTATTTTCTCCAAATAATGCATACTTGGAGTGTACTCAAACATATTTTTATAATTTATTCCGATTAGACAAACCCTCAGCAAAGTACATTTTATACCTCACACACACACACATACACACAAAAAAAACAAATGAAACTCTCGCTTATTGTCCTTGAAAGATGACAAAAAAAAAAAGTAGCCAAGGATTTTTTTTTCCTATTATTTATCCTAATACTGCCAGTCCTGAAACAAAGCAGTTGGAGGGGGAAATTTAGTAACTTTGATTTGTCCCAAGATACATTTTTTTACACTGAGGTCCTATTCCTGACAGTAAGCACATGTGATCTGTTCTAAAAAAAGGATATTTTCCACTTCTTGCACAACTGGAGCAGATATAAACATCAGCCTGTGCAAACTGCACTGCAGAACTCAAAGGGAATTAAACATACATCAACTTAAATAAAATCTATAAATAGTAGTAATTGGGAAAAGGAAATCTCCAATAACAAAGCAAACCAAGACTGAGAATCCCACTTCAATCAAGTGTTCCATCTAATCATACCACAAAACGAATCTGCATAGTAAGATTTGAACATCTGCAGGTTGAGGCACCTCAATATTGTCTATTTTGTTTTGGATGCATGATTCTATATACGTTTTAGTTATTCTTAAGAGAAGGGTAAAAACTGCTATCATAGTAAAATTCTGCTAGAAAAGGAGGAATTAATCTCATTTACTAACAGTGCTAGGTGCTATGCTAAACATATTTATACATTTTTGCTTAGTTTTAAAAGTTCTACCAACCCTAAGGGGGTGGGTTCTACTGATCTCATTTTACAGCTTAAAGAAATTGAGACTCCAAGAAGTTAAGTATCTTGAACACAGATATAGTGGTTAAATGGCAAAGCAGTGACCACAGACAGCACTTAAGCGGGGCTCCCTCTAAACCTGTCCACGTGCATGCAGCCTCTCTGCCACCATGAGGTATCATCAGGTGCCTGGAGACCACAAAGAAGAGCTTAGAGAAAGGTTAGAAGTTTAAAAGGCAAACAGAAACCCTAAATGTCTACTTTAGGATCATGCCCTCCAAGGTGTGTAACATTTTACTTAGTGTAGAGAAACATATTTGACTATCGTTTCACCTTGAAGGCCAAACTCAAACACCCCTATTTGTCCACAAAACTGCCTCCCCAATTCCCCTTCCTCTATTAAACGCCCCCAACTGCTGATGCCCACCCTGCCACAGGGACCACACTCTGCCTTGTATAATTAGCTGGATCCATGAGTTCTCTTTCCCTCACCACACAGGGAGGGCACAGTATGATGTATCTTTGAATTCTGCACAATCAACCAGGCATAGTACAGATTAGAGGACAAGAGCATGTAGCTACAGAAGCCTCAGTTTAAATCTAGGCCCCACTGACTTGGCATGCCTCAGTTTCCCTCTCTGTAGAATGAGAATAATAAACTATGACATACACCCAAGGTTGAATTAACGGCATTAATACAGAGTTAATATTCAGAATAGTGCCTGGCACATAGGAAGCACTAGATAAGTCTTAACTGTTTTTAAAATTATAATTAATATCATTATTGTTTTTATTTATTATGATCACCTCATGCAGATTTCACAAAGATTAAATATGTTTTACACACGTCAAAACACTTAGCACGGGGCTCACACATAGTACATACTCAATAAATGTGACCCATCATTATTAGTATTAGTGTGCACATACTAGGACTCAATAAATATGTGTTGAACACGAATTTTTATGGATACACTAATGTCAAAATTGTTAGTTTTTTTAACTAGCATAAAAGAATTGTTATGATTAAGTGAAAAATACAAAGTGCAAAATATTTATCTGAACACTTCATTAGAAGAAAAACAAAAAGGAATTTACTAACATTGAAGGAACTGTATTGCATAACAACACTTGCCTTAGAGAAGACAGCCACAGTCAAGGAAATGCAAAACACCTTCCAAAAGGCCAGGCCCACTGCTAGCTAATGAAAATCACGACAAGAACACGTGCTAACATTTACTGAGCACTTACTATGTGTCAGGCACTATGCTAATACTTTTCCCACAGTCAGTGTAACACTTATATTCTTGAGACTACTGGAAGCAGGCCCCTATTTGCCAGATGAGGAAACTGAAATTAGATGTCACCCAGCCTGCCCAAGGTCACCCAGTAAGTTAGGGACAGACACTGATGGCAGAACAAGGCTCTTCATCTCTATGCTAGTGGTTCCCTGCAGATTAGACAGACCAAAAAAAATCAAGAAAACTTTCAGAAATCAAAAAATGACTGACAGTTTTGTTTTGCCAAGAATGGATTATTATGTCATCAAAGAAAGGGCATTTTTTAATATGAAGACAGGAGAAAAACATATCAGCATAACTCCAAGAAATGGCAGCGGCCTTATACCCAAATATATGTAGGTATGCGTGTGACACAACAGTCTTTGTCGTTCTCATTTCACCCAAACCTTTGAAAGTTCACACACCTTTGCGAACCAGCATTTGGGGATCACTGCTGTATCCTGTCCTGCCATGATTAAGCTAATACTCACTTTCATTCCCATTTCTAATTTGCAGAAAATGTAATAACAGCTGTCTAAATAGTACTAAAGATTTAAGAAGAAATTGGAATTAAACTAAGCCAACTGTGAAGTCTGTCCAGGAAAACGACATTAACAACTACAAAGCCATGTGGACTGAGTAAACCAAACAAAAGGACTATGAGCCTGAAAGATGCTACTATGTTTTAACATGGTTTTAGGTCCAAAAAACCTGTAGAGACGTCCTCTGCTCCTAGGAGCTCGTTCAACAGTTTCACATTTGTTTCCCTGCCGTGACTATGCCTATGTGAACTCTGGGCTCACTGTAGATAGTCAGCGCTTTTCCTCTGCCACCCACCATTCAGAACTCATTCCCAGGAGAACACAAGAAGGTTTCTAAAACCTTGTTGGAGGAAACGGTGTGCAAACAATTCATTAGAACCTTTTCCCATAGTGTGTGTCTTCCTATGACACAGTCTCAACCACCAATATGACCAAAATGAGATTCACATAATCTAAATCCAGCAACTTCAGATTCCTAAAGGCAAGGATGTCTGGGTTAGAAATGAAACATGTCCTTCCTCATGAAAGACTTGAATATCTGAGGTTAGCCCCAGTGAACAATATATAAATTCCTCTTTGGAGAAAGCCTAGTAAGTATCTATTTTAAAGGAAACACAATATTCATTGCAAAAACAAGAAACCAAATCGCTTACCTCGAGTGGGTTATGGTATTAAGGAAGAAAGCAACACATACTCAAACAAATATTTATTGTGTCCCGCATTGTTCTAAGCCAGTGGTTCTGAAATGGGGGTGACTTTGCCTACCACGGGACATCTGAAAATGTCTAGAGACGTTTTTGGTTGCCATAACTGATAGAGGCAGCAGTACTGGCCTCTAACAGGAAGAGGCCAGGGATGCTGCTGCACATCCTGCAATGCATAGGACCCTCCACAACAAGGAATTATCTGGCCCAAAATACCAATAGCACTGAGGTTGAGAAACTTTGTTCTAGGCCTTGGGGACACAATAGTGAGCAAGGAACAAACAGAAAACCCTGTTCCCTTGGAGTTTGCAGTCTAGCATGGAGAAACACGTAATAAACATAACATATTGGAAAATTATATAGTAGATTATAATATAAGCCCTATGGGAAAAAAATATATAGCTGGACAAGGAAGACAGAGAGTTTGGAGGAATAGCAATTGCAAATACTGTGGTCAAAAAGGGCCACACTATCAGTGTGATGGGAATGATGTTTAAACAAAGAACTGTAAAGAAAATAACAAGAACAACGTCTGCTAACATTTCCTGAGCACTTACTACGTGCCAGGCACCATGCTAATACTTTTCCACAGTCAATGTCACACTTAATGTCCTTAAGACTCCTGGAGGCAGGCACATACTGGTTGGTGGGGGAGTGAGCACTGAGGCTGTCTGGGCAAAGGATGGTCAAGGCAAGTGCAATATAAAAATGCCCAGGGGTGGAAGGGCCTGGGGTATTCCAAAAACAGTGAGGAGACCAGCCTGGCTGCAGCAGAGGGAGGAAGGAGGCAGACAACAAGAGATAAGGTCAGAGCTGACATCTTAAGAACCTCAAATTTTACTGAGAGAAACTAGGAGCCATGGTCAGGTTCTGGGCAGAGAATGACAGGATCTGACTTGAGGTTTAACACAGGGTTGCTTGACCTCAGCACTATTAACAATTTGGGACCCGATAATCCTTTGTTGTGGGGGCTGTCCTGTGCACTGTAAGATGTTTAGCAGCATCCCTGGTCTCCACCTACTAGAGATGGGTAATGATCCCTTCCACTGTAACAAACACAAATGTCTCCGGACACTGTCAAATGACCCCAGGGGGCAAAATCACCTCCAATTGAGAACCAGTTCTAACAGGAAGATTGTGGCTACTACACTGAAAACTCACTAAATGTGGGTATTGCAGTTTAAAAGACTACTGCAATAATCCAGGCAAGGGCTGATGGTGGCTTGGACCAAAGTGGTAGCAGAGGAGTTGGTAAGAAGCAGGCAGATTCTGGACATATTTTCAACTCTAACAACTCTGGACAATCAAGAGAAGACAGTTGATAGGCAGAACGGCTACAGCAGTCTTAACATATCAATTTCAACTTTTTCCAACAAAGACTTACAAGAAGTGACGTGCCCCAGCAAAGACATAAGACAAAAAGCAATGAGAGAGAAGGCCCTGAACAATGTGTAGCCCTTTTAAGTCACACAACAGATGTCGACGACAATACCTTAGACAACTGTGGAAAACACTATAGAGAAATGTTGCCAACTCCATATATTTATTCACAGATTTTATTTAACTGGTTTATTTCAAAGAGCATGTGTGTGCTCCATATACAAGTTTTACAACAACTTTTTTAATTTAGCCTTCCTTTCCCTGCTGGTTCAGGCCCACACCTGTTTCTAGCATTAACGTGTGAAGCCATTTCTTCCCACATACCCACATTTTTCCTTACACGTGCCTGCTAGCTAGCTACTGAGGACGTTCACCCTTACAAGTCTTTTTTGTTGACTCTGAAAAAGAACAGGCCCAAATCGTCCAACATGAGTTTCACGGCACTCATTTGGGTTTTTCCAGATGGTATTTTCCTCGCTCTCTCAAACTGATTTAATGTTATGTATCAGCTACCATCAGAAATGTTCCAAACAGTCCGGTTAATTTATTTCTTTCAGGATTCCACACACACACTCATTCCCTCATTCTGGCCGTGTAAGCATTTGCTTATAGAAGCAAAAGCAGAGACTGCCCAGTAAAACACTGGTCCCTTCAGCCGAATGCAGATAAAGCCCTGACGAGCATAACCAACAATACCCTTCACACAATATTACTCAAAACCCCCAGCCCCCAACACACACAATCTATGCTCACACACAAAACAGCCATTATGAGGAAAAACCACCAACTAAAGGCTGGTTTTATACGTCCCACTGCTTAGGCGGTTTCCTTCCAATCTGCCGTGAAGCATCTACAAAGAGGCTTCAGCAATGGCAGTCAGTAGGGCCGCTGTTCCCAGATTTTCTTCCCCAACTGGGATAAAGAGTCCTGCCACAGCCCTGAAGGGAATAAACCTGGTTGCACTTTCCACTAGAAAAAGAACCAGCCCAGTGCTCGCCAGAGGCCAAGATTACACCCCTTGCCTCCTCATTCAGTTGCCCTTCTCCACTCACCCTCAGTTCAAGACCCTCTCCCACTCTGCCAGCCACGCCCATTCACCCAGGCCCCACCCACAGCGAAGGGCAGGGCAGGAAGGTACAGCCGGGTGCAGAAGTCCTGCTGGATGCTTCCAGTGATAGCCTTATCCTAGCTCACAGCTTAGAAGGGTGGAAATAAACCCTTCTCAGCTATTCCAGCCTCCACTGACCATGTCCCTTTTAGTAAACATTGTAGACGAGAAGTACGAGGCGTCCAGAGTGGCTGCCGGACAGAGAGAACGGAAGACACCCAATCCATTTCGACAGACAAGTGGGAATGGAGACAGCAAAAAGGGTGGCTCAAGGAAACTGAGGGGCACTAGAGGGGATGGGGCATCAGAGCAGTGGATGTCTTCACTCCTCGTCTAGAAAGTTTTTGACGTCCCCAGCGAATTAAACAAACACGTGTCTCTGCCAAGCGGGGTACACTCCTAGTAACCCCCAAGACCAAGGCTCATTTCCCCTCTGCAGGGAAGGCCTGGATTTGAATGGGACTCTATTTCCAGGGAGTTTAACTTGGACTAGGGGACACGCCCACCACTGCCCTGGCCCCTCCCGCGCCCGCTTGCAGCGGTCTGGAGGTGAGAGGCGGAGCCCAGAGAAACCTCACCTGCAGGAGCCCAGGGGCTAGTTTCCCCACAGGGACCGGACTCCCAAGAGGTGACTCCAAGCGAACTAATTGCTTCCCTCCAATGTCGCATCTCAGTCCACCCAAAGCTCTCCCTCTGCGAGCCCTCAACCCGCTGGGGTCTTCAGAAAGGGGGTTCACTAGAACTCTTTCTCCCCCATCCCACCGGGACAGCGTCCCGGCCCGGCGCTCCTCCTCCCCCACATCGCGCCAGGTCGCTCCCCAGCCCCCACTCAGTCTCAGCAGCTGGCATCCCCGGCCGAGGGTCCCCGCGCCTGGACGCTTCGTCCCCGGCGACTCGCAGCGCCCCCGCGAAGTGCATCCATCCGAGCCTCCAAAAGGGGCACTTGGGCCGGGCGGGCGCGGCCCCCAACTGCGGGGGGCAGTTCGCCCTCTGCCCCGGGGCAAGGGCACTGGGTCCTTGTTCCAGAGCTCCCGCGGTCCGCTCTCCTCGCCCCAGAGTGGCAGACGCAGTGCCCCCAGCCGCCCGCTGCGCCTCTGTCCAGCTGTCACCACTCACCTGCTCTTCAGCGGTTGACTTTTGAGTTCGTAATAGGTTTTGGGCTCTTCATGAAACTCCTCCCCGACTTCGAAATCCGGCACGATTCCCGATTCGGACTGCATGGCTCCCGCTTCCCGTCCTTCCACTGCTGGAAAGTGAGAACAGAGCCCGGGGGCGGAGGGAAGGTAGCTGGGCCTGGGTCCCCCGAGCCGTGCGCCCCGGCGCAGTGCCGAGCTCTGCCCGCTCGCCGGCTCGCGGCCGCCAGCCCCAGCGCGGGGAGTTTACACTCGCGCCCAGGCGGGAGGGGCCGGCGGCCGAGCGCTGTCTGGGATCTGTAGTTCCGCCCGGGCGGGCCATTCCCAGCTCGCCTGGGGAGCCGCTCCCACGAAAACTACAGCTCCCAGAAGGCCAGGCGGGGGAGAGGCAACGTGGTGGACACCGCTAGTGCAACTCCTGTTTGGATTCATTGTCAATGTCAGCAGCTCCTCTCCCTCCTCTCTCCCCACTTGCTTCAAGGGTACTGACTTGGCTACTTAATATGCATAAGAACGGACACTGACTGCTCTTCTACCATCACCCCCACCTCTCAGCTCAGACATCTGCGAGGGCACGCCGAGTGCTTATTTTAAAAATAAAATAGTCAAGGGTTTTGGCACGAGAAAGTTTTAGCATTCGAGCCTGTCTTAAAATAAAAGGACTTCCTATCAGCTCGCATGCTTCCCTGGGCTGCTGCGACATATCAACTTGTCCTCGGACTGGAACAACGAGGAAGAACTTTCCTTCGCTTTGTAATGAAAACGTTAATGGAGAAATCGTTCTTGTGCGTTCCTTTTCTAGAACTAAGTCTGGACTTTTACAATACTGTTCGTCAGCTGAATGGCTCTTTCCCCTTTATCCAAGTAGCCACTTCTGATCTAAAGCAACAATTGAAAGATTCGATTAATTTTAAAAGGCACAAAGTTACAAAATAGCGTCGTTGCTCTCTGCTTTTAATTTCTCAGTTGACTGGGAGTTCAAATAAGATTTGTCCTAGCATTTCAGGAGTGAAGATGTACAAGTGAACGTACAAGTGTCAACCCCTTCCCGAGCTTCCCGGAACTCACTTAGGGAAGAGAATTTTAAAACTCTCCGTTGTGGCTTATTTGTACTTCTAGTCCTTCCCTCTGATTAGCTCCAGTAGGACGTGTTCCTTCTTTTCAAAAGTGTTTTGAGGCATCAGGGAGGCAGTATAGAGTTAGAGTGGCATTTAAAGGTATAAGACTCAGAGTTGAAATCCCCAGTCCTTCTAAGAAGAGCTGTGCAATCCTGAGCAAGTCACTTGGTTCCTAGAAGCCTCCATTTCTTCATCCATAAAAGAAGAGATTGGCAAACCAGTTTTAGAAGATGTTGCAAGGTCAGATGTATGAGAAAGTGATTTGCAATCTATAAAAACTCTGCTCAGTGGTCATTCTTTATTAGGTCTTGAAGTTATTCCTTTCAGATTAACGTCTCATTTTGGTGTTTGTCCTTTTAGAATTAATAAAATAAATGGCTGTCCTAGGAGAAAATTCTAAAGAGGCTACAGTGACAACTGGGCACCTCCCAGGAGTTGCCCCTTTGCATGTTTTGCCTCCCACTGAAACATTTTAATTTCACATCAGAAAAGATCTCCAGTAGGATGGATCGATGTTAGGGCTGGAGTTCTCAAGGAGATTTGGAGACAGTGCAGAAGGCATACTATGTTGCAGTAGCAATTACCAAATTTTCAGAATAAAAATTAGTCCCCAACATACGACTTTTAGGCCCTTCCCTGAAACTATTAAACCATGTCAGAATACCTGAGAACACCCCTAAGGAAAGTGGGAGTTTTGTGCTCATTAAAGTGGGATCCTAGATTCCTTAATAGATGGACTGCTGGAAATTAGCTGTCAAAAGCAAACAAAGAAAACATGTTTCCTTCATGTTCTCTGGGAGAGAAAGAAAAAAGATCAAACATGAAGGAAACATGCAGTCTAGACTTCTAATCTCATCTGGGCTCTCAATTATCAGTGCTTGTAATATGGGAGGAGAGGATGTCATAATAACTTATGGATGTTACAGACGTTTAAGGGGTATGGGCCAGAGACACTGAACATATTGCACAATAACAAACTTTCTTGTCCAAATTTCAGCGGTATGTATCCCCATTGAGAAACATGGGAAGCTGCCTAATCTTTGTGCTCACCAGAAGTTTTTTAATCTGAGGGAAGCTATGGATCCTCTTCTCAGAAAATACAGATAGAAACAAAACTGTGCATAATTTTGGTCAGCTGACCCACTGAAGGCTATCACAGACTTTATGTTACAACTGCAGTTTATAACTTCTTTAGATCTGCAGTGAAACAGTCTACCCATCACCTATAACATCAGATAGTGACCTTCCAGGCCTAAGGGGTAAACTTCAAAGGAAAAAAAAAAATCAGGAAAACGAAGACCCCCGAATTCATCTTCAACTAAGTACACTTGCAAGAGAGGTCTCTGGGGTGCAGACCTCTGAGCTGAGGTTGTCCTGAGGTTCACACAGATAGCTGTTATTTTTTTCTCCTATACCTTTTCTTCTGGTCTCATCCTACTCCTTGTTCAGGAAAACTTATTTTCCATTACATATGGCTGGGTTATCCATTACAGTGCAGTCAGCTACCCAACGCTTTCTGATTCCTTTAAGACTGCACAGGGGACCTTGACATGACTAGAAGTCCTCCCTAGGACTTCTCTGCTACGGCAGTGGGAGAAGACTGTTTGCTTTTAAAGCCTAGTGCTAGAAGGAAGAAAATCTGGAGCTACTTACCCATGGGCACCTAGGAAAGGTAATTTGAAATGGAAGAGAATGAGATAAGATCAACAAAAAGAAGAAGAGACAAGTAAAGATAAAGAATAGAAAAGTACGACAGCATTGTTTCACTTCCTTGTTCCAACCACACCTGAAGTCAAATATCCTTGGACTTTTTAGATATATGAACAAAAAAAATTCCTTTTTGCTAGAACTATTTTTTTGTCACTTGCAACCACAAGAGCTTCACGTAATCACCATAAAAATATTTCACTCCTTTAAATGGATGATTTTCTGTGGATTGCTATACCATTAATCCACATAACCAAAAGCTGGCCACCTGATAGATGTCCCCTGGAATCCCTCTTAATTAATGAGTTAAGCCCTAGGGTTAGCTACCACTTTGAAAAATAGATGATAACAGTCAATAGACCCATACATTTAAACTAAAGACTGAGCCTATTAAATGTACAAAAGCAATGACTACAGATTATAATTGTTGTTATTAATATTACATGTATTTATGTAACACATGACTTTTTACATACACTTGTCACATGCATCTCTTATTTGAGCTCACAAAAATCCTTCAGAGATGGATAGGCAAGGGTTCCCAGTTTACTCTATATTAAATATGTGCAAGGTATGAGCATGGCAATGTGTTACGTACCTGGAATACAAAAATATATTTGACTTCCTCCCTGCCCTCATGAGGCTTACAGTCCACGAGTTGAGTCAAGGCTTGTAACACAATGAGAAACGACACATAAAGCAGCAATGCTAAGCAGTAGATACCCGGTATATGATTTGTACTCTCATATCCTCTTAGCTCAACAGCTATTTTTGGTGCATCTACTCTGTGGCAGGCACATTGTGCCCTAGGTATGGGGAAATAGCAATGATGACACATATGTGGTCCCTGCACATAGGACATGGTCCTTGACTTTTTAGGAATAGAAATGGGCAGGATTTAATGGATAACAAGAGCGATAGATAAATACTACAAGTGTCCAAGAAAAGAGCAATCACTGGGGGTCGGGATATTAAGACTCCTGGAGGAGATGTGACTAAACTACATCTTAAAAAAAAAAAATCTAGGGTATATGAAAACTAAATGTAATCAAGCCCCTAGGTCTAACCACCAGTTCACAGGAAAAAAAATGCAAGAGAAGAACATGTCAATAACATCACAAAAATAGAATCAGACAACCCAGAGATTTGGAAATTCTGTAAGACATTGAGAAATTCTTCGAAAAATAAATAACATGAAATAAAGGGGAAGGAAGAACTGGTAAATGTTTTAGCAGATTTAAGAGACACATTAGGCATGTGAATTATATATCAATAAAAACATGAATTAGAGGCTGGGCTTGGGGGCTCATTCCTATAATCCCAGCACTTTGGGAGGCCAAGGTGGGAGAATTGCTTGATCCCAGGAGTTTGAGACCAGCCTGGCCAATACAGAGGGACCACATATCTACTAAAAATTATAAATAAATAAACAGGAAAAAAGAGACATATCACTGAAATACCTTATGTGGACTTTATTTGGACCCTAATTAAAACAAACCAATTGTAAAAATTCATTCTGGGGAAAACTGGGAGAGTTTGAACATGGGCTGGAATTGAATGACATTTTAAAAGTATCATTAATTTGTATTAGGTATGATAAGTATATTATGCTTATCTCATTTTTATACTCTTTCTGTTAGAAATACATATAAAGTATTTATGGGTGAGATGATATGATATCTTGGAGCTGCCATAAAATACCCCGTCGCCTCTCCTTCTATCCCCAAAAAGGCATGGGAAAGGAAATATGAAATGCAAATGGTAAAATGTTGAAGCCAGGTGACAGGTTATGGGAATTCACTGTCCTATTCTATCTACTTTAGTGTAAGCTTGAAAATTGTCATGATCAAACGTTTTTTAAAAAATAAAGTAAGAAAGAAAAGAGAGAGGAAACTATCATAACAATTTCTTAAATGGGTTACAATTTCTGATGAAATTAGATTAAAAGCCATGTCATTCAAAAAGAGAAAATGGACATGATGAAGATACAGAAGCAGGATTGTGTCTGATATGTTTGGAAAAAAAGAGCCAGCAGAAACTAACTAGGGTGTATTTCAGCAGAAAGGAATCTTCAGAAGTCTACTGAGTAGCTCACCAAACCTAAGGAAAGGCAGCAGACTCTAGCATATAAGCCACGCAACTGGGAACAACTCCAAAATCCATGCCATAGAACTGGTCTAGTGAAGGCACACCCACACCACTACACCTCCCACCACTATTGTATCAGTAAACATCATAGCTTGCACCTCCAGTACTGCACACAGGACACTGTCGAAATGCTGCTACCACCATCCACCACCAAAATGGATGCAGCAAAGTCCTGGCTACTTCACCTGCTTATCTTCCAATCCAATTGGTGGATCTAGGTTTTGTGCCCAAGCCTTAACTGCAAAAGATGCTAGCTATCCAAAACTCTTTCTCTATTTTAGAGACTATAAAATAAAAAAGCCTATTTTGCAGCCTCCCTGGCAGGAATATTCAGTCATGTGCCCAAAAACCCAAAAATCTTCCCATTCCCCTCCCTTCTTAAACACATTTCAACTTTCGTTTCTATCATTTGAAATACATTCTAATGAGCACAGGAGTGAACAGTAAGAGGCTATCCAGTTATCTAAAAAGAGGGCGAGATACGTATACATGAAGAAAAATATAAATAACCGGAAAATACCAAGGAAACAGGATGATGGGGTTGGGGAGAGGTGATGATCAACAGCAGAGTTTTCTGCACCATCCTCCCAGCATATATATTCTTTCTATGTGTGCCAAGGCAGTGGGATATATGCCAAGGCATGGGCCCTGCTCCCCCAAAATAATTTAAGCTACACAAAGTTTAGACATGAAGCATGTCAAATAGGAAGGTAATTAATTTTTAAGGCGTAAATCTGTTTAACGGATTTTTAGGATCTTTTAACTTTTTGAATTATGGATTTCTCTGACACTCTGTCGAAAGCTGCAGACTTTCTTACCAGAAAAAAAAAAAAGTGCACAGAAAAATTTCATTTGCAAGTTCAGAGGCACGAAGGACCACCCTGTGGTCTACTATGACTCCTCCTGGAGTCTGTGGATCATGAACTATTAACTTCTAAATATATTATTCTTGAAAGTGCTGTATAATGTACTTTTCTAGAGCCACTGCAGAGGGCAAGGGAGCAGGGGAAGAGTGCTATGTTGTGCAGATCAGGAGAGGAAGGTGTTGTGCCCCTCTCAAAGCGTCGTCCAAGAGCCATGTCCGTGAGAATCACCTGGGGCGTCCATTAAAACGCAGAGCTCCAAACCCAGAGCTAGAACTTTTAAATCAGAATTGCCAAGGGGTGGGGATGAAGAATCTGCAGTTTTAGCAAGCTCCCCAGCTAGTTCTTATTCATGTAGGAATTTTAGAACCACTACTTTAAGGGATGACATCAAACCAGGCTGAATGAAATTTCAACAAAAAAGAGAAGAAGACAATATGAAAATAATCCAAAGTGAAGTTTGAGGAGCTTGGATCTGAATATAAGAGGCCACATAAAAGCATTAGGAAAGGACTGGCTGAGATCTGCAAGGTGGCTTAAATGAGTTAGAAATGATATTCTGATAGGTCTCAAGAGTAACTCACTGCAGTGGAGCAACTGTGAAGAGTCAACAGGGTTCAGAACTCACCAGTGAGCTTGAGGATGGCTTTACCTTGTTTAAAACAAGTAAGTGCCTTGTGGCTCATGAGCCCCAGCCAGGCAGATGGCAAGAGATGGTTGTCACCCCAGAGCTACTAAGGCAGGAGCAAAAGAGGGGTTGGACCCTGATGTAGACTTAGAGACTCCAAACCTAACACTGAGCAGTAACTGAAGGCTCATGCTTTTAATTCTTATTCCAAAGTGTCTGAGATCGCAGGATTGGAGCAAGAAGGAGAACACAAAATATTTCACAACATAATATAGCAAAAGATGGAAGATGAACTTCAAAGTGGGCATTTCTGCTTCTCTGTCGTCCTTAACACAGCTACCAAAGCAATGTTACTTGCTTTTATGTAAAATATTCTAAATAAATTTATTTTTATATTAGAAAAGTAATACTATTTATTCTTTAAAAATTAGAAAATGCGGATAAGTAAAAAGGAAACAAAGCACTGGTAATCCTGTTATTCAGATATTTATACCCAGTCATATGTAATTCAATGTGTTCATATATATGTACAGATATATAAACAAATATTTAAAATATTTAAAAGGAGAGCACACTGAATATACAGTGTTGTCACTGTATATTTTTCCCTGTCTTGAATTTATTATATGCTTTTCCTTGTCTATAAATTTATTTTAATATTTTTAGAATATATAATATTTTCCACTATATATATTTACTAGAATTTATTTTTTTAATCTCTGCATTGTTGGGCCGATTATAATTATCTACATAACTTTTCATACACATCCACCAGCACCATCACACACATACCCAGTACACCCCTACCCTTGCCCAAACTGTGAGCTCCTACAGGGCTGGGACCATGCCCATGATAGATACTCAGTAACTATCTATTGAATGAGTGAATGAATTAGCTGTAAGTAAAAGAAAAAATGTTTTCTAGCAAAGTCACATTGGCTCCTTTTGGTAATAACAAAGATAACGCACCTGAAAGTGGGATTTTGACTAGGTTTTCCATAGTGTTCACGTGTAACAAATAGGCAAATATTGATTGAACAAAATAACTAACTGCTTCATCACTAGGGCTCTATCTTAGCCTGAAATGATTTATCAGGGTAGAATTTAGCCTGTGTCCCAGTGGCATTCCTGATAAGGAGCTGAGATCTTTTCATTAAAACAACAGGCAGACATGTTAAGACTTGCTACTGGGTGATTTGGAGAAATATGCTGAAAAATAACTGAAAGAAGCATATTTAGCACTTATTAAGTTTACTGAAATAGGAAGCACAATAAGCCAAGATGCAGATACACTTCCTGCAGTGAAGTTTACGGGGATAAACCTCAAGGGATTTGACATTCCCCTCCATGTTAATGCAAAACGTTGTCTGAAAGTTTTAAAAGATAAGCATTCATTTATTAGGTTACAGATGAAAATACATTCATCTTAATTTTCCGCTAGAACCCAGTAAGGAATAGGTGCTCAATGTACTGCTATTGAATTGACTTGCCAAAGTAATATGTTAAAATAGCAAGATCCAGGAGTCAAAGTTTAAGAAGTTAGAAACACAACACCTAGGGACAAGTGAAGAAAGAAAGTTACCCAGGATCTTACCTCTTAGAAATGAATTAGAGTGGACACCAGGAGACAGTCAGAGGACTAATGAGTTAATACATGTAAGGTGCATAGAACAGTGTTTGACACATAACCAGCATCATCCAAGATTTTTGCAAAATAAATAAATCCGTATTTTTTATTCATTTAAAAAAATATCTATTTAGTACTTACATGGTACTAAACATACTGGTGCCAGTCACATATTGAGAAAAACTAGTTGACATGCCAAGCTAAGGATTTTAAAAGTTTTTCTAGTTTAGGGCCAGGTGCAGTGGCTCATGTCTGTAATCCTAGAACTTTGGGAGGCCGAGGTGGGCGGCTCACCTGAGGTCAGGAGTTCGAGACAAGACTGGCCAACATGGTGAAACCCTGCCTCTACTAAAAATACAAAAAATTAGCCAGCTTGGAGGCGGGTGCCTGTAATCCCAGCTACTAGGGAGGCTGAGGCAGGACAATCGCTTGAACCCGGAAGACAGAATTTGCAGTGAGCCGAGATCACGCCACTGCACTCCAGCCTGGGTGACACAGTGAGAATCTGCCTCAAAAAAAAAAGTTTAGTTTAGGCAAAAATAGAGTTTTTAAAGGTATACCAATAGTCTGCCTCTTTCCTGCCTCAGAAGGGCCCTGGCTCCACCATTTATTGGCTATATGACCTTGGGCAAGATGTCTAACTCACCCTAATTCTCAATTTTTTTATTTGTAAAAACAGGTTAATAGAACCACATTTGTTGTTGTGAGTACTAAATAAAGATGTAAATATAATTGTCTGGAACATATAAGAACTATTGGCTAATTTTATATTATTATTAGAGAAATGAATACTTTCTTTTTCTCATGTCATTTTTCTTTTAGTTTATTATTTTGAAATGACCTTTCCTTGAAAATTATGAAGTATATCACACTTAAGGAAAAGTGCATAAAACATAAATGTATTCTTTTACAAATAATGATCCTTGCCCACTCACAACTTCCTTCCTCCAAGAGATAACCACTTTAAGCTAATCATTCCTTTTTTTGCTTTTAAGTTTTGACACTTAAATATGCCTCCCTAAGCAATATAGTTCATTTTTCCCTATTTTTAGTTTTTTTTCTATAAATGAAATTGTGGTTGTCAGTTTCCACAACGGCCCCGATGATCCTGGCCTACTACTGGCATTTTTCGACGTTGAATCAGAGCTGGTCTGTATGACCAACTTCAAAGGCTAGGTGATAAAAGGTTATTGAGGTTTCTGCCTAGTTCTTTCCATGTGTTTACTCTGGGAAGGACCAGTAGAAAGCTCAAGCGGTCCTGTGAAGAGGCCCATGTGGATAGGAACTGAACCCTCCTACCAACATCCTGCACCATCTTGCCAGCCTTATGACTGAGTGAGCGTAGAAGAGGATCCTCCAGCCATAGTCAAGCCTTCAGATGTCTGCAGCCCAGATGACATTTGGCTGTAGGCTCATGAGCAACCCTGAGCCAGATTTGCTCCAAGCCAATCCCAAATATCCGACCTACAGAAACCATGAATAATAAATGATTTTTGCTGCATTAAGCCAAGAAACTTTAGAATAATTTGTTATGCAGCATTAGATAACTAACTAGGAGTTGTACTGTATAAATTCTTTTGTATCTTTATTCTTTTACTCAACTTTCTTTAAAAAGATTCACCCATGAAACCGTATGGAGCTTAGTTTATTTACTTTCATTACCATATAGCATCCCATTGTATGGATGTGTTTTGGCTTAACTTTCATAATCATTTCTGTATGCAGAGGAAATTCTTAACCTGTAGGGCTGGAAAAGCAGTACTTTTTAATTGGTGGGGTATTTATCCCTCAGATGTGGGAGGGAGAGAGGGATAAATGGCTTTGGATCACCTTTGAGGCCAAATATGCCATCGGTATTTTAATAATCCAAATACCTTGAATCACCAAAACAATAATGTTTTGGAATGATGCTTACCCCTTTCCATTGCCAACATAGTTGGCATTGTGAGTGACAGCCTCAGTAGTCCTTACATATGGTCCCAAATAGTCACTGGGCTTCACTCTCTCTCAAATAGAAATCAGAAGAGGGTTTGGGGTGGAGATATACACTCTCTTCTGGGATATATTTTCCTCTGACTGATTAAATCAAAGCGAACATACTGAATGCCACAGACTCAGAAAGTCATGTTTTCTTCTCATTTAAGCTGTTCAGTAAAGCAGGAATTCTGAGGAACAATCCACAAGCAACTGGACAGCTCAGCTTTTTGCATTCTGTGGCTCTTTTGGTAACACACAGATTAACTAAGAAATTGGGACTGCAAATCAGTTACCTGGTGAAAACTTATTAAGAATAAGAATTCCATTTCTGGGAAACTACACTACAGAAGTAGTCTCACAAAAGTACAAAAATGTACATACAAGAATTTCCATTGCAATATTTTTCATAATTTTGAAAAACTGGATCCATGGCATGAGGACTATAGATAGATTATGATGCATCCTTACAACTGAATTCCATGCAAGTGCTTAAGAAGGAACGAGACTGAGTTCTATGAGCTGACATAGAAAGATGTCCAAAATAAATTTTACATGAAATAAAAAAGCATGTTATAAAGGAATATATGTCAATTCTATTTTCATTTAAGAAACAAACAAGCTGGGCACAGTGATTCATACCTGTAATCCTAGCATTTTGGGAGGCCGAGGTGGGCAGATTGCTTGAGTTCAGGAGTTTGAGAGCAGCCCGGGCAACATGGCAAAACCCTGTCTCTATAAAAAATACAAAAACTAGACAGGCGTGGTGGCATGTGCCTGTAGTCCCAGCTGCTCAGGAGGCTGAGGTGGGAGGATCACTTGAACCCAGGAAGTTGAGGCTGCACTGAGCCTTAATCATGCCACTGCACTGCATTCCATCCTGGACGACAGAGCAAGATCCTGTTTAAAAACAAAAACAAAAATCAAAAAACTTGTGTGTGCAATGGTGTATACGGATTAAATTATTAACAGCTACTATTGGGGCTAAGGAGGAATTAATACAGAAATTTCACTTTCAAAGTTGTACTTTTTTGTAATGTTTGATTTTTTTACAATGCATGCATGTGGCTTTTGAAAGTGGGGGCAGGGGATGAATGGCAATTTTTTAATATGTTGTTTGGGTCAGTAATAAAAATGGCAATGATTGCGGTGAGAAAAAGTGATCAACTATAGACTTAACCCTTAGGATTCTCTTTAGTGCTTGCTATAGGATCTTCTTTTAAGTACTAAATTGTTTCTACCACCAGTCAAAGAGCCATAAAAACCAGGCAGCATAAAAATGCTGGACAACAGGTGTATATTTATCTCCAAACTCATCAGATTCTATGCATTAAGTATATATAGCTTTTTATGTGTCAATCATATTTCAGTAAATTAGTTTTATTTTAAAAGGCTGAGCAATTAGTGCCTAGGGCACCTGTTTACTGTACCACTCTTTATTACCATCTATTTTTCAGTTTCACAAATAAAACATATTAATTTTAGAAGTACTAGAAAATACTACAATAAACAAGAAGAAAAAATTATTTATAATTGACCCACCAGAAAGAAATGACTTTAGCATTTTTTGGACAGTTGTCCAAATTTATTCTTAATGTAACTATACATTCACACACACATACACACACACACGTATGTATACACACACACACATATAGATACACACGCACACACATTCACAAACTGTTCTTTTCAAAGTAAGAGTCAATATTATATGCATTGTTTTGTAACCAGTTTTTCTTCAGATAATATATTTTGAACAGCTTTTTATATTAAAAATATATAATGATCATGCCTACAGTGTATTTCATTACATCAAGAGTATATGAAGGGACTTCAGAAAATCCATAGAAAATAGGTATTATGAAAAAAATGCGTGGATTTCAAAGTTATTTTGCACCAAAATAAACTCGTACTAACTTGTCATAGCATATCTGAATGGGATCTAGTTTGAGGCACTAAGAAAGATAAGACAGTTGGAAAAGAGTTCCTATCAGAGCAAGATGAATTCTGCTAAAACTGAAGCAAGAACAAACATCAAATTTATGGTGAGGTTTGGGTGAAAGAATGATGAAATCACTGATGCTTTATGAAAAGCTATGGGAACAACGCCCCAAAGAAATCATCAGTTTACAAATAGATAACTCATTACCAGATGAGAAGAGACAATGCTGAAGATGAAGCCTGCTGCAGCAGACCATCCACATCAATTTTCAAGGAAAAAAATTAATCTTGTTCACGCCCTAATTTAAGAGAACTGAAGATCACCAGCAGAAGCAACAGAAAACCACAGACATCTCAATTGGTTCAGCATACACTATTCTGACTAAAAAATTAAAGTTGAGCAAGCTTTCCATTTGATTCGTGCCCAAACCATTGTACCCAGATGAGTACCACTATGATCCCAGAGACAAAGCACAATCAAAGCAATGGCTACCAAGAGGTGGAAGTGGTACAGTCAGAGTAAAGGCAGATTACTCAAGAGCAAAGGTCATGGCAACAGTGTTTTGGAATGTTTGAGGCATCGTACTTGTTGACTTTATAGAGGGCAAAAGAGCTATTGTTTTTTGAGAGTGTTTTGAGAAAGTTTTGTGAAAGCTTTAGAAGAAAAACTCTCAGGAAAATTTCACCGGAGTGTCCACCATGACAGTGCTCCTGCTCATTTCTCTCATCAAACAAGGGCAATTTTGCAAGTGTTTCAAAGGGAAAATATGAGGCGGCCACCTTACAGTCCTGATTTGGCTCTCTCCTCGACTTATTTTTGTTTCCTAATCTTTAAAAAAAAATCTGTAAATGGCACCAATTTTTCTTCAGTTAATAATGTAAAAAAGACTGCATTGACATGATTAAATTCCCAGGACCCCCAGTTCTTTCGTGATGGGCTAAATGGCTGATATCACTGTTAATGAAAGCATCTTGATCTTAATGGAGCTTGTGTTGGAAAATAAAGTTTATATTTCTTATTTTTATATTTTAATTCCATTTTTCATTAACTTTTTGAAGTCCCCTTATATAAAATGATTATGAACCACTGCTGGATTTATAGGTAAAGTTAGTACATTTGCAAATATTCAAAACATTTATGAAAACTTTAATGCAAAATACATGTGGATTTTTCTAGAAAGGGAGCTCTTATGTCCTTGGATTCTTCTAGGGCTCTATAATCAAAGGAAAAAAGAGTTGAGTCACTGGATGATATGGTTGTGGAAGACACAGGATGATTTATCTAACCAATCCCTCTTGATCATCTTGCTTGTTTCCAATTTTCACCACTATAAACAGTGCTATAAGTAAATTTAGGAGTTTTCAATTTTGCTATTTAGAAAACACGAAAGGCACAAAGCACGGAGATATCATTGAGTCTCCACATGTTTAAAAATAGACAAATGTGCTGCAACTCAGAAGGCATTCCTTTAGAGGCATCAGAGAAGAGATTAGAAACCCTCAGGCACTTAAACCCCACTAGCACAATTCAACAAACCTGTCAGACTGCCAAAGTCAAGATGTTGATAAGCAGAAGAAATGCCGAAAAATTGAGAGAATTATGAGGATATTCTCATAATTGGGAATATTGAAAGTGACAGAAAGTAAGAGAGAAAGATGGGAACAGGGAGAGAAAGGAGGAAATTAGTGCAGTGAACACCAGTTTTTGATTGGTTCAGCTTTTATTTCTTCTTCCCTTCTTCTCCCAAGAGCACCTCCCTTTGCTTGTGGGGAACTGCCCAGCCCCCACCCCAGGTGGTATTGGTTAGGCTGTCCGTCAATATTACTCAACTCCTTCTGGTCAGAGGAGTAAGCTGCTGACTTAAGCTAGACCAATAAACCTTTCTATCTCAGCGAACTGGGCCTCCTACTAAGAAACCCTGGGAGAAAAGGCTGTTGGAGCTGAGTCATCCAAGAGCAGCACCCTACAAAATTGACCTGGGAGTTCCTGCTACAGAGACCCTCCAAGGACCCCTAGTTCCTACCCTTCCCCAGACATGATTGTTCACCTATTCATTCTGGACTCTAAGCTACACAATATTCTACCAATTAATTCTTTCTTCTTATGTAAGTTAATAAGAGTCAGCATCTGCAGTTTGAACAACAACGAAAATTTGAATACAGTTAGAATTGGACCCACAGGTACAGTTAAAACATAGGGCCTACTCCTTGACTTTTCCTTGTTCTTAAAAATAAAAACACAAACACAGATGCTAATATTACCCAAAAATTTCGCTCAGGTCTCACAACTGTTTGTGATAAAGGAGGGACCAGACACAAGTATCTCCTTACTAGAATAGAGAATTCATGAGGGCAGAGACTCTGTCTTGGTTAGCAGTAAATATCTCCTCCCTAAAGCAGCAAGGAGTACACAATAGGTGTTCAATAAATGGTTGTTGTTAATGTTTTATTGTTGTTGTTATTGTTTCCTGACTTAAAAGCAAGAAGAAATATCCAAGATATACTGCCAAATTAAAAAGCAAGTTGATAAATACTTTGTACTATCGGTCCTATTTTTGTAATTTTTGTGATTTGGAAATGAATATGAATAGAATGTGAAAATGTACAGTAATATTTATAATTGCATTACATAAAAAATTATCTGGAATTATATTGCCCATTCCATCTGTTAAGAGTGCATATCGGCCAGGCACAGTGGCTCACGCCTGTAATCCCAGCACTTTGGGAGGCCGAGGCGGGCAGATCACAAGGTCAGGAGATCCAGACCATCCTGGCTAACATGGTGAAACCCCATCTCTACTAAAAGTACAAAAAATTAGCCGGGCGTGGTGGCGGGAGCCTATAGTCCCAGCTACTTGGGAGGCTGAGGCAGGAGAATGGTGTGAACCCAGGAGGCGGAGCTTGCAGTGAGCTGAGATCGAGCCACTGCACTGCAGCCTGGGCGACAGTGCAAGACACCGTCTCCAAAAAAAAAAAAAAAAAAGAGTAGATATCACTGGCAGGAAAAGAGAAATGGGCAATTTTCTTAATACTTCAGTGTTACCAAATTTTTTGCAGTTCAGATATATCACTTCTGCAATTAGGAAATGATTTTTTTAATTAAGGAAAAGGAAGGAGAGAAAACAGAGAAAAAACAATGAAAAAGGGAAGAAGTTAGAAAGAGAAAGAAAGGGAAGAGAAGACAGAAGGGCAATTCCACTCTCTGGTGGCACTCTGCCATCGATTCTTTATCACGGTGACCATTAGGCCTGTTCAGCAATATTTCCTTTCAGGCACATGGTAAGATAGAACTTCCCACACCTTGAAGGTAGGCCTGGCTACGTGTCTTGCTTTGACCAAGGAATATGAACGGCGTGTGAAAATGGGAATGTGCAATGCATGTCACATCCAGGCAGAAGCCTTCAAGAGCCAACGTGCGATCCATCACATTCTCCTCCCTCATCCACCACAATTACTGATGCTGGAAACTCCTTACAGCCTGGGTCCCTGAGTGAGGATGACATGGAACAGAGCCCCCTCCCCCATCAACCCATGATGAACATGGAGCATACATGAGCAATAAACCTTTATTTTAAGCCACTGATTAAGAGATTTCATTTTTGCGTATATGGAGATACATATCCACTTAACTCAGCTTACCAAATATTAATATAGCCAGGGTATATTTGTCAAAAATGATAAATTAACACTGAAACAACACTATTAATGAAACCCCAGACTTTATTCAGATTTCTCCAGTTTTTTTCATTGATTTCCTTTTTCTTTTCCAGGATCTAAATCAGGGTACCACATTGCATTTATTCATCAAGTGTCCTTAATTTCCAAAAGTCTATGACAGTTTCTAGGCCTTTTCTCTTTTCTTTTCTTTTCTTTTCTTTTCTTTTCTTTTCTTTCTCTCTCTCCCTCCCTCTTTCCTTCTTTCTTTCCTTCCTCCTTCCTTCCTTCCTTCCTTCCTTTCTTTCTTTCTTTTTCTTTCTTTTCTTTCTTTCTTTCCTTCTTTTTCTTTTTTCTTACTTCCTCTCTCCCTCCCTCCTTCCTTTTTTCCTTCCTTCCTTCCTCTCTCTCTCTCTGCCCGTCTCTTTTCTCTCTCTCTTTTTAGTAACTAAAAGTTTTGGGCTGGGCGCGGTGGCTCACACCTGTAATCCCAGCACTTTGGGAGGCCGAGGAGGGCGGATCATGAGATCAGGAGACTGAGACCAGCCTGGCCAATATGGTGAAACCCCATCTCTACTAAAAATACAAAAATTAGCTGGATGTGGTGGCAGGCGTCTGTAGTCCCGTCTACTCGGGAGGCTGAGGCAGGAGAGTAGCTTGAACCTGGGAGGCGGAGGTTGCAATGGGCAGAGATTGTTCCACTGCACTCCAGCCTGGGTGACAGAGTGAAACCCTATCTCAAAAAAAAAAAAAAAAGTTTTGAAGAGTATGTGTCAGGTATTTTACAGAAAGTCCCTCAATTTGGGTTTGCCTGCTGTTTTCTTGGAATTAGTCTGGGATTATGGATTTGGGGAAGAATACCACAAGGCAAGTTTACTTTCTTATCCCTACATATCAGAGGTACATAATATCCACCTGACTTATCACTCCCTGGTGATGTTAACCTTAACTGATTGATTGAGGTGGGGTCTGCCAGATTTCTCCCCTGTATAATTACAATTTTTCTTCTTTCCATAGTCTGTTCTTTGGAATGGAGGTCACTTAGGCCAGATCACACCCAAGAGGAGAAAAATTAAGCTGTAGCACTCTGTTAATGTATGAAAAAAACAAACCAAAGTTTTTGTATCCTCTCACTCTCCAACAATCAACACAAAGAATTCTGTGACCTCTGGTCTGGTCACCAAGAAGTGTGTGGAGATTATTCCCCATCAACAAGCAATGAATTATTCAGTGGACATGAACTGGGTGTGCTCTAATTCAATTCAGTTCTGATACTATCACCTGGAGATAGCATCAGATCCTATAGGTGGAGAGCTCAGTCCCCAGCTTCAGGTACCAATGGTAAGCCCCGGGTTGTTTTACCTGTGTTTCTGACTGACCAGTTATAAATTGGGGTTCCCACAGCCCTCTCCTTGAGTTCAATTGATTTGCTAGAGCACCTCACAGAACTCAAGGAAATACTTACTCGTGTTTATCAGTTTAAAGCATATTTTAAAGAATACAAATGAAGAGCTGCATAGGGTGAGGTATAGGGGAAGAGGTGCAGAGCTTCTTTGCCCTCTCCGGGCGCTCCATCCTCCAGGAACCTCCACGTGTTTAGCTCTCTAGAGGCTCTCTGAACACAGCCCTTCTGGTTTTTATGGAAGGTTCATTACATAGGCATGATTGATTAAAGCTTTGGCCACTGGTGATCAACTTAATCTTCCTCACCTCTCCCCTCCCCAGAGGTTGGGGATGGGCTGAAAGTTCCAACCCTCTAATCCTGCCTTGGTCTTTCTTGTGATCAACCCACATCCTGAAGCTACCCAGGGGTTGCCATCCACTAGTCAACTCGTTAGCATAGACAAAGACATTATTTTGGAGATTCTAAGGATTTTAGGAGTTGTAGGCCTCCTAAACCTATGAAAATGGAGGTGAAGACCAAACATACATTTCACAATATCATGGCCACTATCTTGGTTACTCTCTCTCAACTCTGGAGAAGCAAGCTGTCATGTCAGGTAAGCAGCTCTATGGAGAGGGTCATGTGGCAAGGAACTGAAGTCTCTTGCCAACAGCCACACGAGTGAGATTGGAAGTGCATTCTCCAGCCCAGGCTCACATTCCGACTGCAAACTCATGAGAGACCCTGAGCCAAAATACCCAGCTAAGCCAGTCCCAGATTCCTGACCCTCAGAAACTGTGTAAGGTAACAAATATTTGTTGTTTAAAGCTGCTACATCTTAGGTAATTTGTTGTACAGCAATAGATAATGAAGTCACTGGGCAATACTCTCACCTCTTTTCTTCGGCTTTTATCTCCATATCTGGTTTATTCTTTCCTCCCTTTACATTTAATTTGTCCTGAACTTCATGCCTTTGGCCAAAATAACTACTTACTTCTCCCCAGGTAACATCTCGTTGGTTCAAGGCTCCAATCCACACTGAACAGAAGTTACTCAGTTCCAAATTCTGGGGAGAGAGAAACTAATTGGTGCTGAATGGGTCACGTAACTGACTGCTCTTGTTCAATTAATGTGGGATGAAGGCAAGGTGTATACACATGGCTGTCTAGGGTCCACTCCTTGTGTGTATGGAGAGGGGTAATTCTCAGAGGGAGAGAGTTAACGTGAGTCTGGCAGATACTCCGCCAGGACCCAGCTTTCCAGGTCTGACACACTTAAAGGAGTGAAAGACAAGACATGGGTCCCATATTCAGGAACTGGTAGTGAGATAAGAAGTGTGGACAATGAGAGGACCTCTTCACTGTCTTCTGAAACAGGCCAGACCTACATTCATATGGCTGTTGATTCCATCTAAAAATGGCAGGAAGAATAATATTTTTACAAACAAGGGGTGACTTCAGGAGACAAATGTGTGAAACGCAGCATTATATTACAAACAATAGAATTCCTGGCTATGTAATCCCAGACCCCATGGACATCATGGATATTTTCAGCCCAACATCCAGTAAGTCTTTGATTTGTTTGTTGGTAAGGTGATAGCTCTTGCAAAGATTGGTTTAAAAATAAATACATCATGGATGAACTCCTTGAGGCAAAGCATGAACAAATGGATTGTCAGGACAAGTTAAAACCAGGCTTGGAAGGAGTTCCTGTAGAGTTTCCAGTCGGTGAAGAAGTATAGCTCACTTTACTAGTTGGTGTCCAGCTATGGCAGGATGTTAACAGCCAGTCTTACTGAAATCCACCTCTCTGCTATGAAGCAATGGAAATGGCAAGACCTGTGTCACCCAGTGATCCTCTACAAGCAGATACAATTTCTGACACTGCAAAGATGAGCTAAAATTAGCTTTTACAATGTAAGAGCTGCCTCTGATTTTCAATTGCTTTGATATTTTAATTGAGATGCAGTTACACGCATGCACCTCAGAGTGACTGGGAATGTAGTAAAGCAATTACATAAAATATTATCCAAAATTCAGAATCCATCACCACCACGGGTCGTGTGTAAACATTTATTTAAATGCTAACTTAAAATATCCTTGAGATTAAGGATGTAACATGGATCCCTTTCAAGTGCAAAATTATCTACATCAGTTCACAGCTAGCCTTCTGCTAATCATTCCCCGCAGATCCCAGAGGGAAGGCTGATCACATTGATAATCAAGATTTGCTGAAACAAAAGCACACACACACAGAATCTTCTGAGTCATCAGGTTGTAGCTGGAAAACATTAGACACAAGCTACAGAGTTCTATGAGTTTAAAAATACCCTTTATACTTTTAAGTCTGTTCTCTTGAATTTGACTATGGAGTTCCAGTGCTCCTCTTCTCACAGCTCTTCAGAGAGAGAATCATACTCCAGAAGCAATAATACATGTCTATGATGAAAACAACCATCTACAGAAAGGAAACACCCACTAAATGACATAGTATTTACCCCTGAGCAGTTACATGGGTGGGCCTTGCTAGTCATGTGCCCTTTTGCTCTCTGCTTCAGTCCTTAGGGAACCACATTCCTCAGGCTCTGTTGCCCCCGGGCTTCCAGGTGATTTAACCAATAGGAGGCACTGGTACAAGACTGAAAGAAAAGAGGAGGCCAGAAGCCAGAGGACATCTCTCCCACCCTGCTTCATGTGGTAGAAGCCATTTCTACTGTGTAGCACCATTTCTTCAGGACAGCCCCCTTTTCCTGATCCCAGTTCCTGCCTGACAACCCATTAGGATTCCAGCTTCCAGCAGATGGCCCCAAATCCTGGGCTTTAGTAACTTATACCTCTCTCTCTCTGCAGTCCTAGGGTCGATACTAGCTTCCTGCTATTGCTAATTTCATGTCTTCTATTTCAATTTTGAGCTCTTTCTTCTCCCATGTAACCCATTTCCTGTATTAAATTCCCTCTGTTTGAGACACCTGGAGTCACGGCAGTTGTCTTATCTGAACCCTAAATAATACAGGGACAAGAAATTAACATGCACACATTCAAAAGTCCACAGTAACAAATCTACGTAATAAATGAGTAAATTGGATAATCCAATATATGTTCGCAGACAGCAGAGGTCACAGAGACCTAAAAATTGAGCTCACCTGTGATTCATTACAGTTTCCCAGTGTGCCTCTCTTCAATATCTTGATGTTTTGGCTTCAGCTTCTGTAAGTAATAGAAAGTAAATAATAAGTATAAGTAATAATAAGCCTTTTTCTCTTAGTCTTTTCCAGTCAAATTTGTGAAAGAGCTTATTAAGTTATGTCATTCTTGGCATGAAATGCTAGTTAGTCTGTTTATTGGTTTCCATCTCTCATGGATCCAATCCCTCATGCTCCCTTATTCAAGAAAGGACTGAACACACCAATGGTAGCTGAGATCGAGCATTAACTCTCCTATGAGGGACCTTTAATCCATTATCTCACTTAATTCACAAAATAACCTGATAAGTGGTGTGTTATTATCATCTCCATTTTAAAGTTGGTGAACTTGAGGCTCGGAAATTAAATATTCTGTCTTTATACATGGTTGCCTATTGCCTCATCTTCTGTGAGGATTGCACCTTCAGTGACTCTGTCCCTATTATAAGAGCTGGGGGCAGGCGGCCCAGGGATTGACAGCTTTAGTAGACAATGAGGACAGTGGTGGATAGGCTATGGAAGGAAGGAGTCAGGAAGGTCTTGTGGAAGATAGGCTACGGAAGGAGGGAGTCAGGCTATGGAAGGTCTGTGAACCTTGGCCAGGAGGTATATTTAAACGTTCATTAGATTCTCCATTAAGAGAATGATATTATTACAAAGCATAACCATTTTAGTTCATGGCAATTGATTCAGTTCGAGTTATTTTTTAATAGAAAAGGCCTTGCCATACTTCTATAAGGATTCGAAGACCTTCTCTTGTTTAAAATAAACGCAATATCAATACAGAGTTCCCAGCCTCCACATGAGCACTATTATTTGAGGCTCATGTATAATTCCTATCATTAAAAAAACTGAATAATCACACCCACCAAAAGTAAACACTATTACCACCTACCTCCACCTCCACATAAAATGTACAGAAAAACAATATTGTTTATTTTTACTGGATGCCCTAACTACAATCCAATGTACCGCTGTGATCTTGCTATTATGTTGAAACAAGTACATATCCAATTCTCACATACAGTGATGAGTAAGACTGTCTTCCTATACAAATAACTGCTAAGGTATTTTGTTCATGTTTTAATTGCACCTGTTCAGAGTTAGGAGTTCTGGGGTTTTGAATGAGTTAGCAAAAAGAAAAGTTGATTCCACAATCCACAGTCCCCCCACCCGACATACAAATCTACACACCTGCCCCCCCTCCCCATACACATTTACACAGGTGCATGCCTCAACTTGACACTCTTACTGGAAGGCAGAAAATGCAAACCTGCACCTCTCCCAAGGAAAGAGAGTGTGTTCGACAGAGTGAAGGAAGAAATTAAGGATTTAAAATGTACAATCCAATGAGAATCCATCCAGTAGTGCAGGCCAACAGGAGGCCAAATGAAGCAGATTAGACGGAAGGCCACGCGGGATGGCTCATGCCTGTAATCCCAGCACTTTGAGAGGCCAAGGCGGGTGGATCACTTGAGGTCAGCAGTTTAAGACCAGCCTGGCCAACATGGTGAAACCCCATCTCTACCAAATACACAAAAGTTAGCCAGGCATGGTGGCAGGTGCTTGTAATCCCAGCTACTCAGGAGGCTGAGGCAGGAGAGTCACTTGATCCCGGGAGGTGGAGGTTGCAGCGAGTCGAGATCACGCCACTCCACTCCAGCTGGGGCAACAGAGTGAGACTCTGTGTCAAAAAAAAAAAAAAAAAAAAAGAAGGAAGCCACTGGGCCCCCACGGGCATTAACTTGGAGCGGAACATTGCTGCAAAAGGATGGAGTCTTAGATTGGAAAACAGGAAAATGCACTTTCATACTTGATATATATATAAAAAAACACAAAGGAAAACAAGTGTCTTTTCTTCCCACTGTAAACAAAGTCTTGTCAAAGTGTCAGGGGTCAATTTGAGCATTGTTGGTTTAGAATTCAAATGCAATAATGTGTCATGTAATACCATGAGACAGAATTCTGAGAATAAGTAGAAGGTACTTCTAAATATGGGGTAGTTTCAAAATTCAAATTCATTTCCTTAATTTCCAAAACTCAAGCTGTTGTGAAGAGAACACTGCTAGAAAATCTAGTTTAGCTCCAACTCTGCTCCCTTGGGCACATTGTTTGATCTCAACTTATAAAATGGGTACAATAATCCTTGTTTTACAAACAGTGACCATTTCCAGTCCATATGCACTGGTATGTCCCAGCACGCCCCCTACTAACTTCCCCAGCTGCCCTTCCTCACTTCTCAGAAACCCCAGATCTGGTCCTCTCTAGCAGCTAAGGAGAAACCTGGCCCTGCCAGGAGCTGCTAAGATCTTGCTCCACTGCCAAGGCCAATGTAGATTCTGATTGGTCATGATGCTCACACTAATACTGGTTGCCAAGTATTTTGAACATCACCTGTGCAGGGTGGTGGTAGAGATGAAATGGCATCATATAACAGGACATGGTTTAGAACCCATTACACACTCTATATGTGAAACGTGCTGTCTTAGAGAGAGGTGCTTGTGGTGCAACCTTACATCCAAGAGTATTTGCTATGTTAGGTCAAGCATGGTGGCTCACACCTATAATCCTAGCACTTTGGGAGGCCAAGGCAGGTGGATCACCTGAGGTGAGGAGTTCGAGACCAGCCTGGCCAACATGCCGAAACCCTGTCTCTACTAAAAATACAAAAATTAGACAGGTGTGGTGGCAGGAGCCTATAAATCCCAGCTACCCAGAAGGCTGAGGCAGGAGAATTGCTTGAACCCGGGGGTGGAGGTTGCAGTGAGCTGAGATCACGCCACTTCACTCAAGCCTGGGAGACAGAGCGAAACTCCGTCCAAAAAAAAAAAAAAAGAAAGAAAAAATTTTTAAAAACAGTATTTGTTATGTTAGAAGAATAATTTGGATTTTTAATTTCTAGCCCGCTGACATCTGTGAATAAGACATTTTTTTCCATTCTGCAAAGTCAAATAAGACACTATGCCCGTCCCAAGGAGCCGAATCTGGTCCTTAGGCCAGTTTGCAGAGAGGAGACAGGAGCCAACCTCAAAGAGCTCCCCATGACCAAAGTGGAACAATTTTTTAAGGCTTTTTGAAACAGCCAATTATTTTTTGGACATAATTTAGAACAAATAAAAAATACACACAAACATCTCTATGGGATCTATGTTTGTTCTGCAAGTTGCCTCTTCACAGAACACTGTGTTGAAGATCTGCTCATGGGAACCATAAATGGTTTCACATCACTCTTTTTTAGTCTTTCATAATATTTGTAAGCATGGCTGGACCATAGTTTAGTCATTGCCTTAATTAATGTCACCTAACCTATTCTCAGTTTTTGGCTGCTTTAAGATTTGCTGCGCTGAAGACATTTGCACATTGCCCCCTTAGGTGCTTCCCCCAGGTGAGTCCTGAGCAGTGAAGTTACAGTTCATAGAAATGCCCAATTCAAGTTTTTCAGATGCTGCCAAACTGCACTGCAGAATAAAACTACAATTCATACTTTTATTGCCCATCTGCCCATATTTTTGCCTACATTTATTATTAAGAGATATTTGTTTTTACCAGCCTATTGGGAGAAAAATTATATCGACTTTATTTTGGGGAGGTAATTTTGTTATTGTAAATATATACAAAATAATGAATATGATGTATTTATTATATATGTATATACATACAATTTGAATATTAACAATCAAACACCCAAGTACCTACCACTCAGCTGAATATTAATATTAACTTAGGAGCATCTTGTGTGACCCTTCCCTGTTGTGCAGCAATTATTCATTCATTCTTGTTCCTGTATATGAATATAAGTTCGAACAATTTGAGCAACAAAATAAATAACTATAGTGTTGGGTTATAACCTGAAGAGTAAATGTTTATGCACCCATGCTGATGTAAGTAAATGATCAAATAAACAAATAAGTGGAAGAGAAGGGCACATCTTCCCATTTGAAGAATTTCTAGCAATATGTATAGAAACTCCCCCCTCATAGCTAACACCTCTCTACCGGATTTTCCACTTTTGAGACCCTTTTATAATAGGATGCATGGTATTTGAGGGTGTGTGTGGGGGTGTATGGTTTTGTGAATGTGTAGGGTAAATGAGAGTTCTTATGTGTGAGTGAATGTACATGTGAGAGGAGCTGTGGGTACCTGAGAAGGTGTGTTAGGATGTGTGTGTGTGTGTGTGTGTGTGTGTGTATGTGCTGGAAATTGTCAACAGAATTTTTTTAAAGCAAAATTGAAGTGTACTGCTTTTCCCCTTATGATAGTCTCTGTGGTAAATTGTTATTTGGTTTGTTGATTTCCTTATGAAAATTACACCCTTCAGGTGAATACTTTAAATTTTTAATATATGTTTTCTTAACTCTACTTATAAACTGTAGAACAACCACCTGAGTGAAGGAGGAATTGTAGCATGATTTTCTTTCTGCTTTTGTAGCTGTGATAAAATTAATACGGTTAAGGCTAATGAAAGAAATTTCAGGAGTCACATATTTGACAAAAATAATAATTAAGAAGAAACATATATTAAACTTCTTATATTTAATGGTTAGAATGATACAGTAAGTTCAAGAGCTGGGCCTCTGCCAAATCTTTTTTCTTATTTTCAATATTTAAACAACAACAACAACAACAACAAAAAAGCACCACCACTTTTCAGACAAATACTGAATCATCCTCCCAAATGCAACACACTATTAACTCAATTGTTTTTTATTACAATAGAGTTAGCAATATAGTCCAAATGAAACTTGATTAAACAACTCCCAAGGAAGGGAAATACTTTGAATTTCCAATTCGGTGTTTGTCTTTAATTTGGTATAGATGATGGGAATGTGGTCAAGCAGGTCCCTGAGAGGTTCATTAGCGCTGATGGGAGGGATGTGGCCAAGGCACATAATAAACGTGCAGTCCTTGAAGTGTTAGATTATTTGGGGAAGCCAGTTAGCATCTCAGTGATCAATGTCTTTAGCATTTGTCATTTGAGGAGCTCTTATTTTTCAGGGTCTTCCCACCATTTTTAGCTGGTCTTGATGCCACCTTTTGAAAGCAGAATTCTTTTCTACAAATGAATAAAATGATAGATTAACTATTTGAATATGATTACCCAGGTGAAAGAAAGAACTAAAAGATTCTCGTTTTGTTTCATTTTTGTTTTCTTCTTTTTAATTTTAAGTTTTAAAAAATATAGAGTGCTTCATGGTCCAGTTTTAGTATACGTTCTGCCAAAGAGAGCACTGAAAGATTTCTTAAGTCCTTTCTTTATTTCGCTTACATTCAAAAGGTAAGTTTGAAAAAAGCATGTGGTGTCATTTAATAACCAATGGCAGAGTCGTTTGGACTTTGCTTTGGAAATTCGATGACAAAGATGACTCTTCTGCCAAGTACTCTGATGGATCACTAGAGTGTACTTGCTGAAGACCTCTGCTGGCAATGTGATGTTGAACTAGTTGAAACATATGATCTGACACAAAAGCACAGATTAAGCCAAGTACTCATGTTCTGATATAGCCTCGTGATTCTCAATGCGACCTCAAATGACTTATCTAACACAACTTCTTTATCTGTTCAATGGGTAGCAAATTCATACTTCAGAGTGTTGAAGCTTTCTTAGTGTACATAAACCAAACTTGGAATCATCCTCATGCTATTTTTTACTCACTTTTGGAAGCAGAGAAAGACACAACTCACCACATGTTGAGTTAGAGGACAGAGAATCTTAGGAATATTATAAGTACCTCAAACCAAGTTTACGGTTTACAATCATTCATGTTTTGACAATTGCATCAATGGCACTAGCTTCAATGGGAATCAATGACAAAGATGTATCTAAATGAACAATGTTTGCCCCCATGGGCACAAATAATGCTTTTCATTAATGTAAGTGATTAGGCCTATGGGGCTCTGTAGAGATGATATCAAGAATGAGTTCAAAATAGGCAGTTCTTTATGTAATGAATCTGGGGAAAATAGGAACCAGAGTCTAAAAATATTTTATAAAGCATTGGAAGAAAATCTCTGTTTCAGGAATACCAGATAAAGTAACTGACTTCTATTGGCTATTTTCTACAAATGTGTCTCTTTAAAGTGAAAGGGATTGCTCATTTCTTGTGTGTGTGTGTGTGTGTATTTGCATCATACGCTGTTGAATCTGCTAATGCTACAATTTCACCGTGAGCACCCGGAGGTCAAGAACTCTGTTTTTAATACTCACCGTCTTAAGAATAAATACTTAGTCGGTACCTATTAATGGCTTTTGTTGTTAGTGCAGTACGTAATTGTAGCTTCTACTGTAATTACTGATTAAAACAGCTTTGACTGAGCCATTAAAGAGAACAGAAATATGTTGGATCAGCACCTCGGAGTCCTTCACAAATACATAGGAGGACTCCTAAGGGTCTTCCTAGCTCTTGATTCCAATTCCTTCCCTTTATCTCATTGCCCAAATTCAGGCAAATAAAGTTCCTATCTTACTCTTTCTATCTAGATCTGGCCATTGGCCATGATAAATCTGTAGGGAGGCAGATGACCGACAATGCCAGTCTGTCTGCTGCTGCCTAATGTCTGGCCCTGGCCCACTCTCCAATGTCTCGATCTTTCCTTGTGACTCTATGGTCACACCTTTGATTTTGATGTGGGGAAAGTGAGCCCCAAAATTGGGACTTAGCCTGGGAGGGTTCTTGGCTTTGCCCAGGAAAGAATTCAGATGCAAGCCGAGTGGTGTCAGACAGCAACTTTTATTGAAGCAGCAGGGTACAGCAGCAGCAGAAGTACTGCTTCTTGCAGAGCAGGGCTAGCACATAGGCAGCGTGCGCACAGTAGCAGCTCAGATGTAGTTCTTCGGTCATATTTACATCCACTTTTAATTATATGCAAATTAGGATGTGGATTATACAGAATTTTCTAGAAATAGGGTGGTAACTTCCAGGTCATCAGGCCATTGCCATGGAAAGGGGCACCAGCTTCTGGGTGTTGCCATGGCAACGGTAAATTGACATGGCACAGTGGTGGGGGTGTCTTATGAAAAGTTGCTTTCACCCCATCCCTGTTTTAGCTAGTCCTCAACTTGGTCCAGCGTCCAAGCCCTGCTTCTGGAGTCAAGTCCCACCCCCTACCTTAATTTCAGGTACCTGGCTCCATTGGCCTGTCTGAAGCCTTCTCAACTCTCTTGATTTCCCAAGGTGGGATTTGGCAGCCATAAAAATGTGAGCCACAGACCTCCAACTGCAGGAAGTATAATTGACTAAGACTCCTAGCTTCTATGCTGTGAAGCGCATCACTGTTTTTGGGCCAAGGCTGTGTTTCTCATCACCAGTGATTGAACATGGAATACTGAGGCAGGCCCATTCCTGGGGGGCACAGGACTCCTCTAATGGGTGGCATTGGCTTCAGGACTCCCTGATGGACTTGCTAAACATTCCTGAGAGCTGCACTTAGAACTTCCCTTTCTTCTTCATTAGGGGAATTACGGGCAGATTTGCAATGAGGTCTGATGGTTTTCCCAACCTCTCCATTTTCTCTCATAGACATTTCCCCTAACCAACATACACACATTTAATCCTGTCTTTGCATAAGGTCATTGTTTCTCAAAGGACCCAAACTAACATAAGGAAGGTGGGCTTTCATACTAGGGATGGCAAATTGTATATAGGGATGCTAATCCTATAAGGAGCCCTCCAGAGTTGTCCCACTGTCCCAATGGTATGGCTCTTAGAGCCTTGTGTTGAGAAGGATCCCGGGGCCACAAGCATTTTGACAAACGTGGTACCATGCCTCTTTTCTCTGCCTATGATGGACATTTGTTAATTGATCATATCTATGCATGAAACAGAGCTATGCTGAGTTAGCAATATCTGCCATGGGTACAAGGGGTTATGGTAGACAGACGGCAGGTAGCTGACATTATGGTTCAAACCTGTCAGCAGAACCTAAGTGTGAAAGTGGCATACCATGATGGTTTGAGTCCTTTACCAGGACTCCTTTGTCCAAGTTTATTTAGCAGTCCCCAGGGAATGCTCACATGTTCCAGGAATCTGTGTGGTTGATGCATACCATCTTCATCACTGATCCAGCTCTGCATCTTTTCAATCCCCACTCACCACTACCACTACTTAGCAGACCATTTCCTGCCACTTCTAACTTTTTTTTAATTAAATGAGCTTTAAAAATGTTATTTTTAAAACGCATACACATGACTTTAAATGTCTAACATACTCAAGTTAGTACTTGATGTTTTATGATGAATAAGAGTCATTTCTTGAATGGTTTTTCACTTCTGATCCCCAGAAGCAAGCCCCTTTAACTCTTCTAGTTACTTCTCCTAATATTGACTTTCATGTTTCTAAAATTGTGCATACACTGCCATTTCCTGCTTCATTGATTTAAGAAGGTATCCCAGACTTCACTACACACTAAGTAAAGATCTAGCTCACCGCCATGTTCCACCATTTCCTTTTTCTTAACATGCCAGCATAGCCATTTGCTTTATTAAATCAGTAGTCAACATTTATGTCAGTAAATGATTATGCAAATATTACTCAACTCACTAGAATTATGCCTCCTTTTGTGTACAAACATATATTTCTGCAGGAGTTAATAGTTATTATAACTAGTTATTTATTATTATTTACTATTATTATTATTTTTCCTGGTTCCTAGAGCCCTCCTTGCTGGAGCCGTCTGTCCTCCTGATCCTATCTGGGCTGATCTTTCTCTTAGTTTGCTGTATGGCTGCATTCCCGGGGTTGTCTCTTTGCCAATCTTCAGGAAAACATCTATTTTCCTACATCTCATGTCTCCCTCTTTCTTGATTTACCCTTTCATTTTGGTACTTTTTTTATACTCAATTTGCTGTTATTCTTCCTTGTATCACTTTATTCCAGTAGCTTGAGAAAGATAAAGATTTATTGAGTACTTGCCTGTATGAATATGTCTTTTTTCTTTTCTTTTTTTTGAAACAGAGTCTCGCTCTGTTGCTCAGGCTGGGGTGCAATGGTATGATTTCGGCTCACTGCAACCTCTGCTTCCTGGGTTCAAGTGATTCTCCTGCCTCATCCTCCCAAGTAGCTGGGATTACAGGGGGCAGCCACCACTCCTGGATAACTTTTGTATTTTTAGTAGAGATAGGATTTCACTATGTTAGTGAGGCTGGTCTCCAACTCCTGACCTCAAGTGATCCATGCATCTTGGCCTCCCGGAGTGCTGGGATTATAGGCATGAGCCACTGAGCCCAGCCTGAGTATGTCTTTATGCCATCCTTCCACTTATTTAGACTGTTATATACTTCTAGAATGAAATCTGTAACCTAGAATTAAATATTAACCTAAGATAAAAGTTTTTTCCTCCCATTATTTAAAAAAGGCACTTTTCTAGATTCCAGTGTTGCTGAAATATCATTCTGTTTCCAGCTACTTTGCGGTTGATCTATTGTTTTTCCTCTCTGGTAGCCTTTTGGATCTTCTTTTTATTTCTTAAATGCTGAACTTTCACCACAATATGCCTTGATATGTTCTTAGTTTGGGAACAGAGACAGAGACTGTTGTGCAGGAAGTTTATGAGGGACTGCTCTTGAAAGCAACATTTGTTAAGGGATAAAGAAAGCAGGATTGAGCAGAAGGAGAAGAAGTGAAACTGCAATGCAATTGCATCAAAGACTTTAGCCAATCCTATGGTGAGTTCTCAACTGGAGCAACACTTTGGAATTGTCACACCTTAGGCAGGTGGGCTGGGCCTTTATATTCTCTTCCCCTTTTGACCAGTCATGGATTCAGTCTATCCCCCAAAACAGCATGTCTGTGGGCAAGGCAGCGCCTTTAGATCAAGGGCAATTGCCCAAGAGAAAATGTTTTGAGAAGCATCATCTACCAATATGCCCCGATATGAGTGAATCCTTAGTCTTGTAGGGAAATCTGGATGGCATACAAGAGTATCCACTCTATTATGGGTCTTGTTTTAATCAATGTGCTGAGCTCTTTCTGGACTCTTTCAATCTGAACAGTTATGTCTTTTAATTTTTTTTTTTGCTTTTATTCTTTAATAATCTCCTTTCTTCCTTTTTTTCTATGAGTCATATTTTGTTCTTCCAGGATTGATCTTCTAATCTTTCTTCTTCTATTGGCCATCTCTTGATCACTTTGATTTACATCTTGAGATGTTTCTTCAACTTTATTTTCCAATGTGCTTGTTGTGGTCATCCAACGACATTGTCAGTCCCAAGAGGTATTATTGAGGTACCAACTACATCTACTATGAGGATTAATAACTTACTTATTGTTTGTTGTCATTTTGTGGGATTTTGGGAGGAAGAATATATAAACACATATGGCCTATCTGGCATTTGGAGCCAGGAATCATTAGTTACAGGCTGTCTTTACTTAGTCTTCTGCTGTTCCTTTTTGAATCCCTTCATTCCAAGTATAATCAGAGAGAACCTACTCAAAACTCAAAATAAAAGCAGAGATCAGGCTGTAAAGCTTAGCAAGACCTTATCAAAGACTTGGTAATGAAAATGAATTCCCACACAGAGAAATTTAACATGAGATGTTAAATTTGGCTTCTCTCAGAGTTCATAGGTTCAATTCATTTCAACAGGCACCAGTTGGGTGTTTAATTAATCCTCACTTTGGCTCCTGTTTCATGGAATTGCTCACATACTCTCTTTTGGGAGCCTTTGGCTGCATCTCTTTTGCCTGTGTCTGTAAGAACCAAAGAGAAGAAAAGATCTCCTTTTACTACTAAAGTCTTAGGCTTTCCAATGAAGTCCTTATTTTTAATCTAGGACGGGCCTGTTTCAAGGTCGATTGGTGGTAGGAATTTCCATTCTCTCCATAGCTCTAAGGGCTTCAATGGGGCCACGCATTTCCCAAGGTTGATTTCAGGAATTCTTCCATAGAACCACTGTCAGACATCAACAGTTTCACAAGGGAAAGTGCAAAGAACTCAAGAGATTCCTCTTCTGGTTCATTTTGACAATTAGGTCTCCCCATCCCTCCTGCCATTTTATATTCTTGGTTCTCTTTCTTCAGCATGTAATGGTTTAAATAATAACAACACACACACACAAACAACACACAATATACACACCTCCAAAACTAAGCAATAACACAGAGACATCATAAGAATCAACCTTCAGAGATGAAGGTTGTCACTGAGTGAAATAGTCTATGTTCTCCCGCAGAGCAATTCAACTCTTCAAATCACAATCCCTCTAGAAAAGGGTTTTCTATCACATTTGTATAACCAACTTTTTTCCCCAAACTAAGAGATACGTAGCCCCAAAGTAACATTACGTATTTATCTCCTTCAAACAGAAAATTTTGCCGTTTGGGACAATTGTAATTACCAGATTTGTTTTCCTGAGCACTAAAGCTTAATGTTTATAGTCAGTGACTCTGAAGCGAGTCAGTAATGGGTTCAAATCCCAGCCCTGTCTCTTCCTAACAGTATCCTTGAATACCTACTTAATTTTTTGGTGTTTCAGCTTTCTTATCTATAAAATGGGAATAGTTAAAAGAACACACCTCAGAGAGTTGTTGCTAAAATTATGTAAAGAAATTCATGTAAAAAAACTTCACACATTTTTTGCCTACTGAAAAAATAAATGTCCAGTAAATATTAACTACCATTATTAACTAAGAGTGTGGATGCCTTTTGGGTTTCACAGCTATAACTTGTTGAATAATTTATGTATTAAGATGGGACACAAGTGATATAAACTGGAAAGTTCAGGCCGTTATATGGAGACTATCAATTTAAAAACCTCGAAAGTCTTCTTTGTCAAAGTTCTCTGACAAAAATAAATAAAATAAAAATTTAAAATAAGCCTTGGAAGAGTAGGCTTTTAGCTCTAGCTGGTAAGTTGGCCCCCTTATTTGGCCTGAGTTCCCTGTTTCAGTTAATTCAAGAGAGGGCCCTCCAATTCTGCAGCTTTGTTCTCTTCTCCTCCTGACAGGAAGGAAGGTTTCAGGAACCCTTGGCCAATTTAAAGCTTGACCAATTTAAAGTTGACAATTGCCTGCCACTCTGCACTGTTCAGAAGATGAGTGATAATGAGATGCTTCCTAATTACCACGGTTTCAGCCTTGTCAGATTACAAATCTCTTCATGAGATGTAGCTAATTGGCACTGTCAAGGAGAGAAATTTAGAAAGACCTGGATAATAAGCAGATATTGGATTCAGTTAGGATGACTATTTTCCATTGTTTCTGTTCTTAGCCCTCTTACATAATAAATCTTCCATCTCTTGAAAGGATGGAGATTGTGTCCTTTCTCCTTCAACTTCAATGGTGTGTTGCTAAGAAAAGAACTTAGTGTAATATTATCTTTACTACTAACTGGAGGGTTTTTAGAACCTAAACCTGAAATTACATAGATAACATCTCAGTAGATTCGTTTTTAAGGCTCAATACCATGTCTTGTGAAATGAACTTGGGTTTTTAAAGTGAAAGACAAAGTTTCAAATCCAATCCTGCTACTTATCATACATGGGAATGTGAGTGGCTTATGTCACTACTCAGAGACTCCATTTCTTCATTTGTAAAACAAAGAAAAGATCAATTACTTCACAGAGACTTAGATGAGGTGAGTTAGACAAAACCATATGCATGATGACCAACTATAGTAGGTAGTCAGTAATTTTTTTCCACTAATGAAAAAAAGAAGACTCTTCTTAGATAGAGTTATGAAAAATAAAATTTTCAGGCACTTCTTTTCCTATGCTTTGTTGCCACTGCAAAGCCAAACAAGCACATTTGAAGAAAAACAAAATGAAAAAGGTGCTTACTTCATGTTCCTACCACTATCATAAGACATTAATCTAAAGCTCTCTGAAATGTATCGCTCAGATAAATTTGCATATGTGAGTAAGCAGGTCCAGGAGTGTATGGGACACACACACACGTACATATCACACTCTGGATTAATAACCTAACTATCCTTCAATAGAAATAATACTCTGCAGGAATAACACTGTGCAGACAATAAAAAGTAGGTAATTCTGTTTATTCAGATATTATATGATATGATATCGAAAATATTAAGTGAAAAGCAGCAAGTGTATATGTTTTCCTGGCTTTAGTAAAAAAAAGAAAAGAGACACAAATACTTGTATGCACACTATCTCTGGAAGAATAAACTACAAACTGGAAACTCTGAATGCTTCTTGGGGAGAAATGGAGAATTTGGGGGTCAGAGGGAAACTTCCTTTTGTAGAGTTTGAGTTTTATTTTTCTGGATGCACACATATTTTGTTTAAAAGAGAACAAAAGAGAGAAAGAGTGTTGAGATGATTGGTCGAATATCTACATCTTTCCTCAGGAAGCTCTTTTGGAAGTGCTAAAGATCCTAGAGTTGTGGAATTTCAGAGTTGGGAAGAAATTTAAGATTACCTCTAGCAGTAACTTTAATCATATCCACTTATCAGAATCACCTGGAGAGATTGTTAAAGTTTTAGTTTTGAGAGTCCTATCCCAGAGCTCCCAAAATAGAATTTGGTTGTGTGTCAGAAGGCGGGCAAATGAGGAATTCACATTTAAAAGTAATATCCTTGCTGTCTTATGTGCAAATGGGTTTGGAAACCACTGGTTTAGAGCCAAAATCTCAGTGCTTACCAAATTTTTCTAAATCCTTAAAATATCTTAAGGTGTCACACCGTTGCCTGGAGCACATGGTTGGAATTGGTATGGGCAGAAGTGGCTGGGGGAAATGAAGCTTCAGTTAGTAGGCATGGCTAGAGACACACACATGAAAGGCCTGTTTTCAAATATTATTACATTATGGGAGACTCCTAGAAATTTCTTTTCATAAAGGGATTCTTCTGCTGAAAATATTTTCAAATTATTGCTCCATTTGAAGGAAAATACTTCTGTGACATCTCTTGCAAATGATGGTCGAAACCCAGTGGACAAAAAACCAAATTTTTCTTTCTACCTTTATTTTCCCAAATATATGTGTGTGTAAAAATATGTATATATATGACCATGTGATACATACACACAGACATCCTGCTATAGGAAGACAGATTTCTTCATGTATATATCCTCCACCACAAAGGACAGCAAACTTTTTCCATAAAAAGCAAGAGAATGTTTTAGTTCTTTTTTTAACTTTTAAATAGAGACGTGATCTCCCTGTGTTGCCCAGCCTGGCCTCTAACTCTTGGCCTCAAACGACCCTCCTGCCTCTGCCTCTGGAACGCCTGTCCTAGAGAGAATTTTGAAGCTTTGCAGACTGTACAGTCTGTCTCACCTTCCCAAGTCTGACCTTATAGCATAAAAGCAGTCATAGACCATATGTAAGTGAATGGACATAGCTGTATCCCAAAAGAACTTTATTTATGGGTACCAAAATGTGAATTTCATATAATTTGTGTGTGTCATGAAAAACTATGTTTTCCATTTCTTTCTTTTTTGTTTGTTCGTTTTGGGACAGAATCTCACTCTATTGTCCTGGCTGGAGTGCAATGGCATAATCTCTGCTCACTGAAACCTCCACCTCCCACGTTCAAGCGATTCTCCTGCCTCAGCCTCCTGAGTAGCTGAGATTACAGGTGGACACTACCACACCCAGCTAATTTTTGTATTTTTAGTAGACACGGGGTTTCACCATGTTGGTCAGGTGTTCTCCAACTCCTGACCTCGTGATCCACCCCCCTTGGCCTCCCAAAGTGCTGGGATTACAGGCGTGAGCCACCGTGCCTGGTGCTTGGCCTTCCTTTTCTTTTCTACCATTCTTAACTTGGACATACAAAAACAAGTGATGGACTAGAATTGGCCACCTAGCAATAATGTGTTGATTGCTGCTCTACCATCTAGTTTAAATAACATGTTCCCCCCTTCTTTGACATTCTACAAAGTTATTCCTCTCTCTTAGCGACAGAGTTCTCATCTTTAAAATGAAGTTGTTATTGGGCCCATTATAACAGAAATAATTACATTGAATAATATATGTCTGATACTCTCCCTCTTCATATACCAGTACATTTATATTCTGCTGTTATTATTAGTTTGGATCCTAATTGCAAGTAATAGAAAAAAATTCAAACTGGCTTCAACAATAACATATATTTGTTGGTTTATGCAGCTGAAAAGCTCAGATGTAACTGCATCCAGAGGCTTAGTCAATGCCATTGTATAGCCTATCTTCTTCTTCTTTTTTTTTTTTCCAGACAGAGTCTCATTCTGTCACACCAGGTTGTGGTGTAATGGGCCAAATGCAGCTCACTGCAGCCTCAACTTCCTGAGCTCAAGTGATCCTCCTGTGTCAGCTTCCAAAATGGCTGGGACCACAGGTGCACATCACCATAGCAAGCTACTTTTTTATTTTTTATTTATTTATTTATTTTTAAAGACACCGTCTCACTGTGTCACCCAGGCTGGAGTGCAGTGGTGAGATCATGGCTCACTGCAACGTCCACCTTCCGGACTCAAGTGACCTTCCTGCCTCAGCCTCCTGAGTAGCTGGGACCACAGTCATGCACTGCTGCACCTGGCTAATTTTTGTATTTTTTGTAGAGGCAGGGTTTTGCCAAGTTACCCAGGCTGGTCTTGAACTCCTCTCCTCAAGTGATCCACCCACTTCAGCCTCCCAAAGTGCTGGGATTACAGGCATGAACCACCACACGGGGCCTATTGATTATATCCTTAGACAAATTCTCTTTAGCAATGGCATCTGGCAGCCCCAAGTTTACATTATCTTTAATACAAGTTGAGGAGGAAAGGAAGCATATCTCTGCCAGATGCCCAAGCTAAGTCCCAGAATTACCTTTGATCGAACCTGACTGGCTTCATTCAGGGTACATACCTATCTCTGAAGGAATCATCATGATCACATGGATGTGATACTCTGTTGACCAGGCCTTAGTCACACATTTACTCCTGGAGCAGAGGGTGGAGGGAAGGTGAAATCAACTCCACTCAAACATAAATTGAAAAAGTGTGGGGAAAAAATGGTTTCCCAAAACAAAATTAGGATGCTGTTAACTGATAAAGAAAGGAAAGTGAACAGCAAAACTTACAAATGTAAACTTCAAAGTTCTCACCCACAAAATCTGATATCATTAAGAGTCTGGCCTAATTTCTTTCCAATGCCAGGACAATGGCATGAGAGATATTTGTATAACTGATGATTCTGTTTTTAGAGCTGATGGTTTTATTGGATGTTTTTGCAATGTTTCAAAGAACTGTCTTGTCAGTTTTTTATGTTTATCTCTCCAGAGACAAATGACTTCAGATAATTAGATCCTTAAGGTTTGATTTCTCCCAGGAGACCTAAGGCAGATAGTGCTCTCCTTTCTTATACCACTTGTTTATTTTACTTAAATTCTTTCCTTTCAATGATTCTACTAGAAGCTGTAGGTCCAACCACAGAAAGTTTAAATTTGCTCTTTCTTATCAACTAACAGGCACCCAGCTGATATTTTATAATGACCTAAAATGCTGCCTTATCCACTGTCCTTAATTAGGATACGTTCCATCATCCATGACGGCCTAATCTTTTTCTTCAAAAATTTTGCTGCTGACAGTCCTGGACCAATATCTGAGATGCCATAAACACACAGAACGATACCCCAAAAACTATAATCACTAAGCATAGCAATGTTGACTTGAGTCTTTCTTTAAAATCGCTACCTTTTTTTGTCTAGTAAAATGTACCCTATCTTGGTTCTTTTCCTGTCATTCCAATTGGTCTGGGTCTTCCTCTCTCATGCTTTTTCTCTTCCTTTTTATCTCTCTTGGAATCATTTTCTTTCTTCTATTGCCTACTCATCTTCCCCAGACTCATCACTCTTCTCTTACTATACTTACCTTTTTATTGATTCATTCAGTCCCACATTTCAATGATCACTTGATTCATCCCCAGTCACGAAAAGCTGTAATTTATTGAGTGTTTTCTGTTTATTGGCTCCTCTCAGTGGCTCTTGAGAGGCTACTCACTTTACTTAAAGTTTACAATGAGGATTGGTGATTTACTGATGATCATACATTTAGTGATTAAGAGAGTTGAAGTTCAAGCCTAGCCTGTCTGATTTCAAAGTCTATTCCTTTTCCATTATACTTCACTATCTTTATTCATTCACTTGTTCTATTACTCAGCATGGATCTCTTGAGAATCTGCTTTGAACCAGGAACGGTGTATTAGAAATCGCCAAAACCCAGTCCCTGTCATTAAAGAGCTCACAGTCTAGTGAAGGATACATCATCCAATTTCATTACAATGTCATTGCTATGACAGAGGCACACATATCTTATGGAATTACATATAAGGCCCAGATCTCTTGCCTGGTATCCAGATCCATGTCATCAAGGTCCTATTGAACATTTTTATTTGGATACTGTTTCTATTACCTATTACTGACTAGGGTAACACCCGAAGCTTAGTGGCTTGAAATAACAATGATTTGTTATTTTTCATCAATTTTAGGATTGACTGGGCTCAGCTGAGTGGTTCTTCTGCTGAGGTCACTCCTATGTCTATCTTCAGGTAGGTGTTTGGCTGTGGCTGGAACATGCAAGATGGACTCTCAGAGGCCAGGTGCAGTGGCTCACATCTGTAATCCTAGTGCTTTGAAAAACTGAGATGGACGGATTGCTTGAGGCCAGGAGTTTGAAACTAGCCTGGTCAACATAGTAAGACCCTGTCTCTAAAAAAAAAGAGAGAAAAAACATGGACTCTCATAGACCTGCTCTCTCTGCCTGTGACCTCTCATCAGTCAGTGGTCTATCCTGAGGTTCCTTACAGCATGTTGGCTGATTCCAAGGGGAAAGCCTCAATGCACAAATGCTCATCAAGCCTCTGCTTGCACCATGTTGATGTCTCATTGGCCAAATAACTCACATGTCCAAGCCCAGAGTCAATATGGGAGGGGAATATCCCACAGCATGACTACCAGAACCATGGATCACTGGGTGACACTAATGTAATAGTCCTCCATAGGAGGTCCATTTATCACCTCCATATTTTAGATCGAAATCACCATGTCCTGTCAAAACAACCTCATAATACTATTTTTATTTCTGGTATCACCATTCTTGAAACTTAAGAGTTATTGTCATCTCTGACATCTACCATAACTAACTCTAATTAGTTCCTGATTTCTTTCAATTCCCACAATAAAATATTTCACTCTTTTCCCTTCCTTTTTCATATATAGCACTACCTATTTTGTTCTGGACAGTCTGCTAAGTTAGAGAATCCCAGCTTTGTGCTGGTGTTCACTACTGTGCTATAAAAGGGTTATAGGTGTGAGAAGATAGTAATCCTCATTTCAGGATTTTGGGGTGAAAGGTTACCGCAGCTGGAGTCTCTGGGATGGTCAGCTTTGGCCAGGAGCCATCTTGTCCGTTTGCCCTAGTGAGCAAATTATACCGATTTTTGTATGTGCCATAACATGAAAAATTTGGAAAATACTGTCATAACTAAATTTCTTGCCTTCTATTCATCTCTTTTACAATCACCAGGTTAATCTTCCCTAAGTACCACTTCGTATCTTACCCTTCTTTCAATAGCATCAGTTGCCTATTGCACATAGTCCAAGCTGGCATTTAAATATTTCTTCCATTTGAATTGAAGTTACTTTTCAGCTTTTTGCCCACTCCTCCACAAAAAAACCTACCTCTACCAAGCTAATCTAATCGACACCTCCTAAGAATGCCCTACTATATTCTGCCTCTCTGCCTTGGAGCAAGCTTACTGTCTTGGAAAACTTTCAAATCCCAACCGTCCTTCACATCCATTTCAAGTTCCTCATCCTCTGTGAAGGCTACCAAATTATTCTGACTCTGGGTGACGCCTCTGATTTTCCTCTGACCTCGCAGAAGGTATTCCTAAGAAGACATTATCTATAGTTTCATGCTGACCAATATGGTAGTCACTAGCCTCATATGCTTATTTAAATTTAGATCATTAATTAAATAAAATTTAGTTTCTCAACCACACTAGCCACATTTCTAGTGCCCAGTAGCCCCAAGTGGCTAGCAGCTGCTATACTGGATAGCAAAGAGATGGAGCATTCTCCTCATCTCAGAAAATTCTGCTGAATATCTAGATCTATGCCATTTATTTGGCAGTTCATCATTGTTTCTGACTTTGGACTGCCTTTTCAACAACCAATTCTCAACTCCCTTATTTCTTAGTTGCTTCCTATGACAGAGCCTGAAAAACCCAGACTTCTTTTCTAGACTTCTTTGAAGCTAGTCCTGTTCTTGTGACTCAGCACTGACCAATGCAACCTAAGGGTATGCTTTTTGGGAAGGTCTCTGGACAAAACCTCTTTCATGTGATAAAAGAAAGAACTGTGTGTGCAAGGAGAGCTCTCTCACCAGATATTCCCTAATCTAATGTGAGGATGCCTTGTCTAAATCTACAGCAACTGTGTTGTGGCCATGAGGGAAATGCCAAGACCTTCTCAGAGACCTACTCAGACCCCTGAAATCAACCCTAGGACTGCCTACTTCTAAACCTCTTAGTATGTGGTTAATTATATTATTTTATTATTTAATTGTCTGTTAGTTAGTTTTTTGCTATTTGCAACCCTTAAAAATTCCTGCTAATAAAATCATATTGTTAACACAGGGACCAGGTATTGGACTCACTGCATAGCCCCTTTCTGGGTACAGTCCCATTTCCCTGACCTTTGTGGTTACAGGGACAGGATTTCTTTAATGATGATTGTATAATTTCACCTTGGCCTCCTGGCCTCAGTTGGTTACATCGGGACTGGACATCTGACTCAAGCTAGGCTAATAAGCCCAAGATTTGGAATTGAGACTCAGAAATCCCAGCACTTATTCGTCTTTGTATCTGAACTGGGGAAATACAAACTTTGGAGCTGTGGATGGTCTTGTTAGGCCATGTGGACTGGGAAGCAGAGAAAACTGGAATATGAGGAAATAAGAATGAAGAAGAAAAGTGAGTTCAGGTGGAGATGAACTCTTGGTTCTAGATAAGGCCTTGCACCATCGCATTTTTGGGGTTTTGGGATCTACCTCTTTAAAAAGATTTATTATAATTTGTTATTATTATATTTTATTACATACTCTTTTATAATATTTTATATTATAATTTATAATTATTATAATAAATCCCTTTATTATAGTTCAAGTGGTGTTCCAATACTTTCAGTCCAGAAGAGTCCTAACTTTGATGTACTAACTACACTGTCAGTATGATTTCCTGTATTTATGCCTTATCTCTTCAACAACATTGCAAATACATTAAGCAAGAATATTTTCATTATGTCCCTTGACATGATACCCTTAGCTCATAGATGATGCTCAGTAAACTCGAGTGAGCTGATTTTTTTTTTCCTTTGGAAAATAGGTAATGAGTGGCTCCTAGGCTGGACCACAGACTTGTGAGAATTTCTCTCCTGAAACTCTCTAATCTTAGCCTACGTGAAAAAGTGTGTCATTTTAACAACAGCAACACTTCATTCTATATTTGTACCTGAAAATTACACTAGAAAGGTGAGAAAGGGAGAAATATAGTTCTTCATTTTTATCTCCAAGATATACCCAAGACAGATCAATTTTTAAAAATTAATCTGGTAGTGTGATGTCAGTGACAATTTAAAAGGAAGCTTTTGGGTCTCATTGAAAACTTTGCCTAATCTAGTCACACGTAGACTTCAGAATCATTTGCAGTATATGGTATATGCAGTGTGATGTCTGTGTGTGTGTGTGTGCGTGCGTGTGTGTGTGTTCCCTTTGATGGCTCATAATTAAAGATGTTTGAACTAAAATAGGACATTACTGAGTTTACTTTGGCTGTTTTCATTTGCCTTTTGTTTTCCAAATCATGCCAAAATTCTAGGTCTTGAACCGACAGGAGTTCTCATTTCATTCATTTATTTAACATCCATCAATGAGTACCCAGTAGACACCAAAGATCCAAACATAAAGAAGCCATAAACTGTTTCATCAACATTTTTATAGTGCTACAATTTAGAAAAGATCTCCTTTAACCCATTGCCCAGTCCTAAGCTGTGAGCCTTGCTGACGCCCCTATGTTATAGGGGGTAGCTCTAAGGCTGGAAGTGACTTGCCCACAAGTGCACAATGAAGATTGGCAGAAGAAGTCCCGGAACTGAGAACTCAATTCTCTAGATCTTGGGTTTTTCCCTTTTTGTCTTGCTGGGAGGCATAATGGCAAAAATTTACAAAACACTGACTCTGGCATCAGAGTCAGATTCCCAGGTCCGCAATGTACAAGATGTATGACAAAGGCGAATTTCATGATTTCTCTAAGCCTCTGTTCCTTTAGCTATAAAACGGGGATAATAACAGTACCTATCACCAGGCATGGCGGCTCAGGCCTGTAGTCCCAGCACTTTGGGAGGCTGATGCAGTAGGGTTGCTTGAGGCCAGGTGTTCAAGACCAAAACTGTTTCTAAATAAGTTACTTATGGCAAATGGGACCAGCTAATCAATAAAGACTCAAGGGCCTGTTATAGCCCCAGTATTGAGCAAAGCCCTCTGGGAGATGCTAATCAAAGCAACACTGTGCTTAACTTTTAGAGGCTTGATTCCTTCCTTGAAAGCTCCTTTTTGCTTTCCATGTGGGTTTGGAAAAATCATAATTTCTCTGCTTGATTTTTAATCTTGAAAAATAGGGAAAATAACATGTTTTTCCCATGTCACAGGTGTTGTAAAAATCAACTAGGATGATATATGTTAGAGCCATAAGTGGGCTAATGCCAATGTTAGCTATTGAAGGCAAGTAAAGGAGGGCATCTTCACTTTGCACAGAAATGTTTAGCTTCAGTGTATTTATACATATTTAAAATTAGGAAAGGACTAGAGGTCCGTGTGGTCTCTACAGTGGGACAGCTCCATGACTGCTCCTGCAGAGCAGGGCTACCCCACAGGCAGAGAGTAGCGGCTCAGGGTAGTTGTGCAGTCATACTTATACTTACTCTTAATTGCTTGCAGATTAAGGAGGAGTTTATGCAGAAATTTCCAGGGAAAACGTAGTAACTTCTGGGTTGTTGGATTATTGCCATGGAAAGCGGTGGTAACGCCTGGGGGTTGCCATGGCAATGATAAACTGACATGGCACCCTAGTGGGTGTGTCTTGTAGAAAGCTGCTTCAGCCCCTTCCCTGTTTTAGCTAGTCCTCAATTTGGTCCAGTGTCCAAGCTCCACCTCCTGAGTCAAGTCTCACCTCCACCTCAGGACCTCTAGTCCTTTCCTAATTTTGAAGACACAGTTCCTTTTCTCTTTCCACTTTCTAGCAACTTTTAGCACCTAGCATAATCAATTAGCCATAACCTAACTATTCTCTCCTGCTCTAGCTTGCTGCTTTTGCCTCCCACGGGATTTTATTACACATTATCTGTACCAATCTGACCGCCTTCTTGTTTCCTAGAGTATGAGCTCTGCAGAAACTCTCAGACAGTCTGGGTTAAAATTCCAAGTCTGTCCTGTAGTGGCTGTGTGACTAAGGCAAGTTTCTTAACTCCTCTGTGCTTCAATCTCCCCATGGATGATCATAGTTATCACCTCGTAGGGTTGTTACAAGAATAATCGGTTAGTATATGTAAAGCACTTGGAACAGGCTGCTTTGTAGCCAGTGACTGCTTATCATGACTCAGCCTTCACCAACCCCAAGATGTAAGCATTATAAAACTAATTTTACAGACTGGGATAAGGATACACTGCCACTCTGGGAATTGTGAAGACATTGATTTCATTTATATTAGTAACGTATCCCCATAGGGGTTTTAAAAAAGAGACTAAAGCAATATTCAGGTTTATTTATAAAGCTCAGGCAAATTATTCTCTAAGTATAATTAAGCACTTTTGAGAGTCCAATAGGAAACAATTATTCACCACTAAATGGTAATCTTAATAATTCAAGATAATTAAAAAAACCTGCCTCTGACTTAGCCTCAGGGAGAGACAGCTTTTTCAAACAGCTGAGAGATGTTCCGTAAATCTCAGGTAATGTGATTCCTGTAATTCATTATTTATTTACACACAGGCAGGCGCTGACTCAACAGGCAGGAGTTAGGCCATTGCTTCATTACTGTCTCATTATTAATCTCATTACATCCAATATCTCTATCTTGGTGACAGGTCCCCAGATTTTGTGGAACAGCTCCAATTTTAGAGATCCTATTATTGTCTCCCTCAAATTATCAAAATATCTTTTAAGGAAGTGTCAACATGAGAAGCCCAAGTCATCTCCCAGATTGACTGGAAATGGAATTATCTCTATTTTTAAATTATATGTGCATGGATTTTTTTCTTGGAAAATATCCCCACCAAGTCCCATAGATAGTAGAGGTGATACGTTTGAGAGCACAGCCATGAAACACATCTCAGTACAGGGAGAAACACCCGGATTCTGGAAAGTGAGGATCCTGGGAAAGATCCTCCTCCTGCTGTTTTAGCTGTGGGAATGGAGGCAAGTTATTTAATTGCCTGGAGGCTCAATTTTCTATATGGAAAGTGGAAGCCCTTAGGCACCTGCCATTTGGTTTTTTACTCCAAAGCAAAACGTTCAGGTTCATCTACAGTCCAGCAGCAAAACAACAAAACCAATCAAAAAACCAAAATCTTGTGTTTGCATCTCAGACCAAGTCAGGAGTTCTTAGTCGAGACTGGGCTGATATTTATCTATATGCAATAGTTAATAACAGCTGCCTTTCTGATCAGACTAGTCTGAGCTATTCTGTATACTCCCGCTCACCCTGTTCTGAATTTTAAATATAGTGACTGTGCCCCTCTCTTCTCCTTCACCCCATGTCCGAGTAATAGGGTTAAGAGGCATGTGAGCTCCAGAGTCAGGGAGACCTGAGTCTGAATCCTGACTCTGTGGCCTTGGGTAAGTCTTGTAAGCTCTACTGCATTAATTTCCTACTCTGTAAAGTGGGGACAGTAGTAAGCACGACTGAGCATTCAGAGAGCATCAAACTTGTTGTGGAATGCACATACCCAGTATATGTTCACTATTATCATTAGAGTGGGAGCAAAAAAAAGCTTCAAAGTTTTCACCTATAAAATGGAAATAAAAATACCCATCTAGTAGGAGGATTAAAGGAAAACTTCACAATTGCTCAGAAAATCCACACCTCTGAAAAGGAAAATGATAACAAAGAAGAAGAAGAAATGTAAGCAAAATTAACTATTTGTCTCATTAGTGAATAATATTTACTTAATCATATCAATGTAAATAAAGAATATTAATTTAACTAAATAAACTGTGATGCAACTATACTAATTAGGTGGGTGAAGGGGAAGGACAGATTTAAGAGAGTAAAGTCCTCATCAACCATTAAAAAAATCAATAATATTGCCAATCTTAATTAAGAAAGAGCAGCAAAAGCATATCATTTAGAAATGTGAATGCAAATGTGGGAAGAAACAGCAAAATGTGTTGTGTATGGCTGAGGAACAGGATATGGGCCTGGCAACTGCTGTTTTTTTTGTTTTGTTTTGTTTGTTCGTTTGTTTGACAGAGTCTCGCTCTGTCGCCCAGGCTGGAGTGCAGTTGTGCAATCTCGGCTCACTGCAAGCTCCGCCTCCTGGGTTCACGCCATTCTCCTGCCTCAGCCTCTCCGAGTAGCTGGGACTACAGGCGCCCGCCACCATGCCCGGCTAATTTTTTGTATTTTTAGTAGAGACGGGGTTTCATTGTGGTCTCGATCTCCTGACCTCGTGATCTGCCCGCCTCGGCCTCCCAGAGTGCTGGGATTACAAGTGTGAGCCACCGCACCCGGCCTGTTTTTTTTTTTAACAAGCCTTTTAAAACCACATTAGTTGGCATTATATTAGGCTGCAAGTAACAACAATAGTAACGAAATGTACACAAATAACAAGAGCTTGAAGAAGACAAAGTGTATTCCTTGTTCAAGCAAAAGTCCATAGGAGTGGTTCAGTTCTGGGAGGGAAGATCCATTCCAACAGTGCCCAGGGGAACAAGACTCCCCTCAGCTCCCCATTCCCCCACCCTTAGGGAGGGGCCCCCATCTTCACAGTCCAAAGCCACCCTCCTCTCAACAAGAGGGAAAAGGGAGAACAAAGAAGGCACATCAGGTGCAGTTTAGTTATCTCTTAGGGAAGGACCCTTGAAGCAACCATACAACAGTTCTGTTTACATCCCATTGGCCAGGACTTATCACATGCCCCTATTTATTTGCAAGGGAAGCTTTGATGCAGAATCTTTATTTAGGACAGCTGTATGCCTAGCTAAAAGATATCTTACTGTGGGAGAATAGAAAAATGGACATGGGGGACAGCTAAAACATTCCCACAAGCACTACTGACTTTTGCACTACTATTGTAACACTTCATCAAAGTAAAACCTAAACACAAATGAGATACAACACCATGTGTTTTGTGGTGGGTAAGGGCTCAGGCTTTAGGGTCAGAGGGCTGGGGTGTGATTCCTGGATTATACACTTAGCAACTCTCTGATAACCTCTGGGCCTCCATTTCCTTACCTGTAAAATGAAAATAAAAGTATGACCAAGATCCTGGGTTGATGAAAATAGTTCATGTTAAAAATTGCTTATAACGGTTTCTGATATGTGGTAAGCATTCCTAAAGTGTTTGTTGTTGTCATCATAAATATTCTACAATTATTAAAATAAACAAGTACGATTTCTGAGGAAATCCAATCTGAGAAGGACTAAAATAACAAACAGAACAATTGAATCTCTAGGAAACATTTAGAGAATCATTCAAGGAATGGAATAGAAGATAACCACATTTTAATAAACAGCTGGATTCATAGTATTCAAGTAACACTGCATGTATGAAACAAGAAATTAATGAACCAAAAGGACCAACCAGACAGTATTAGATACAACTAACACAACTAACGTATGGCCTCAGATTCTTCGGGCCTCACCAATCTCAAAAACACACAGTAGATGTGTGGCCACAGCCCCCGCCTAACATTGCAGCAACTTCTTATGCTGTAGACACTTTTACCACCTGAGGCCAACCAGTCACACGCCCATCGTTTCTGGCTCCTTCCACTGTTCTGGAAATGGTGTGGGTTCTGGCTTCCTAAGAGGTTGCCAAAGGGATGAAATTATGACATAATTAACATTGGGGATGATTTAACTCCCAGTTGGGGAAACTGGTGAGTGGTCAGGAGGAAGCTGAACCACAGGAGGTGGAACAAATATAAGTGCATTAATTTCATCTATTTGTTTTTCTGAAAAGCTAACTGGCATGTTCTAAGTTTTATATATCAAAAATAGGGATTTATACAGACTCTTCAATGCCCCAAAATTAATCAGCAGAAAAAACATTAAAAATAGAGTTAACAAAAATCGGAGGTTGTTGGGTATTAACAAGCCAGCAAGGAGTGAGTAGCTGTGTTTCAAAACTGAGAAATCAAGAACAAAAAGCATAAATATATTGTTTAAAGTTATAGTAGCTATTGCCAGAAAAAATATGCTATAAGGAATTATTTCTAGGTAGTGAGATTGAAAGAGATGTAATTTTCATATTATACTACGCTATTTTTTAAAAATTCACAATGTTCAACTATTACATTGATATAGCTTTAGATACAGATAATTACTTTTTTAATTTGGGAAGAATACATATAGATTCTCACATTGGGGGTTAACATTAGGGAAAGAGAGTTTTGTCTTGGTTTTATTTCACTTAACATAATTTTATATTGTCTGAATATTTATAATGATGACATCTTACATTGACAAATGAAGTGATTTTGGGAGAGACATTGATATAGCAATGTATACAATGCCTGCCATGCAGTGAGCACACAGTCGGTGACTTCTTTTCTTCATCTGAAGCAGTTCAGCACTGTGATTGAGGATTGAATGACATGGCGTATGTGAAGCATTTAGCACAGCACTTGGTATTGCTCAATGAAACTGGTTATTACTATCACCCTGTTGTTGCTGATCTTCAAGCTTCTAGCTTTCAAATTCACTGAGTCGAATCCAGTCTGAAACAACTCGGTTTCAGAAACCCATCTAAAAAGATTCCTTTCTTCTATCAACTTAGCGTCCAAAGATTTTCCAAAGACTTTATGGCTAATCCTGGTTCCCACATTCTCTCATGATGTGCTTCTGAGCCTCTGAATTCTCATCTGAGATATGGTGACATTATAACAAGATCAAGCCTGGAAATTATAAGAAGGTTACCTAAGATATTGTGTTTAACATATGGCATATAGTATTAAATCCTCAATATGTGAAAGCAAGCGTTGCTGTCATGGTTACAAAGAGCCATGCAGCCACATCTAGCTAACATCTTGAAATCAGGAAAGGGAAAATGCCTTCACAAATAGTCCAAAGAGAGATTCCTTAGACCCTCCTCTGTAATTGGAAGCAAAAGTCGTCACCTTGCAAATCCCTCAAGGCTGCAGTCATCACTAGGACATGCTGCCTCCCTGTGGAACTTCACAGACACAGTCATGAGACAGGCAGTTTCCAGCTCAGAATGTGGATGCCAAAAGCCAGAATCAGAAACATTCCCCAGGCTTTCTAATTGTTTTGTTCATGTATTATCCATATTTGAGCCATAACTGTCACCTTTTCAATGAGTCGTAGTCAGTCTACCCTATTTATAACAGCAATTCACAACCTACCCATTTCCATTCCCCTTTATGTCCCGCTAGTTTTTCCCCTTTTCATTGCTTTTATCGCCTTTTAACAGACTGTATCACTTATTTGTTCTTATTGTTTATTTTCTGTCTTTCTTCGTTACTTCACAGGAGCAGAAATGATTTTTTTAGCCTACTTTGATCTCAAGTGACTATAACAGTGCCTGACGCGTAGAAGGAACTCAGTATTTCTTGAATGAATGAATGAATGAATGCTTTCTCCTATAAAATGATATGAAATAGTTGGAAACCTTAAAGAGATTTTTTTATTGTGCTGAATATATGCATGGAAGACCACAGGCTATGTTGTTCTTTTCTGACACAATTCAAATGCTAGAATGGGTATCATTTCAACAACCTAATCTCTTGCTCCTATACAGAAGTCTCAAACACCCAACCAGACATTTCCTTCTGTACTTCATCAGCAAAAAAATGCAGTGGCATATACATAACGTCAGTTTTCACTTCCCCAGGTAGATTCTGTGTGTGTGTCTGTGTGTGTGTGTGCATGTATGTGACCCATTCAAGATTTTGAAGATGAATAAAATGTGGAAGGAAGAACTAATTTCTTCTCTGATGATTAGAGGGTAAAAGAGGGAAGAACAAATTTGATGAATCTTCAAGTCCTTTATCTTATATTTTTAGCCCATGTGAAAACCATTTTAAACCACGGATTTAAAAAGCCTGGTCTGAAATGGAATGGGTATATCTGAGTGAGAACTGAATCATTTTCTGGTCTAACATAGCCAATTGGAGCATGCCTGTAATGTGAGGCTCTGAAGTCAGAGCTGAGTTCAAATTCCACCTTTGAAACCTCAGACCAGTCATTTTAATTCCCCTGAGCCTTATCATCCTCACTGAGAATTAAATGGGATAACAAATTTGTAATACAATCATTTGGTGTTCCCCAAATCCTAAAATTCAGTTTTTTGAGTCTCTTTACCTTATAGAAAATTCTGGCCCAAGTTCACCCTCCCCTCTATACATGAAACCCAGAGATCCCTTGGTATTTTTAGTGGGGGAGTTGCTTTTCTTCCAGTAGCTTCTCTGATTTCCTGTTTCTTCTGTATCTTTTTCTGCCCCATGTTGAAGGAAATGTGGAATATTTCATTATCCATCCCTATCAAGAGTTGGTTAACACAAGACAATTGTGTGGCCCATGCCTAAAAATGGTTAGGGGCAGCAGAGGGTAATTATCTCCCAGCACAATACATCAATCAAGCCAATCTCCCGGCTATAGTTTGAACATCTGCCCCTCCAAACCTCATGTGAGAATTTGATCCCCAATGGTGGAGATGGAGCCTGGTGGAAGGTGTTTGGGTCATGGGGGCAGATACCTCATGCATAGGCTAATGTCCTCCTTCAGGAGGGGGAAGGTGTGAGTGAGTTCTCACTCTGTTAGTTCCCGTGATTCCTGGTTATTAAAAAGAGCCTGTCACCTTCTCCCATCTCTACTTTGCTTCCTCTCTGGCCATGTGATGTGATCTCCGCACACCCAGCTCTCCTTTGCCTTCTGTCATAAGTGGAAGCAGCCTGAGGTCCTCATCAGATGCAGACACTGGCACCATGCCTCTCGTGCAGCCTGCAGGACTGTGAGCCAAATAAAGTTATTTTCTTTATAAATTACCCAGTCTCAGGTATTCCTTTATAGCAACACAAGCAGAGTAAGACACTACCTGTACTTAAATGCTCATTTGATATTTCCCTGCGGAAGCTGGTCACTGGACATGTTACCCCTGGGGTCTTTCCCTTGCTGCATTCCCAGATCTTGCTCACTTTCTCTTTCCTATAGTCACCTATGACCTCTTCCTAAATGTTTGTGTTTTTAGCTCTTCAGCTCCCACCTTAACACTGCACCTACCTCTTTATCTCCAAAGGCTCATTAAGGGGCTCTGTTCTAGAAGAAACCATCTAACCCAGGACCTTTGTCCTCTGGCATGGCAAAGCAGCCACAGAGCCTATGACATCCCGTCTGTTATTTAATATGATTAAAATCTCAGACCTGGTTGGCTATTCCCTTTGCTCTCTGTATGAAGAAGGAAGAGGTAGATATATTTATCCTTCCACAGATATAACTCACACCAGCACGATTAGAAGAAAAGTTGGCTAGGCATGGTGACTACTCACACCTGTAATCCCAGCACTTTGGGAGTCTGAGGGTGGTGGATTACTTGAGGCCAGGAGTTCAAGACCAGCCTGGACAACATGGCGAAATCCCGTCTCTACTAAAAAATACAAAAATTAGACAGGTGTGGTGGAGCATGCCTGTAATTTTAGCTACTCAGAGTCTGAGGCACGAGAATCACTTGAACCTGGGAGGCAGAGGTTGCAGTTGCAGTGAGCTGAGATCACACCACTGCTGAGCACAGGGTGGGCTGCAGGGAGACGGAACAGCCTAGGTTGGCATCCACACTGGAGGCAAAGGCAAAAGCATTGAATCTTAGTCCCGACTTGGCTACCAAATATTGTTTGAGTTTGAGTAAGGACTTAAGTCCTCTGTGCCTTTAACTATTTATTCCCTATTCTGGTAATGAGGAACAAGCAACATTTATTATGAGCACACACTATGTGCTAGACCATCTTCTGGGAATTCCCAGGGGTTATCTCAGTTTTCATGAATACCTAGAGAAATGTTATTTTTCTCCACCTACAGACAGGAAAACTAGGATCAAAAGATATATGCCCAAGGTCACTCAGCCACCAAGGAGAAAAAAATAAGCCTTGAATCCAGGCCTTTAAAACCTTTACTCCTCCATCACACAAGATGGGATGGGGAAAGAAATCATAATCCAATAATAAAGGACAATACTCTTTGCAGAACACTGCCATGCAGAGAAAGAAAGAGTCCTTTCAAAATGGTTAAAGAGTTTTGCTGTACTCAGTAAAGTCCCTTCCTTCCTTCCTCCCTTCCTCATTACATATCCTGCTCAGGGCTGCAGTTCATCTTAGCTACTGCGACACCTGCAGCCAAGGAGCAGGTGGTATTTATTCTAGGCCCACACGGACCGGAAGCCTCTACACTGCAGAACGCCCAGCTAGGGCCTGGCAGGCAGATGGACTGAGAATTGGGAGTCAGGGAGACTGGGAGTCAGGTAAGTCATTTGCGGCCTGAGGCAGCTCCACATTTATCTTGCTCAGCTACACACACACACACACACACACACACAGCAGCCATCTGCCTAACCTCCCCATCCCAATGGAGGGAGCTATGGCAGAGAGGATCTCAAATCGCCCCGTGTCTGTGACTTGACAGGCCACGAGGAACCTTCTGTTGGACCAGACTCTGAACTAACAGAATTCATTTCATTTGAATGTTTCTCTGTTTTTCTAACTTTCCTTTTCAAGGGGTATTTTTATGAGTCATGTGCTGGCTTTTCTTCTCCGAAGTCATCTGATTTCCATTTAGATTTTGCTCCAGCTTCAAGATGCATTTTCTTTTACAGCCCTTTGAATTTGACTTAATTGGTCTGATCCAGGTTCTCACTGAAGTTTTATGTTTCTGCTTGTTTTGTAAGTGCCGGGTTTTTGAGATTGAGTTTGACCAGGTCCATATTTTCTTGCATCCTTTCTTCCTCTTCACTCCTCACTCCCCTACTGAGTTTTGCAATCAACTAACTTTAAATCTTCATAGCGATTTCACTTGGCTTGGGTTTTGCTAGTTGACTTTAACTGTTTAAGTATTTATTTCTCAATACGCTTTGCTTGTTCCTCTCTTTTGTATGTTGCTGAGGAGTGATGGCCTTTCAGCCTCCTAGTAAGAGGCTCTAAAAGTAAAGTGACCATATGTCCTCATTTGTCTTGGACAGCCCTACGTTAGCCTGTGGTTCTGACGTCCAGTCCAAGTATCCTTTTGAGAATGTCCCATTTGGGCGATACAACATGGCTGCCCTATCTAAAAGTGTGTTTGCTTCACTGTTGTTGGCAGACCAGGATTTAATATACTTGGGTCTTATGAGTCCCAAGACAGAAGACATCCTATGTTGTTCTCTATGGGTTTACCTACAGTCTGGGAAAATTCTTTATGTTCTCTTTAGTTTCCTGAGGTTGTACGTCAGGGAAAAGTTGTTGATTTACTTTGTGGTTAAATTTAAACTTGTGATTGGGCACCCATGTAGAACATGCCTTACAAAAGGGAGGGAATGAGAAAAGGTGGGGAGAGGTACAGCATTAGACCTACTGAATTTATTTAGAGTAACATTATGAAATTAAAGTGACAATGTCCTAGATTGTTTCAATATTTTCATTGAAAATATGGAATCCTGGGGGTTCCTCCTGCCACTCGTGTATTTGAAAGTGTTTTGGATGGTTGGCATGGATTGGAATCCCAACTTCAACCGTTACTAACTGTCCAATCATGGACAAATTGCTAAAGCTCTTCTAGCCTTCCTTTTTCAATCGAAAATGCATTTAACAAATATTTAATCTCTCAAAATTTTGTGAGGCTTAAATAAAGGTAACATATGTGTGGAACTAGAGAGAGGTGATGGTTGCAGAACGTTGTGAAAGCACTAAATGCCACCAAATCGTAGACTTTAAAATGGTTAATTTTATTTTATGTGAATTTTACCACCAAAACATAAATTTGAAAAAGATAATGTGAAATGCTCTAATATACAGCAGGTGGTCGGCAGAAGTTCATGGCCCTATCTCTGTTATTAGCAAAGGGTCAAAGGGTCTTTCTGACAGTTTTCAATGGGGCTTGATGGTCACAGGGCCAGGCTTCCTTCTAGGCTGGGTGCTGCACACCCCTGCTGCTGCTATCTGCATTGCTGAGCAAGTGAACGGTGCCCCCGTTAGGTGGTGCCCTGACCCTTAGTTCACAAATCTGGATGGTTGCACCAGAATCCCCTGGGTGAACTCATTGCAGTGACAAAAGCACAGATTCCACTGTTGGAGAATCAAATACAAGAAGTCTGCAGTAGACCTCCAGGTTTTTATTTTTAACAATCTCCCTGGGATATCTTCCACATGCTGCAGTGTGAGGATCACCAAACTTAGACACTTTTATCCCTCTGTGATGTTTCCCTTTGAACCAGACTTCAGTAATCACAATGAAAGCTTCTGGCAAATTCTTTAGGATACTAATAATCATGCCTTATATTTGTACGATGCATCAAAGTGCTTTATACTTGCCAGATCCTCACATGCGATCTCTCCAGTTTGCTGGGCAGGATTTACCATTCCCATTCCACAGATATGGAAACTGCGGTGGAGCATTTCATCCATGGTTCCATAGCTCACCAAGGGGAAACCGGAACTTGATTCCTCACTCCCTGACTTTCATCCACGGAGACCTTCCTTTCTCTGAAAATAAAATTATGCTCATTATTTGTCTAAAGCACCTTCACTTTTTTGTTACTGCTGCTGGGAGATGTAAAAATTATTATTCCATCTCTCCCTAATTTTATCCTTAACGTATTATTTTCTTGCTCGCATAGCACCATTATTCCTCTTCATTTATAGTACTTTTTTTTTTTTCACGCTTACAGAGCAGCCACAGAGGGTGGCTCTGTGAGTGAATGTACATCCATAAAATGAAAGCAATATGCAGTTCTTTTTGATTGACACCTTAAAAGAAAGGAAAGGGAAAGTGTTGCCTAATAAATTGAGACATGAGAAAAACAGCTCACGAAGGAGCATTTCTGTGTGTATGTGTGTGTGTGTATACGTGTCACAACAAAGTTTTGAAAGTACTCTTATATATTCATTGAAGAGACACAAAATAAACTGCTGTCTGTGATGTGCCCCCTGGTAAGGTGAAAAACCATCCTTTTTGCTCAGGACTGGGGGATTCCTGAGAAACAAGACTTTCAGTTTTGTTTTATTTATTTATTTATTTATTTATTTATTTATTTATTTATTTATTTATTTAGAGACGGAGTCTTGCTCTGTTGCCCAGGCTGGAATGCAGGGGTGCGATCTCAGCTTACTGCAACCTCTGCCTCCCGGGTTCAAGTGACTCTCCTGCCTCAGCCTCCTGAGTAGTTGGAACTACAGGCACCGACCACCACACCCAGCTAATTTTTGTATTTTTAGTGGAGATGGGGTTTCACCATGTTGGCCAGGCTGGTCTTGAACTCCTGACCTCAAGTGATCCACTTGCCTAGGCCTCCCAAAGCATTGGGATTACAAGCGAGAGCCACCACACCTGGCCCAAGACCTTCAGTTTTAAAATTGGGAAGGTCTCAGGAAAATAGAGACGTGTTGGTCTCCTTACCTCTGGCAGTGATGAGATTGGAGGTGTGGTGGCCGAACGGGGCATGGAGCAGAACTGCAGCCTTCTCGTTTCTTCTTTAAACAACTTCTCTAGACTTCAGGGATTTATAGCAGTTGTTTTGACCATAAGCTTTGGCATCTAACTGCCCAGGTCCAGTTTAGAAGCTGGGTGATCTTTGCAAGATACTTCCTAGCTCTGGACATCAATTGCCCATCTGCTAAAACAGGCTTGGTCAGAATAACTTCCTCCATAGAATTCAGATAAACTAATCAATTCATATACTGAGAATATTACTTGGCACATAATAGGTACTCAGAAGTGAAAGGTTTTATCTTACCTCTGTGCTATTTGAATCCTTATAAACAGCATTTATAAACTCTATCATTTAAATCACAAAGTTTTTTGTTTTTAATTTCAGGGAAATAAAAGTTAAGAAAAGAAAAACCCTCTGCTACCCTGGCACCATTCTTCTGTCTAGGCTGTAACTATGTCTTGTCTGTGTGTGCGATTCTCTGTGTATCATCTGCTAAATATTTTCCACAGCTGTTCCTTTTTATTCTATTATTAAATAAATATGCTTGACTTCAATCTATCTCAGTGCTCAAAACATAAAGCACAGCCTCTCTTTTGTCACATGCAGGGAATGAGTCTAGTCCTCTGCATTCTTCTTCTTTGCTTATTTAAACAGTTTTTTGTTTTGTCTCTGTCTTTATTCAATAGGATGGGATGTTTGGCCAAAACCAGCAAATTTCACTTGATTTCACTGCCAGCTGTGGCACTTGCCTTGTCCTGCAACCCAGAGAGGTGCTTTGAGCAAGAATCAGCAATGGAAGACAATTAACTCATTCTTGCCACCGGGTCATGTTTACCCTTCCATTGTCAAGGAAAATGACCTGTTTGCTTAACCTGAGGTCCCTGGGTTAAGCCTGTTAGTAAAAGATGCCTACTTGAAGATCAGAAATATGTGAGAATTGTTAGTCTTGGGTGTCTTAAAAGATTCCTGCCTTCAAGTCTCTATAAGTTTTCAGTGGCACTGAGAAATTTAAACTTAGGAAAGTGTAACTATTTATTCAAGCTGACAAACATTTATTCTTTATAGTAGGGCTGCAAACAAACCTTTATTTCATGGTTTTATTTCATTGGCTTTAAGACAGAATTGGTTACATACTTGTACTCTTAAAAGCACAGTCCTCTTGTTGTTTTCAGCCAACACAGATATCACCTGTGCAAATTGCCCAACTTTTTCCTTACGTTTTCATTAACTTGTTTTTTTACCTGTTGTTAAGGAGAAGGCAAGAGAGCCGAGTGGTTGAGAATTCAAGTTCTGGAGACAGACTGACTGAAATCACAGCCCGACAGAGCCATGTTAGGCAAGCTCTTTAATCTCTCTGTACTGCGGTTGCTTCATTTGTAATGATAGTAATCTTTTATCTTACAGGGTCTTCAGAAGAACAAATGACATTATAAACATAAATGACTTAAAACAGTGCTTGGGCTGGGCACGGTGGCTCATGTCCATAATCCCAGCATTTTGGGAGGTGGTGTTGGGAGGATCTTTTGAGGCCTGGAGTTTAAGACCGGCCTGAGCAATAGTGAGACCTCATCTTTACAAAAAATGTTTAAAATTTTAAAAAATTAGGCCAGGTGCACTGGCTTACACCTGTAACCTTAGCACTTTGGGAGGCTGAGGTGGGAGAACAACTTGAAGCAAGGGTTCAAAATCAGGCTGGGCAACCAAGTGAGACGCCATCTCTACAGTTTGTTTTTTTTTTTGAGACCGAGTCTCACTCTGTCACCCAGGCTGTAGTGCAGTGGCACAATCTCGGCTCACTGCAACCTCCACCTCCTGGGTTCAAGCAATTCTTCTGTCTCAGCCTCTCCAGTAGCTGGAACTACAGGTGCAAGCCACCATGCCCAGCCAATTTTTGTATTTTTTTAAAGTAGAGATGGCATTTTACTATATTGGTCAGAGTGGTCTTGAACTCCTGACCTCAGGGGATCCACCTGACTCAGCCTCCCAAAGTGCTGGGATTACAGGTGTAAGCCACCGTGCCCGCCCTACAATTTTTTTTCTTTAATTAGCCAGACATGTGGTGTGTGGCTGTAATACCAGCTACTGAGGAGGCTGGGGAGGGAGGATTGCTTGAGTCCAGGAGTTCAAGGCTGCAGTGAGCTATGATCATGCTACTGCACTCTAGCCTGGGAGACAGAGTGAGACCCTGTCTCAAAAACAAACAAACAAATAGCAAATGGTGCTTGGCACATACTGAAGAAACAAGCACGAACTTCAACTATATGTGTATGTCTTTACACTAGAGAGAGTGGGGATTTTGAAACTCTTTGTAACAGTGGTAGGCTAATGTGTAGCCATCTCATGTTAATTTCTGCCCTTTTCCCTTACTCTGTTTTTCTGATAACCAACTTCATTTTTTGTAAGAACTGTCTCTGGTAAGCCTGCCAACCCCAGCACCCTGGGAACAGGGGAGTTCACCAGCCAATTAAGTCATTCCCCTGGATTTTACTAACATATGCTAATGATAATGACAATGAGGGTAATAACTAAAATAGCAAACCTGGGCCAGTTCTAAGCAGTTTTCATATATTAACTCATTTAACCATCATGACAACACCAGGAGGTAGATGCTATGATTATCTCCATTTTATAGATGAGGTTCAAAGAGATTCAGCAGCTTGCTCAAAATCACTCATCTGGTCAAGTAGAAGTGTTACGAGGTCTTTTTTCTTCCCACTACCCAATACTGCCTTGACAGTTTCTTAACTCCTTCATCTGAGGTCCCTCAGCTGGTGATGGAAGCCTGGATCTGTAAGAGGCTGTCTGCTGCCTTCTTCTCCTGCCACACAGTGAAAGGGCACCTATAATAGGCAAGAATCAGGCCAACATACAGAGGAGAGCAAAGAGAGTGAGGGGGAGAGATTCAAAGAGAGGAGGGAAAGGTGGTGGGGATAGAGAGAGAACATCTTGACAACATCGTCTGATTTCCTGAAATCAATCCCTAAGGTCAACTCTACCCCCAGGCTTCCCAATTTTGTGAGATAATGAATCTTCTCCTCACCCTCCTTTTAAAAACTGGTGTGGTCTGATTCTATCCCTTGCAAACAAAAGAATCCTGATTAAATTAGGTAATAAAACATGGGTTTTATTTGATTCTGTTTTCTGTTGTGGTAAATACACGTAATATTTACCATTCAAAATATTGTGCAACCACCACACTACCTCGTTCCAGAACATTTTAGTCATCCCAAAAGGAAACTCTGTACCTATTGAACAATAACTTTCCATACCTACGTACCCCTCAGCCTCTGGCAAACACTAAGCTCCTTTATTTCTCTATGGATTTGCCTATTTTTGATATTTTATATAAACGGAATCATACAACGTGTGGCCTTTCATGTCTAGCTCCTTTTATTTAGCATGGTGTTTTCAAGATTCCTCCGTGTATCAACACTTCATTCCTTTTTATGTCTGAATAATATTCTTGTATGGATATACCACATTTTGTTGATCCATTCATCACTTGATAGACATTTGGGTTATTTCCACCTGTTGACTATTGTGAATATTGCTGTGAACATTTGGATACAGTATTTGTTTGAACATCTGTTTTTAATTCTTTTGGGCATACATGCAGGAGTGGAATTGTTGGCTCATATGGTAATTCTATGTGTAATATATTGAAGAACTGCCAAACTGTTTTCCAGAATGGCTACATTAGTTGACCAGCAATGTAGAAACAAAGCTATTTTTAGATGTAAGGAAAGATAATAAAATTCCACAAAAGATCTTGTGGAATTATTGGTTTCTTGTAAAGGTTTTGGGGGTGCTTCGCAGCACACACACACGGATTTATGATGCAGTGTTTAAGCATTTCCTTCTACAGAGTTCTCACCCAAGCTTTGCAGTTGGTATAAAAGAGAAACAAATTCACCTGCAGTGCTCAAAAAGCTTGTGATAGAATAGAGGCTGCAAATTGTCCCCTTGGTAAAAAAAATTGTTATACATAGGCAATTTCATATGATACAATCTAACATAAAAGCAGTTATTAAAGGTAACATGATTTTAAGTCTTTGATAGTGTGCTATTTTCACATAATTTTATAGCCTAGTATATATATTGAATTAAGGACCCATTTAATCAGCCAACAAATATTTTTGCAGGAAAGGTATTCCCAAACTGTGCTAGATAGGATGCAAAGCTCTATAATACAGACCTGATGAGTTTACTCAGTCTGATATAAATCTGAAGCAGTAGCCCCAGCCCCCAGGAATATTCATTAGTGACCACAAGAAGGGAAATTTGCTGAAATTTTAAGTGTCTGCCTCTACATTATTGGATCAGAAGGTCATTTTTATTATTCTCTTCTTTTTACTCTTTTGTATCTTCCAAGTTTTTCTAGAATGAATTTGCATTACTTTGTTAGAAAAAAAAAAGTTTTACAAATATGTTCACTTAGGCAAGCTATAGAAAGAGCAAAAAAGCCAATTAATTTGTGGTATACCTAAATGAACATTTTTGTATTGTTAAGATAATCTTTTATAACTCAGGGTGAATATTTTGAGCGATTTTTTGTTCAGCCTGAATCTAATCGCTATGTTATTTCTTAATATTTCGCACTCACGCCTGTAATCCCAGCACTTTGGGAGGCTGAGGCAGGTGGATCGCCTGAGGTCGGGAGTTCGAGACCAGCCCGACCAACATGGAGAAACCCCGTCTCTACTAAAAATACAAAATTAACTGGGAGTGGTGGCGCATGCCTATAATCCCAGCTATTGGGGAGGCTGAGGCAGGAGAACTGCTTAAACCTGGGAGGCAGATGTTGTGGTGAGCTGAGATCATGCCATTGCACTCCAGCCTGGGCAACAAGAGCAAAACTCCATCTCAAAAAAAAAAAAAAAAAAAAAAAAGTGTCTCAAAACTATGGCATTGATATATCCCAGTTTCAAAGATTTGTTTTTATTATCTCCATGTTTGCATATTTTAATATCTTCTTACTCTGATTCACATAAAATTATTGCATTCAAGAATGTGTTGACTCTAATTAAAGTACTTAAAATAAATCAGACTGTGTAGACTAAGGTCTTGTTAGACACCGTTAATGAAAAGTTTGCTCTGGGAAATGTGCATTTTATTTGGTTTTCCAGATTCCTATTCCTTGAGAGTAAAAAGTAAAAAGCTAAAGAAGTGTTTCTGGGGTACAATCTTGTAGTATAAATGCATTTAAACATATATGCTTTCTTTATATATTTATTAAGGGGCAGCCGCGTGTCAGGAACCATACATTGGTTAACTCTTGCAACCCTCATAATAATACAGTAAAGCAGGAGTTAATTCTCTGTTACAGGTGAGAAATTGAAGTCTTCAGCAACTTCTAATGCAATTTCTTCCCTAAGATTATACAGCTGGTGCAGGGAAAGAGCAAGATTTAAAGTGAAATCTTGTGTATTGCCAAACTGATGCTTTCTCCACTATATTTCTTTAATAGAATAATGAATAAAAATACGTTTTAAATTATATTGTGATGTTTCAACCTCAGCATTATTGACATTTTGGGCCAGATAGTTTGTTGTTGTGGGGGCCGCCCTGTGCATTGGAGGATGCTCAGCAGCATCTCTGGCCTCCACCTGCTAGATGCCAGCAGCATCCTCCACTTATAACCCCCCAAAATGTCTCCAGATAGCGCCAAAGGCCTGTGGGGAGCAAAATAATCTCTGGTTAAGAGCCATATACTAAATCATATTCACAATTTTCAGAAGTAAAAATGGTCAGTTTTGAATTTTCATAAATATGATGTGAGGAATTTCCCAAATAAAGCCTGCTGGAAAAAGTCTATGGATATGTCAACATGAAACAAATAGAACCAGATATTAGAGATTTGACAATAATTGGTCTGCTGCAGACAGAACAATGAGGTAATTTAGACTCCAGAGCGGCCACCTGCCAACTTTCTCCTTCACTCACCACGCTGCCTCTGGAATAATAGCACTAAAAGAGCTATGTCATATTTATACAAGGAAAGAAGACTTTTCATTATAACATAAAGGATAGCACAGTCCTCCAGAAACATTAAATCAAATGAGACAAAAACCCAGAAAAGCAGCCAGCCAGTGAACAACTTTTTAGAAGTGCCAGCTCCATGGTGGTCATTGTTCTAGACCCTGGGGATACCTCAAGGAAAAATAAACAATAGACTCCTTTATGAAGTTGGAAGTCTAATGAGGAAGACAGACATTAAGCAAAAAAAAAATTATAAGCGTGTTTAATCAAACAATTACATGTATGTATGGGCCTGCAAAGTATTCATCTTTGTTCTATTTTTTGATGCCAGGCCAAAAAGCACACTTGATCACTGTGCTTATTATTAAGCTATTATCTCTAAGTTCCAAATCCATCTCTCTCTATTCTGTCCTCGAGTTACACACAAACTGCATTTCCCAGGTGCCTTTGTCATGGGCCTTCCTGTTGGATCCAGTTAATAGGAAGCATAGAGGGAGCCTGGAAGTCAAGCAGAAGTGAGAAGGAAGTAGGAGGCCCTCAAGAAGGCATTGCTTTCTGCCTGCGTGGTTAAGAATCTGCACTAGCCCAGCAGCAGCATCTGGCTCCAGGCTCCAGCCCCTCCCAGGAGCAGCTTCAGACCCCGTCAAAGAAGCCCTTGCAGAGTTGTTCCCTCATTTCTGAGCTCCTAAAACCCTAATAACCTCAAACTTCCCTTTTGTTTCACCAGCTCTATGGGTGAAAATTGGATCGTCTAAGTGTCTACACTTTTTGCTTTTTTTTTTTTTTTTTTTGAGACAGAGTCTTGCTCTGTCGCCCAGGCTGGAATGCAGTGGTACAATCCCAGCTCACTGCAAACTCCGCCTCCTGAGTTCAAGAGATTCTTGTGCCTCAGCCTCCCGAGTAGCTGGGATTACAGGCGCTCGCCATCATGCCAGGCTAGTTTTTGTGTTTTTAGTAGAGATGGTGTTTCGCCATGTTAGCCAGATTGGTCTTGAACTCCTGACCTGAGGTGATATGCCTGCCTCGGCCTCCCAAAGTGCTGGGATTACAGGCATGAGCCACTGCCCCGGCCCACTTTTTGCTTTTTAAGTTCTCCAGTGTCTGTGTACTAATACCCTATACTAAATCTCCTCTATTAAAATACCTAGTGTGTTTTCTGTTTTCCTGCCTGATGTATGATTTCACTCCCAGCCTAGCTCTATCCAAAAAGTAGAAGCACGGCTATTCTTTTTGTTAATGAAGGCAGGAGAAGTTATTGGGTTTGGCTTTACTATTTAAGAGGGCAACTTCAAAAGACAGAATTGGTAGAAAATGGCAACACTTGTCTGGGGACAAAGCAGCAACCAAGACAAAGTCCCCGCCCCAGTAAAGCTCATTATCTAGTGGGAGGACCCAGAAAATAATCAAAGACACAAATACATCACATGGTTGGGCAGGGTATATTAGTGTCCTGTGGCTGCTGTAATGAATGACCACAAACTGGGTGGATTACAGCAACAGAAATGTATTCTCTCACAGTTCTGCAGGCAAGAAGTCTGGATTAAGGAGTCATCGGGGCCATGCACCCTCCTTCCTTGCCTTTTCCAGCTTCTGGTGGCTCCAGCTGTTTCTAGGTTTCTGGCCACATAACTCCAATCTCTGCTTCACCTTCAGGTTGCCTTCTCCTCTTCTCTCTGTGTCTCTTGTGAGGATACTTGTCATGGGACTAAGGGTCCACCTCATTAATCAAAGATGATTTTACTTTGAGATCCTTAGCTTAATCTGCAAAAATTTTTTTTCCCAAAAGAAGATTACATTCACAAGTTCCAGGGATTAAGATGTGGACATATCTTTTGGGGGACCACATTCAACCTGCTCTCCACAGTAGGGAAGTAGAGTGGTGGGGGCTGGCGTAAAGTGAGCAGTTTTATATAAGGCGGTCAGGTCGAGACTCTGTGAGCACAAGGAGCAGCCATGAGGATATGGGAAGAGATTTTCAGACAGAGGGAGGAGCAAGTCCTGAGGGCCTGGTCTTCTTCCACTCTCCTGCTCTCCCACTGCACCTTAAATTCAACATCTGTTTCTGCCTCATGGCTTTTTGCACTTTGCTTTTGCTGTTTCCTCTGCATGGAACTCTTTTGCGTGGGTCTTACAAAAGGGGTCTCTTCTTAGCATCCAGATCTCTGTTTAAAGGTAGTGAAGGCCTATAATCCCAGCTCCTTGGGAGGCTAAGGCAGAAGCATCACTTGCGGTCAGGAGTTCAAGGCTAGCCTGAGCAACATAACGAGATCCTGTCTCAAACCCCCCAAAACAAAACAAACAAACAAAAAAACACCCAGGAAAAGAAAAGATCTCCTTTAGGAATCCATCTCTGGCCACTCTTTATGAAATATGCCCACCCCAACGTAGCAGAAACCTACCATGCCCTGCTTCCCACCCCCTAAGCCCACGTCTGACTTCAGCCGAAGCTGAAGTGGACCTCTTGTGACCCCGACCTCGCCTTGTGACTGCAGCATCCTGCCCCAAGCTTGCACCTCCTCCTTCCTCTTTCTGTGTCACTGCTGCCTCCCTGACTCTGTGTGGACCTCTCAACCTGCTAGGAGTTAATGCCCCTGGGGTCTGGATGGGTTGATCAATGCCCCATGTTTCTTAAGGGGACAATCTGGCAAGTATTTGACATATTCCTGTCTCCTCTCTCGAGATTGTGAGTGCTGTGAGGGCAGGAACTGTCTTACTTCACATATCTAGTCGCCATCTGTTGAGTGTTCCCATGTACTTGGTTATTTCAGTGACTCTTTTAATAATGCGGAGTTTAAAATCTACATTTCATAGATGAAGAATTGGAGTCTTAAGTAGTTCGTTACTTCTCCAAAACCATATCTCAAGATCATCCCCAGTAAATGAAACTTAAAATCAGGTGTTTCAGATTTCCAAGTCAATGCCTTTTTCACTCCCTAATACTTGCTTTCCCTGGATAATGAAACAGAATTTTCAACATTAGCCATCAAATAAAACTTGATAAATTTAGTGGGGGCTGGATTTCTCTTATGAAACCATTTTTCCTAAATAGTGAATGAGGGCCAGGCACGGAGGCTCACGACTGTAATCGCAGCACTTTGAGAGGCCAAGGCGGGCCTCATGAGTTCCACACTATCCTGGGCAACATGGTGAAACCTGTCTCTACAAAAAATACAAAAATTAGCCGGGTGTAGTGGTTCACACCTGTAGTTCCAGCTCCTTGGGGGGCTGAGGCAGGAGGATTGCTTGAGCCCAGGAGGTGGAGGATGCAGTGAGCTGAGATTGTGCCACTGCACTCTAGCCTGGGTGACAGAACGAGACCTTGCATTAAAAAATAAAAAAAAAAAATAGTGAATGGGAATGAATGTTTATCAAGCATCTACCTTAACATTATCTAAGTTCCTCACTAAGTACATAATAGAAGATGTACTCTCGAAACCCTTATATTTACCTGAAAGCCCTTGATTTCACACGGATGCATTTTCTTCTGCTTTTGATAATCGAAGATTGTTGGTAAAAATCTGAACTCATCGAAGGTCACACAGCTCAGTTCCCTTCAGGAAAATCAGGCCCAGTGAGGATAATACCAATAACATTATCAGACCAATTAAAGGAGTTACACTGCAGTGGGTCACAAGGGTGCTGCCAGTCATTAAGTGATTCCCAATAAGTTCATTCACGGCAAGTCCAAATTACACTTACTGTGGCTCTTAATTTTAGTAATAGTTTTGACCTCTGCTCTGACACCCTCATCTAAACTAATATTTACATGTATCAGGCACACTGCCTATGATTTTTTACCCACTTTAAATTATCCTCACAACAACCCCTGTCAATTGGATGCCATTAGTATCGTCATTTAATAGCAGAATCACAGAAAGTCTGAACTTTTTGGGAGCATGGAGAGAAGTTATAGGCCATTTTTAAAATCTGATGAAAGCTTAGGGATGCCTTAGGAACAAAAATGTGTATAACCACATGATACAAACTCATACACAACCCATATACTTTCAAGGGGGTGTTCATGAACTTCCTAAGTCCACATATGAGGTTATATATGAACTTGAAGTCAAAAAATCTTGAGTAGAAAACTCAGGGTCACCACCATCAGTAGCTTGCATGGGGTCACCTAACTGATAAGGAGCTAGGTATGTTGGAACTCACATCTGTTTAAGTAGAGACTTCATCGAACACCCTATGGCATCCCAAGTGGTGACAGTCAATTGAAACCCACACACACTTAAATTAAAATAGAAAGCAAGCTCCTGTAAAGACTGCAGGATGCTAACTTTAAGGAAGGTCATCGCGACTGTTAGTAAAACCCCATTAACCCTGGGGAAAGTGCATTTGCTTTCCAACTCAGGGAAGATCTGAAATCGGGAAAAGTCCACTCCAGAATATTCATGCCAACCCATTTGGCTGGGGCTCATCCTGTAGAAGGGCAGCCAGCATGGCCATCAGGTGCAATCCCAGCTTTGCCTCCCCATCTGTGGACCCATCATCACAGGAACAGTCAACTCCTTTTGCTGTTGTGCTGTGACCCATCATCACAGGAACAGTCAGCTCCCTTCACAGTTCTCTGTGGCCTGAACATCAGCCAAGTCCTGCGCTGCTGCCGACCATGTCTGCAGTAGATGCAGACTAGGACGCACTAAAGGCTATGGTCAGCGTCGCGCTCTGGGTTAGTGCTGAGCAAAGGCAAGTCTCCTATTTTAGACTTGTCAGTTCTTATTAGCTCCACATGGAGTGAAGGGAGAGTGCTGTGATGGGCACTTGACCAAGCAAATTAAGCTAATTTTAGCCCTAATCTAGTAAACTGCAGAGAGGGTAAGACTGCAGGCTCTTTAATTTGCTGATTTATCCCCATGCAGACTATTAAATGATACTGATGATCTTTTTTAATGGGGATTTTTTTTTTTAATCTGGAATTGGCACTTGTTCAGCACAACAGAGAAAACGTTTATTCAGTTGTTCTAATACCTTGAAATTTTACTTACAATACATTAATTTTCAAACACAATTTGAATCTGAATCCCAGATTTTACATGAATTTGAATAACAGAGGAATTTGTAACATCTAAATTATATTTTTGACAAGAAATGAGTCCAGGGTTGCATTTTGGGAATGTACCAGCAGATGGCAATGTCTGACAAAGAGTTTTGCTAGTTTCTCCCTTTCCCTCATGCATCTTCCCAAAAGTTGTTTTCAAAAGCCGTAGCAAATATATGCAAAAATATAGGCACTCTTCACTTCTTACAAGTGCACACTGCAGCTGACACTAATGGTTTCAGTCCTTTGGAAAAGCAAAATTAAATGATTATTTTGAATTGCTTTTCTAAAAATCCCAGTGAGTTTAATTTATTTCAATAAATCAATCGTAATTGTAGATTAAGGTAATAGAAATGAATTTGCATCACTAAAAATCATTAAAAAAATAATGACCGGGTGTGGTGGCTCACACTTGTAATCCAAACACTTTGGTAGGCCAAAGCAAGCAGATTGCTTAAGGCCAAGAGTTCGAGACCAGTGGGCACCACAGGGAGACCCTATCTCTTAAAAAAAAAAAAAAAATGATGGAACGGGGGTGATTCATCACTTCTTTTTGCCTCATGAATTTCCAATATTATTAGATTTTGCTGTTATTCACGTGTGCCAGGCACTAAATTACAATCTATTTGCCTGGTATCTTCCTTTCCTGTTATAACCGAGTACTGATAAACAGAAAAAAAAATTCAAGTGGTTAGAGGAAGGAATTCAGAGTTTAATAGTTCTGGCTAGAACCGCAGTTTTACTTATCCTGAATATAAAACTATTCCTACTTATTTTTCGTACCGCCTTCTCTTTACATGTCTGTCTGTTTTAAATTATGTCTCAGGAACTGTGCTTTTATACATAATATATATGTATATTTACATACGTATTACAAAATGACACTATTTTATTTAACAAATATCTCAGGTCCTGTGCTAGGAATTGAGGATCCAGTGGAAAGGAAGCCAAGTCCTTGCCTCCATGAAGCTTGCATTCTGGCAAGGAGAGGCACACAAGAAACGAGTTTCAGAAGTGATCATTTTTATAAAGAAAATAAAGAAGGGTAATGAATTGCACAGGCAAGTGGAGGTAATCTGGCTGGGCCTTTTAGAGTTGTTGACTTCTGAGGTGAATCCTGAATGATAATGCGAAAGAAAAATGGCCAGACACGGTGTAATCCCAGCACTTTGGGAGGTGAAGGCAGGCAGATTGCTTGAGCCTAGGAGTTCGAGACCAGCCTGGGCAACAGGGCAAATCCCAGTCTCTACCAAAAATTAGCTGGACACGGTGCTGCATGCCTGTGGTCCCAGCTACTTGGGAGGATCACTTGACCCAGGGAGGTCAAAGGTACAGTGAGCCATGATCTAGCAACTGCACTCCAGCCTGGATGACAGAGCAAGACCTTGTTTCAAAAAAAAAAAAAAAAAAAAAAGAATGAGAAATTGGTGATATGATCTGGGAGAAGAACATTCTAGGCTGAGGAACAGCAAATGCAAAGGCACTGAGGCAGGAAGGAACTGGGGATAATTAGGCAAGTTAAGTGGGGTTCTCTGTGGCCCACTCTATTGAGTGGGTGACAGTGACAGGAGATGGGGTTAGAGAGAGGGGCAGAGGCCAGATCACATAGGGCCTAGAGGCCAAAATTGAGGAATCTGAACCAACTACAAGTGCATGGGGAGTCCCTGAAGATTTAAAGCAGAGGACAGAGGAGTGATAGTGTCCAAATTACTCTTTTAGAAGATTTCTTCAAGGAGTATGATTATCCTTATTTTATAGTTAAAGAAACTGAGATTTAGAATAATTAAACAATTTGCCAAAGATCACTCAGCTTGGAAGGGGCGACCTAACATAGGCCAAAAGCTTCATTCGTGTGTGCAACAAGCATTTAGTAAAAGCCTGCTTTGAGATCCACACTAGTAGCTATGAAGAATACACAGAGATGTTATCCTTACCTTTTAGTTTTAAAATCTAGTCAAAGAGATGAGATAGATTCAGAAAGAGGGCACGTTTAAACAAAAACAAAACTAGAATATATCTGTTGATACAAATGACTAAAGAAATAACTGGATTAACTGGGATGCAACCATTAGCTCTGCCGAAGAAAACAATGTCCCATTCGGGATTTTAGAAAATGTACAGTGACAGACACACCCCAAAGTGACTCCCAATGCTCCATACCTTTTATAATTTCCTCTCCTTTAGCAAATCCAGGACGTGTGACTTGTTTCTAACTGATAAATATGGCAACAGTAATGAGATGTCAACTTTGTGATTATGTTTTATTACGTAAGAATCTGTCTTAGTAAAATGGGGAGAGATTGTCCTTTGAAGGACACTGCCATAATTTTTACAGCTGAATAATAATGAGTACTGCCAACAACCTTCACAGCTTGGAAGCCATTTCTTTCCAACTTGAGCCTCTGATGAGACCTCAGCCCCAGCCAAACCCTCCATTGCTTAACTCCAAACCAGTTAAGCCTTGCTCAGATTTTGACACACAGAAACTGAGATAATAAAGCATGGTGGGTTTTTTTGTTTCTTTGTTTGTTTTTTTTGTTGTTGCTGTTTTTCCTCTGTCGTCCACACTGGAGTTCTGTGGTGCAATCTCCACTCACTGCAACCTCCACCCCCTGGGTACAAGCAATTCTCCTACCTCAGCCTCCCAGGTAGCTGGGATTACAGGCATCTGCCACCACGCCCAGCTAATTTTTGTATTTTTGGTAGAGATGGGGGTTTCACCATGTTGGCCAGGATGGTCTCAAACTCCTGACCTCATGATCAGCCCATCTCAGCCTCCCAAAGTGCTGGGATTACAGGCATGAGCCACCGCCCCCAAAGCATGTTGTTTTAAGCTGCTAAATTGGTAATTTGTTATACAGCATAGAAAGCTAACGCATGTAACAGTTTTCAGAAAACGCCTTGGGGCTCTTGCAGTTTCACCTCACCCTCATCTGCATCTGTTGCTACTTGACTATGAGCCCATGTTGCACAATCCTCAGGTAGGAAGGCCCAGAGGCCACATGACAAATAGAAAATTCACATATTCTGAAGAAGAAACCACTGGGAAAGATATTCCAAAAACAATTACAGAAACAAGTGAACCAAAAATTTTTTTTGCCTGAGTCTGAGATTACCAGGAATTTAAAAAATATGAGCCCTCCATTAACAAAGCATTGTACTATTGAAATTGTTGTTCAAAGTATAAAGTAGTGTTCCCCAAAGTATAGTGGGTAGGACACAAGTCTCCAGTGTGCTGAGAAAAGAAAAGATGGGACAACTTCATAATATGTCCTTTGCTGGAAATTGTCAATGCAGACGTGCATGTTAAAGGCCTGCACAAAATATACCCCATTATACCTGTTTAATCAAGAATTTCTGAAATTTAACCTGGAAGTCCCTCTTCTTTTTTCAGTTATTGCCTGTCAGTACTCACCAAAACCAGTGTTCCTTAGAACATACCGTGGGAAATGCTAGTGAAAGGCACAGATGAGAAGTTAAGGTCACTGGAGTGGGAGGAGTTTCATAATCTTTAGTTAGAAAGCAAACATCTCCATGAACTGGTTAAAATAAACAATTTAAAATGTACTGAAATTATTCTTTATTACTTCATCAAACGGTTAAAGAATTCAACATTAGGCTACTCAGCGTTATTAAGTTGGTTCCAAGTAAGGTAGATTCAACTCTACAGAGAATGACTTCTAGGATTATTCTTGAAACACTTACATAGGGTTCACTTTGTGCCAAGCATTATTCTAGGTACTTTACAAACATTAAAACCTCTAAGGTGCATACTATTATTTGCCCCATCTTACAGATTTAAAAAAACAAAATAAAAATACAACAAACAACTGAGGTACATATGTAATTTTTCCATCATTATGTAGCTGGAAAGTGGGAGAACTAGGATTTAAACCTGTGTAGTGCAGGCATAAAATCCAGTTCTACAACTCCTTTATGAGGCATCCCCTGCTGGGCTGCTAACTACTACAGAATCATTAAGATGATGCTGTATCAGTAGAAGTGTCAACTTCCAGTAAATGAGAAAAACTAAAGTGAAAAAAAAAATCAGAATGAAACTATGGGCTGGGTGTGGTGGCTCACGCCTGTAATCCCAGCACTTTGAGAGGCTGAGACGGGTGGATCACTTGAGGTCAGGAGTTGGAGACCAGCCTGACCAATATGGTGAAACCCCATCTCTACTAAAAACACAAAAATTAACTGGGCATGGTGTGCCTATGATCCCAGCTACTCGGGAGGCTGAGACAGGAGTACTGCTTGAACCCAGGAGGTGGAGGATGCAGTGAGCCAAGATCACACCACTGCACTCCAGCCTGGGCAACAGAGCAAGACTCCATTTCACTTAAATAAAATAAAATAAAATAAAATAAAATAGAACTATACGTACTATATATGCTCTCACAAAATCATGCATTAACTTTTTCTATTTTTATTTGCATTTTCTAAATTTGTCTTCAGTGAACATATGCAAATTTTAAAAAGGTTTTAATTTTGTATGACAGAAAAATTTTAAAATAGTGTATGCATAATGAATACTACACTAAATACCTAATCTAGTCATCATTCAGAACTAACAATGCCAACACTTTGTCATATTTGCTTTGGATTATTTGATGAAAATAAATAATGTATGTATTACTTCTCCATTATTCAAATATTACATGTTCATTACAGAAAAAAGGAATATATAGAAAAATAAGAAAAAAATTAAAAGAAAAAATCTACTTTAACCAAACCTGTCATAGGCAACTACTGTTTTCATCTTGACAAGTAACTCTTCAACTTTTATCTATATATATCCACATATTAAAAAATAAAAGCAAAAATTTAGTACTGTTTCATAACTTAGTTTTAAATTTTATTTTATTTTGAACATTTTTCTGCTTTGATACTAAGTAAAAAAAAATCCTTAAAATAAAAAAATGTGATTTTTAGCATCTAGATCCATACAGTCCAATATGATAGTCACTTGCCACAAGTAGCTACTAAGCACTTGAAATTTGGCTTGTCTGAATTGACAAGTGCTGTGTCATACGCTCTGGATTTCAAAGACTTGATACCAAAAAAAAAAAAGTACAAATCTCATTAATAGTTTTTGTATTGATTACATGATGAAAGATCATTTAAATATATTTTGTATTACAATATATTGGTACTATAATAATGCATATTAATATTATGATACATTAATATATAGTATTATTAAAATTATTGAAATTAATTTCACTCTGTTTCTCTGTTTCTTGTTACTTTGTTTAATGTAGCTGCTATAACATTGAAAATTATATATGGCCCCCCTTCTATTTTTCTTGGACAGTGTCCCCACTCATATACATTCATGGCACCTTCAGTTCTGATTCTTCTCTTCAGTTCCTCTTTAGCAGTAAAAAATAATTTGGAAAGAATAACCCCATTTCCTGATTCCAGGTCTGCCTAGGTTACCTCCACCCTGAGGTGCAGTATGTGCATGTGTGGCTGACCTAGAAAACTCTGGGTCTGAAACCTTCCAAAGGGTCTAGCAAACGTACAGAAAGCTTTCTGGTGTCCTGAGCTCCTCGCTTGTTTTCTCCTTAGAGGCTTTAAGCTCCCCGAGGATGAGATCTTGTCCAGCTTCCTTCCAGGACCCGCAAAAACATGTCATACTTTTAAGGCCCCCAATAGAGATTGGGTCAGTTCCTCTTCAGAGTAGGTAAAGAGTTAAAAACACAGACTGAAAACTCCTCAAGGGGTTTTGTTATTTCATTAGGCCTCACTTGAGGCCATAGCACACCAGAATCAATCCTTCCTGCTCAATGTCTCCATCAGGGCAGACAATATTAGAGTGAGACATGGAATATCAGCTTACAATTGTGTAACATATGGGGTCTTACTGCCTATTTCTGGCTACTCCTTCTGCCCAGGAATGAAATTGAAGTGAAGGCTGTGTCAAAACCTGGGGAAACCCAGAGCTCATGATCCCACCCTAGAGCACTATCAGGATTTATGCTTCCTGCAATTCACACTATTTCCTTTCCACACCCGACAAACTTCCTAGGGTGCCCATGGGCAGGTGACAGCCAGCTAAACCTCCTTCCTGCAATGTGTCCTCGTTTCCCAGGAACCAGAGGCAAATACCCCTGATGTTTGCTATGAAACGGGCTCTAGGGAGCAGACAGAAAGCTCCTGAGCCTGCTAGATCTTGATTAACATCCCTGCAGCTGCCAAGCCACTTACTGTCTCCCTTAGACATAATACAAATAAGGACTTCACACATGGACAGCCCTCACAATTACTGCACAGTGACTCCCAGGGTGAGATTGGTAGCAGAATTTCTGTCACTTCCCGGTGAATTAGGGGGAAAAAAACTACATACAGCATGATTTTTTTTATAAATAAGAATTTAATCCATTGAAAGCATTGTGCTTTATCTTTTTTCAAAAAATACTAAGATGTCCTTACTTTTATGAAATAATTATCATAATAAGCAGCAGGTATGTGTGTTTCTAGTGTCTTTATTGACAGCCTCATGTCAGACCTCAAATATGGGTAGCATCATAAATAGTCCAAACACACAAATGTCTAGGAATCACTAATCCAAGCTTACCCTCAGGGGCGGCTTCCATAACTTAATGCAAAAAGGTCCTATAGGTTTTCTATGAAAAAGACATGACCGTGGATTTCCTTAGCATTCCAAACTCTTGAAAATAGAAATTGCCCTTCCCTCCTCCCATCTTATTCCCACAGGCTGTCCAACAGTGCCAGGGTCATGAAGGTTCTCAGCACATACATGTGGACTTGTATAATGTAGTAATAACAATTGCTGATGCTTTAGAACCGTATTTGATATATTAATTTTCCTCTAATTCTAATTTAACATTGTGCTGCAGATTCCAGAAAAGAGAGATTCAGAGTGCAGAAGGAATAACAATGCCTTTTATGTGTAACTTGTATCATAGGACGTTCTGTATGAAAAATCCTGTATGTATAAATAGCAAAAATAAAGATACAAAGTCTAGAAATAACAAAACCCCTTGAGGAATTTTCAGTCTGTGTTTTTAACTCTTTACTTACTATAAAGAGGAACTGACCCAATCTTTATTGGGGGTCTTAAAAGTATGACAGACTTTTGTGTGTCCTGGAAGGAAGCTGGACAAGGTCTCATCCTCAGGGAGCTTAAAGCCTCTAAGAAGTAAACAAATACGAGTCTGGAAATATCACTCAAATGGGATATGTTTGATGTGGAGAGATGGGCTGGATTTGAATTCAGAAAACTCCCGGACAAAGTTATGTAATTTTTTTTTAAAGGGAGATTTCAAGTGAATATCTAATTAGTTACCAGAAGAAAATAGGAGGGAAAAAAAAGACATTTTGAAGTAGGGTATGGATCTGTAAAAAAGAGGGACTAAGGATTAGCAGAGGTTTCCATTCGTATCTCGCTCTCCTGATCGGGAACTTGTTAAGAGAACACAGAGTTATATTCAGATTTTAGTTTCAAGCTACTGAGTGAATGAAGAATCCTGCCCAGATGTGGGTGGATACTTTTATACAAACCTTCAGAACAAAAGGCGACTAGGGCAAGCCAGTTGGAAACGACTGTCCCTTGTGGTAACCACTATAACCAGCACTTCCTTGCACTTGAGGAAAAGAGGCATGCGACCTAAATCCAGGGAGAGCCAGCAGCTTAATTCCCAAAAAAGCAGCATTGAGAAGAATTTCATTAGGCAAGATATGTTAAACAAACAAACAAACATTGCCAATATATTTAGATACATATAAGTTAGGGAGTTTTTGTGGAAGTTAATCCCATTTTCCTGCATTCATGCTTAGTAATGATGATGTTTGGGAAATAATGGAATGATATAGACATAAGGTGACTTCTTAGACCTACCTAGTACCATTCACGAAAAACTTTGATGTCTCCTGGTTTCTATCAGAAAGCTCCTGGAGTTTATTTAATTAGTTTGCTTTTTCTTATTAGAGTGATGGGCTAATGAGAAAAAAAGAAAAATAATGGATTCAGCTCTTTTCATATATGGGTTCCATGAAAGCTCACGTTGTTCGTCTGAACTCTGTGGGGGAGAATTTTTTTTCAAACCAGGAGGAGAATTGACACTATATTACAAAACTTCATGTTGTTTTGTTTTCATAGAGCAACTGACCTAGTAAATAAACCAGAAACAGTGAAAATGTAAACTGCTGGAGGTTGGGCAGTGGGAGGGAAGGAGGTTTGCAGAGTAGGATTTTTGCCAGCCAGTGTCTGCCAGTAGTACAGTGTTCTGGGTGTGAGTCCATGACTCTCCCACGTTGTTGGCTTTGTGATGTGGGGCACAGAATTCTCTGGGCCGAACATGTAAGGGAATGAGCCAGGTGCTCTAATTCTAGAGGCTGTGTCCCTAACACTAAGCCAGACCACTTCTTTTTTCTGCTTTTAGATACTGGGTCTCATTCTGTTGCCCAGGCTGGAGTGCATTGGTGATCACAGATCACTGCAGCCTTGAACTCCTGGACTCAAGCCTCCTGAGTAGCTGGGACAAAAGCTAACCATTAACCACCACAACTGGCTAATTATTTTATTTTATTTTTTGTAGAGGCACAGTCTTTCTAGGTTGCCGAGGCTAGTCTCAAACTCCTGGCCTCAAGTGATCCTCCCACCTTGGCCTCCCAGAATGATGGGATTACAGGGTTGAGCCACCAAGCCCAGCCCAACCCACCTCTTTTTTGGAGAAAGAGTCTTTCTCTATCACCCAGGCTGGAGTGCAGTGGTGCAATCTCAGCTCACTACAACCTCCGCATCCCAGGTTCAAGCAATTCTCATGCCTCAGCCTCCCGAGTAGCTGGGATTTCAGGGATGCGCCACCACGCCTGGCTAATTTTTGTATTTTTAGTAGAAGGGGGTTTTGCTATGTTGGCCAGCCTAGTCTTGAATTCCTGGTCTCAAGGGAACCGCTAGCCTCAGCCTCCCAAATGCTGGGGTTACAGGCATGAGCCACTGTGCCCAGCCCAGACCACCTCTTATATACGTCTGGGGATACCTCAGTAGAGGCTGAAGTCATAGTTCTGGGAGCACAGAGACTTTGGGTTTTTTTTGTTTGTTTTCTTGATAGCTTTTACACACCCTTACTTTTCACTGAGGGATCCAGCTCTCACTATATCTTAGCCTGGGGCAGAATTTATAACCTGGGGCTCTGCCAATGAGCACTGGCCACAGTGATTAGGGGTGGGCATGTTTTCCAAACTGGTTGGTCCAGTGAATCCTAAGAGTTTTATGTGAATGTTAGGAAAACATCTTTCTTTTCCTTGAGATTTGGAATCATTGTCACCGTCTTGCCATCATACGTAGGCTGAGAAGGCAAGTGACACACAGAAAACTATTGTCACAGTGAGAGACGGAAAGGAACTAGGTCCTGGTCACTTTGTTTGAACCCTGAATAAGCCTTGCCTAAAGACAGACTGGTCTTGGTCTTTTGAGTTGCAGGATTCAATAACTTCCTTTTTGGCTTAAAATAGTTTGAGTTTCCCTTGATTCAAAATAAAATGTACTCTAGCCGATAGAGAACACCACAGAATTAAAAAGAAAAAAAAAATCCTCATCTGCTTTTTTCATGTGACCAGTTTTTCAATTGCTGACTAGTAGAATCATATAAAATTGTGACATTAACATGATATTGTGTCCGGAATTGGTGGGTTCTTGGTCTCATTGACTTCAAGAATGAAGCTGCAGACCCTCGCAGCGAGTGTTACAGTTCTTAAAGATAGTGTGTCCTCAGTTTGTTTCTTCTGATGTTTGGACGTGTTCGGAGTTTCCTCCTTCTGGTGCATTCATTGTCTCGCTGGCTTCAGGAGTGAAGCTGCAGACCTTTGCGGTGAACAGCTCTTAAGGCAGCACGTCTGGAGTTGTTCGTTCCTCCTGTCCAGAGTTGTTCAGTCCTCCCGGTGGGTTCATAGTCTCCCTGGCCTCAGCAGTAAAGCTGCAGACATTTGCGGGGAGTGTTACAGCTCATAAAGGCAGTGCAGACCCAAAGAGCGAGCAGCAGCAAGATTTAGTGTAAAGATCAAAAGAACAAACCTTCCACACTGTAGAAGGGGACCACAGTGGGTTGCCACTGCTGGCTTGGGAAGCCTGTTTTTATTCCCTTATCTGACCCGCCCCCCCCTACATCCTGCTGATTGGCCCGTTTTGCGGAGAGCTGATTGGTCCATTTTGACAGGGTGCTGATTGGTGCATTTACAATCCCTGAGCTAGACACAGAGTGGTGATTGGTGTATTTACAATCCTCCGGCTGGACATAAAAGTTCTCCAAGTCCGCACCGGACTCAGGAGCCCAGCTGGCTGCACCTAGTGGATCCCGCGCCAAGGCCACGGGCGGAGGTGCCCGCCAGTCCCGCGTGGCGCGCCTGCACTCCTCAGCCTTTGGGCGGTTCATGGGACCGGGCGCCGAGGAGCAGGGGGCGCGGCCCGTCGGGGAGGCTCGGGCGGTGCAGGAGCCGCGGGGGCCTCGGGCATGGCGAGCTGCAGGTCCCGAGCCCTCCCCCGCCGGGAGGCAGCTGAAGTCCAGCGAGAATTCGAGAGCCGTGCGGGCAGGCCTGCAGTGCAGGGGGACCCGGCGCCCACTCCGTAGCTGCCTGCCTGGGTGCCAAGCCCCTCACTGTCTGGAGTGGCGGCACTGGTAGGCCGGCAGCTCCGGGTGCGGGTCCCGCCGAGCCCGCGCCCACCAGGAACTCGCGCTGGCCCGCGAGCGCCGTGCGCCGCCCCAGTTCCCGCCTGCGCCTCTCCCTCCACACTCCCCGCAAGCAGAGGGAGCCGGCTCCAGCCTCGGCCAGCCCAGGGAGGGGCTGCCACAGTGCAGCGGCGGGCTGAAGGGCTCCTCAAGCCTGGCCAGAGCGGACACCAAGGCCTAGGAGGTGCTGAGAGCTAGCGAGGGCCGCCAGCATGTTTTCACCTCTCAATATTGTCAAGCACAAACACGAAGAGATCTGTAGGAGAATAGCTCATGACAACAAAAACAGAATAAAAGGACATCGGCCGAATAACAAGCCCGTTATTGCCTGTATCTCGTTGCTGCTTTGAGGTATGACTTTAATATTTTCTCCCTGTGGACTGAATATTTTTTTCACTGTGGCCAATCCTTGTTAACTGCATGAAGTCAATACAGTTACAATTTCCCCCTTGCAGTAGATCTTAAATTGTGCAATCTGTCCTGAGTGAAGCTATCCGTAATCCAGAGTTGTTCATCTGCTGAGTGTGGCTTGTGAGTATCCTGACCAAGACACATTTTCACAATCACAGATCTGCATAAAAATACACTTGCACGGCTACATTGTAACTTTCATGGGCCCTAGACACTTTTGCCTTCATGAGCTCCTTCCTCCATGAAAAAAATTAAAGATTATATTTTATCTACTTTGGTGTTAAGACAAAGATTTTGTAATCTGATTTTAAAACAAATTATAACGTTTTCATGGGCTCCTAAATGTGTCCTGGGTCGTAGGCACTGTGTCCACTGTGCATAAAGGCATGTCTGTCCTGTATATTTACCAAGGCAACTTAAGGCAATTTAGAATTAGCAGAGCCCCAAAGCCTGGGGTCTAAAACTCGTAAATGGCCCCTCTGGGCCTTTTGCACGCTCACCATTCAGCAGGAAGTTTCTCTCTTCTTGGTGTAATGACAGAACTGAATTCCACACGCCAGCACCCACACTTTCCAGCTGTGTGAACCACACTTTTCTTAGCCACAGTGTCTCAAGTGTAAAATGGAGGTAACACAGCTGCTGTCTTCACAGACTTGCGAGCTTGGAAGACAGAATGCACGAAAGGGTGAATAACATGGTGTCTGGTCATAAGAAGTGTTTGATCATAATACTAATAATGCCATGGCCTTTTGGATCATTCCGCACAGAGGCAACTTGGCATGGTGGCTGGGAGTGTGGGCTTTGGAATCAGATTGCCCAGGTTTGAGTCTGGTCTCTGCCCCTACCTTACAGAGTGACTTTAGGGAAATAACTTCATCTCTATCAGCCTGTTATCTCCTCTTTGAAGAGGGGACAATAATATCTCTCCAGATGGCTCCTCTAAGGATAAGAGATAAGGTACCTACACTGCCTGGCACTTAATAAGTGGGAGATAATACTGCTATTTGTTTTATGTTTTTTATATTATGTAAAAACCACTGGCAGTTTCCCCACTTATTTGTGTGTTAAAAAAAAACTTTTAAAAACAATAATTGCAAACTTAAGGAAAAGTTGACAGAACAGTACGAAAATGCCCTGAATCTCTTTCTCTTGGATTCCCTAATTGTTAAGGTGTTGCACTGACTCCATCTCCCATGCTCTCTATAAGTATTCATTATCATTTTTCTAAACCTTTTTGAGAGCAAGCTAGACATGATGTTTCATCATTCCTAAGCATTCCAGTGTCTGTTTCCAGGAAACAAGGACATGCTCTTACAAAACCAGCATCCAATCCTCCCAATTGGCACAACACAGATCCAATGCACAGATCCCTTTCAAATTTTGCCAGCTTTTCCTTTCTTGTCCAGGGATATGTTTTGCATTTAGTAGTTATCATGCCATTTTGAACTTCTCTAATCTGGAACAGTCCCTCTGTCTTTCCCGTATATACTTTACACTTTTAAAGAGGAGAGGCTTTTCATTCTGTAGAATGACCTTCCCTCTGGGTTCACCAGTGTTTCCTCATGATCAAATTCTGGTCATATATTCTCAGCAGGAACACCCAGAAATGATGCTGTGCTCTTCTCTGCACATCACAAAGGGAGGTGTGTGATGTTGCTGTGTCTTCTCACTGATGATGCTAACCTTGAAATCGTGGTCAAATTACTGTCTACTGTTTTGCCACCTTCCATTTGCCAATTTTCCCTTTGTAATTGATTAGTATTTTATAGGGGATATTTCTGATAATTACACCCAAATTCCATTTCTTATCAGATGTCCACTTACCAGCATGAACATCCATTGATGAATCCCACCTGAACCTACCACCTCTGTTTCTCCATTTGTTATTTATCCATATATGTTAGTATAGAATGATGAATTCTTATTTTATTTAATGGGTAATACTTTGCTATCTTATTTATTTCGATGTTCAAAATCTTCTCTAATTGGCAACTGGGGGCTGCTTCAAGCTAGCTATTACATGTTTTAATGCATTATTCATGAGCATTTCCTTACATTCTGACACAAAATGATGTTTCACATTCATATTGCACTTTGCCTGCCCCAGCCCTGGAACTAGCCATTCCTCTGAGAAGTACTTGGTGAATAGATGGTATTTAGGAACCAAAATCTGAGTGCTCAATGTGCTTGTAGCTACTGGGCTGTCATTGTTTCTTGGCTCTTGCAATAGACAGAGTTTAAAAATATTTGTATGTATTGGCATACATACATAAACAGATATTTATAAGTACTGTGTTCCTCTGCATATAGATTTTATAAAACCATGAGTTTATACTGCCATCTACAATTCCAATCCAACACTACTGGGATTTTTCTAACCTTCTTCTTTCCACATTCGTAATTGTCTTCTCTGGCATTGAGAAACTGTATTACCCCTAATACAGTACTTATAAAATTGTTCACCTGCCATGCTGAATTTAAACCAGGAAGGAAAAAAAGAAATGGAAAACAAAAGGAAAGAGAAAGAAGTGGAAAGGGCAGGGATTTCCATTTTATTTAAAAATGAATGTTGAGTCAGACTTCTTAATTTAAACTGAATAAATCCTAATGTTCTGTGTGAAACTTGGGGGTAATTCTGTCATACCCATTTTGAGGTTCTGCCTTGGAAATGTCTAAGTAAGAGAGGCATTCTTCACAAATACAAGTAATTATCTTAAGCAATAAGGTGAAAGAAAAAGCTGATTCGTGTCAGCCAATGTAGGAAAGACATTTTCATCAGTGTATATGCAATCAGTTTCATATGATTCAGGAATTACTTTGAGAAAATCTGATTAATTTAAACACAGATAAACCTAATATGCCCAAGAGTACACTGAAGGCTCATTGAAGACGTTTTTTCAGTTAAGAGAATTTCTTTGATTTCTGAGAAGAGTCTCAACATCTTTAATTGTTATAGTTTTTGGTCTTACATACATTCATTGTAGGTGTTATAAAAATTTATTGGGGCTGGGCATGGTGACTCATGCCTGTAATCCCAGCACTTTGAGAGGCTGAGGCGGGAAGATAACTTGGGGTCAGGAGATCAATACCACCTGACCAACATGGTGAAACCCCGTCTCTACTAAAAGTACAAAAATTAGCTGGGTATGGTGGCATGTGCCTGTAGTTCTAGCTACTTGGGAGGCTGAGGCAGGAGAATCACTTGAACACAGGAGGCTGAGGTCGCAGTGAGCAGAAATCATGCCACTGCACTCCAGCAGGGGCGACAGAGTGAGACTCCATCTCAAACAAACAAACAAACAGCATTAAATATTAGCACAATGATGTAGTGTTACTAAATCACTCAGAATTGGGTTGTATTGAAATGTCAACCTCAAGGTGACTTCCTTTCCATGAAGTTTCCTCTTGCCCTAGTGGAATTCAGGACTTGGTGGGACAGTTGTACAGATTGGGCATTATACATTTTCAGGGAACCATTGTGCACAGAAACTTTTATAGTTTCTAATGTAAATGCTCCCCTCAACCTCAGGAGATGTGCAGAGCTCAACCTGCGCAGCTTCACACAATGACCTTGACACTGACCATTATTCTGTCCTCTCAATGCCTTTGATAACTGTTGCACATGTCTCTTGCCTGTGTGTATGTCTTGCCTGTGGTGGTCCCAGCTTGGGCCAATGCCGTGATTCAGGTGTGTCTGGTCCAAGCTTAGACACTTTGTAGGACAGGCATAACCAAAACCTATTTACACAGCAACTGAGAAACATTCTGCCAGGAAACATGCCTGAAGTGGAGGAGAAGCAAAAAACATGATTCTCAAGGGAGGGCTTGGGTCTTGCTTTGAAATGAACTATATGTAACCTTAAACCAGTAACTTTTTCTAACCTAACATTAAGAACATAAAAGTTTTATAATATTAAAATAACATATACTTACTAATTTCAGAAAACACAGACATTTTAAGAAATATGCATTCAAGCAAACCTGTTACCCAGAAAGAATCACTGCTAACATTTTGGCATGTAGTCATCCAGGCTATTCTATTCGTGTATATGTACATTTGAGTGTAAGGGAATACATGGAGTAATTACAAATGGGATCACTTTATGTCTGTGTGTGTGTGTGTGTGTGTGCGCGCGCGCGCGCATGCGTGCGCGCTATATATATATGTGTATATATATATATAGTTTTTAGGTCTTTTGCACCTTTTAAAATTAATACAACTTGGAGATCTTGCATAACAGTGCTACATACCGTTTCGTAGCCTAATATTTTCACCTAAAATACTTTATCTTTCAATATTGTTACAGATATTTCCATGATAATTTTTAATTGCTTTGTAGTATTTCATTATAGAGGTTTGCCTTATTTAATCAATTCCATTCAATGGACTTTAAAAATTTCAGTGTTATAAATAAACAATGGTATAGACATCATTCTGCATAAAATATAAATGTCATTAAATAGATTTAATTTATAAATTAAATGCTTAATGTACAATATAGCACAATAATAATATACATATTATATATAAAATGATGTTTATCTTATAGTTATTTATAACAGTGAAAATTTTTAAACAACTTATATGATTATATAATATAAAATATAACATTTATTTCTGCTCTCATATTTTCTTCTGTCTTCAGTCCTAGAAGTAGGACGGCTGGATCAATAGCCCTACATTCTGATATTCTAGTGGGCTTTCGGTGAGTGTTTTCAGAGCATGTTAGGCCTTCAGAATAATAGGCTTTCCAAGGAGCAGAACTATCACATTGCAAACATGATCTGTGCTTCATTAACAAAGAAAGCCATGTGATAAAAAAGAAGAAAATCATTTTGGAGAAAACAGAAGAGTGATGTCTAATATCAAGCTTATAAAAATCTCTAGAAGATGGCCAGGCACGGTGGCTCATGCCTGTAATTCCAGCACTTTGGGAGGCCTAGGCAGGCGGATCACAAGGTCAGGAGATCAAGACCATCCAGGCTAATACGGTGAAACACTGTCTCTACTAAAAATACAAAAATTAGCCAGGCGTGGTGGCGGGTGCCTGTAGTCCCAGCTACTCGGGAGGCTGAGGCAGGAGAATGGCATGAACCTGGGAGGCGGAGCTTGCAGTGAACCAAGATCACGCCACTGCACTCCCAGCCTGGGCGACAGAGCGAGACTCCATCTCAAAAAACAAAAAGCGAAAAACAAAAAACAAAAAAAACCTCTAGAAAATAAGCTTCTAAAAGTAGAGAAAAAAAATAGCTAGTGGTTTTATTTAAATCTATACATTTTGTAGAATCAGTAGTCTTCCAGGTAGGTTTAACTACATATATGGAATAAAATATCAAGATTTAGCTGTGTTTTTGTTCAAAGAGCATGTTTCATTGTGATGTAAAACTCCAAACAAACCAACTGTAAAAAGATATTTTTAATACAGAAAGAAAAATTTGAAGAAAAAAACTGACTGGAAATTAGATGATATTAAAAAATTACTGTTAAATGTTTTCAAATGTGAATAACAATATTGTGGTTATATGAAGAAAAAAGACTCATTATCTGTTAGAAACACATGCCGAAATGATATGACACCTGGGATTTATCTTAAAATAATTCAGCAGGGTGGTAGGGAGACTTAGGGGAAAAGGCATAAAAATGAAACAGAAAGAGCTGTAAATTCTTAATTGTTGAACTGGATAATGGAACATAAGTGTTCATCACACTATTCTCTCTACTATGCTGTATGTTCAAAAGTTTTCAAAATAAAAATTTGAAAAGGCTGATGTAAACCCCACAAAGACAGGATTTCCACCTGTCTTGCTCACTCTCATGCCAAGCACAATAAAGAAATATTTGTCGTTTGGAAGTGTCAGAAATATGTTATTCTGTGTTATGTTGTTTTTAACTTAGTTGCTTGTTAGGCAAAAGTGTTAGGTATTCAAACCTCCTGACAATTATAGCACAAGAGGGAGATCCCCAATGGTGAAGTATTCAGACACAGACAAGAAGACTAGTTGGGTGTTTATGTGAGATTAATGGATTAGGTAAAGATTTGGAGTAGGTTAATATTCTCTGTGAACTCCAGGGATCTGTTGAACTTAATATTAGGAAATGTTTCTCTATCTAGATTTATATTTACATTTTAGCATTCTGAATAGAGCTGAATGGAAAAAATAAAAATTTTTCTCGTGTTGGCAATCACCTTCCTTTTGCTCTGGATTTTTTTTTTCTTTAGGTACCACTGCCTGTTTAGATCTGTGAATGCAATCATGGATAATCCCAGAAACTCAACATGTTACTCTAAGTAATCAGATTTAAGTGAAAGTAAAGGTAAGCACCAAAAGAGTAGGAATCCCAGTGTTGGGATAGGATTTATCAGGTATCATGGACAGCTTGTTTAGGATTTAAGGCAGTCAGCTGTACCATCAGCAATGGAAACAGATGGATCTCTTGCTGTTATACTAAACTTCCTTCTATGCCCATCATTCCATAGCCTCTTCTAACTCATACCTTTGCTTTCCTCATGACCCCAAATTCTTTATGGCCTTTCTCTGGACATTTCTGTGTTTCTATTCCTAAAAGTAACTAGCAACACCATCTCTGTATCTTACTATTTCACATCATTTGAACCCTAAGGATGGGGTGGGATAGAAAGTAAAAGAAAGAGAATGAAACTTATTAGTAACCATCATATCTGCCTACATCAACTTTCTTTTTTTTTTTAAGGTAGGGTCTCACTCTGTTGCCCAGGCTGGAATGCAGTGGCACAATTTCGGCTCAGTGCAACCTCCACCTCCCGGGTTCAAGTGGTTCTCCTGCCTCAGCATCCTGAGTAGCTGGGACTACAGGTGCATCCCACCGTGCCCAGCTAATTTTTGTATTCTTGGTAGAGACAGGGTTTCACCATGTTGGTCAGGCTGGTCTCGAACTCCTGACCTCAGGTGATCCACCTATCTCGGCCTCCCAAAGTGCTGGGATTACAGGCATGAGTCACTGCACCTGGCCTTTTTTTTTTTTTTTTTTTTTTTAAAGAGTTGGGTCTTGTTCTGTTGCCCAGGCTGGAGAGCAGTGGGATGATCATAGATCACTGCAGCCTTGAACTCCTGGGCTCAAGCATTTCTACCTCACCCTACTGAGTAACTGGAATTATAGGCCTGAGCCACAGCACGTGGCAATGCATAAGGCTTTCATTGTAGCTCACCCCACAGGTTGCCAGCCTGCTATTGGTTGGCTACTCTTAGATGAACTGTCTATTCCCAATCCATGATTGGGATTATCTGGTCAACATGTAGTTTTGAATTCCTGCATAAAGAATACTTAGGGATAGGGATTCCCTAGAAGGGACAGATAGTAGGGGAGGCATTCCATCTTGCAGGCCCATTACATGTTGGCAGTGAGAAAGGGGATAGAGAAGGGAGATGACTCAGGGTCAATGGCTGAGATAAGGATGTCAGACAGCAAACTATGTTTAACCAGAAGAAGTAAGTGCAGATATTTGGCCACCGAAGAGAGACATAAATTGCACTTAAAATCTAATCTTAGATTTGAATCCCAGGTCTATGTCATACTGGCTGTACAATCTTAGAGAACATTATGTGTGTCTTGGGAAAAGTTTTGTCTCTCTGAACCCACAATTTCCTAGCCTTATCAAAAGGGCATACAACTGCCTCATTTGCAGGGTAGGTGAAAGAGTCAGATGAGGTTGTCTTAGTCCATTCGCGTTATTATAACAAAATGCCGAGGACTGAGGAATTTATTAAGAATCGAAATTTGTTTCTCACAGTTCTAGAGGATGGAAGTACCAGATCAAGGCACTGGCATGGCTGTCTGGTGAGGGGTGCTCTCTGCTTTCAAGATGTCACCTTGATGCTGTGTCCTCAGTGGCCTAAGGCAGAAGGACAAGAGAGGCAATCTCTCTCTAAAGCTTCTTTTATAAGGGCGTTCATGAGGGCTCCACCCTTATGACTCAATCACCTCCTAAAAGGGTCCAACTCTTAATACCACCACAATGGGGATTAAGTTTCAGCATGAATTTTGGAGGGGACACCACATTCAAACTGTAGCAGACGTAATGAATGCAAAGTCCTCAGCGTCACACCAGTTATGTAATAGGTGCTTAATACATGATCTTGTTCTTATCACGCCAGTCCTTCTTATGCTCTCGGGGATCCCAGCCTTCTGAAGCTGAATCAGAATCCGAAACCCAGCAACATTCCAGGGAAAATTGTGAGTGGTGGGATTCTTGCCCTTTTACTATATATGTTAAAAGGATTTAACTAATACAGAGGCTTTCCTTCTCTTTAAAAATGACTCTCCACCCCCAACCCCCTGCTGACTTATCCAGAAGTGAGCTGTTATCAACAGATAAAGAAAGATTGCAAGAAGCCAGACCCCAGGGCCTTTAGATCAACTTGGATCTCCTGAGTTCTCTGCAATCCCTTTATCTCTATGCATGTCTGTCTCCTTTTTATTCCATTCCGCAAACGTGCGTGCGCACGCACAAACACACGGGCACACGCGCGCGCGCACACACGCACACACGCGCGGACACACACGCGCGCGCGCGCGCGCGCACACACACACACACACACACACACACACACACTGTCCTCCTACCAAGCAAGAAGGGGGAAAAAAAGAGTTTTTTTAAAATAGGAGAAAAATAATGTTGCATGGGTCTGGGGAAGGGAAACCCTTGTTAAGATGGAGGCTACCCAGCAGCCTGTATCCTTTAGGCGACTAACTTAGGGGTTGCTATTTGGTAAGAATTTTCTGGATTGTTTTCTGAAAATGGGCATTTGCCCTAGGAACGCTCTGGGTGATGTTGTTAGTAAAATATAGGGCTTTAAAATCAAGCAGATCTGGGCTTAAATATTGCCTCCACTGTGTGTGACCTTGGGCAAGTTACTTCCTCTCTCTGAACCTCAGATTCCTCATCTGCAAAATAGAACTAACAAGATCTATGGAGGCTATGGAGATACTTAAATGAGAGCATACATGGACAGTTTCTAGCACAGTACTGGCAGGGACTGATAGTTCATATAGCTTTGGTTCTTCATTAAGCATTTTATTCACATTGATTTTAAAGTAGTCTCTAGAAAATCCTTAAGTGACATTGGTTTTTAGAGTGGTCTCAGAATCCTCGGGTGATATTATTATTAAAATATGAGGTTTTAGAATCAGACATCCCTGGATTTCAATGCTGGCTCTGCCACATACTAGCTGGGTGGCATGGGCAAAGTCATTTAAGCTCTGTGAGCTGTAGTTTCTTTAGCCATATTGTGGGGATGATCATACTTACCTCAAAAGGTTGTTAGAAGTAAATGGTGCCCAATGCAGCACCTGGCAGATATTAAGGGCTTGTCAACCAACATAAACAGAAAGAGCCTCTCTAAAATAAAAGATATGTATTTAGGAATAGGCATTGCAATGGGAATATGCATGCCATAGTAAATGGTGTGTGTATTCAGGGAGGTAAAGGAAGACAAAGGGTTTTAAAGGAAAAATGAGGATTACATAATTGTTTTCAAATGATTCTTCTTGGCTACAGAGATCAATAACAAGAGTGACATCAGTCTGAGGTTGCACAGGCAGTTGCTGGGCAGCTGTCTCCACAGAAGTACTTTTTTGTGCAAGGTTGTGATGGCCTCTGGCAAGGTTGCAGTTTTTGCGGAGTCTTTTGTGATAGTTTTTCTTATCAGGCACAGAAGTTTGAGGACCCTCTCTTCACAGCCTTCCCTGCCTCTATTTTTCATGGCTTTTTTTTTTGTTTTTTGTTTTTTTAAACACAAGCGACTCCATTTTGATTCTCAGAACTTTCACAGGCTCAATAAAAAGTAATTATGATGATGATGATGTTGATGAGGAGGAAGGTGGCAAAAATGATGCTCTGTTGATGCTTGCATTAAGAAACAACATAATTTCATTTTTGGTTATTTCAAGCATGGGCTTGAAGGCAGGGGCAATGTTTTGCTTCCATTTTTTTACTGCACATAATAGCTAGCCTATAGTAGTTGCTCAATAAATATCTGATGTATGAATGGATGAATAAATGGTTGATAAATGAGAGCTTTGATGATAGCAAAAAAGTTATTTCACATACCAACAACTTTGGCTTGGGAATCAGACAAGTGTTTATATCTTGACTTAGTCATTTCCTATGTAAACTTGGCTAAGTTACTTGATTTCTCTCTGTCTCGGATTTCCTGTTTGTAAAATGAAAATAATAATAGAATCTACCTCAGATATTGGAGTTAAATGAGAGAAGTGTGTAAAGAGCTTGATTCTGAACCTGAAATGCAACTTTGTGCTCAGTAAATGTTACTGCCAGGAAAAGGAAGGCACTTCATGGAAAGTTACCATTTAACCAGAACTAACCAGAAAAGGTGGGCTAATGTAACTCAGCTCACTTGAATTCATGCCATGTTTTCCTAATGTGCCAAAATATCCTCCCTAGTTGGAAGCGCGCAAGTGTTTAGGAAGCCTAGCCATCTTCTAACACTCATCAAGATGACAAAAATAAGTGTGGAGGACAATTACCGTTTATGAAGTGCCCATAACCCCCACACAGTAATTCTGTCTCTCAATGCACCATTGCAATTAAACATGCAAATAGCAGGTCTTTTGATTCTTATCATTTCTGGTAAGGATGAGCATTTTCAATCTGCTGCATTTGCATCCATTTAGATAATGATAATGAAACCAACAGATCCCTTCCATTCCACTCTGGCTTTCATTCAAAGATTGAGACCCAGAGGTGCTTTTAGAGACCACATTTATAGATTAATTCCATCATTACGGAGCTGCAAGAATCCCTGGGGCAGCAAGAAGCACATATTAACTTTTGCCCGTGATGCTGCACAAACACCAGGTTAGGAAATCAAATGGCAAATAACTCACCCAGTTGAAAATGTAAGGGAAATTTATGAAACCAGAAAGAAAGGAAAAGCCACAATGAGTAGTGCTGTTATTTAGTTACAGATTTCAAATAACAAAAAATCCTCAAGCTAATGTTACTTCCCCTCATACCCTGAACATTATTTGGAGAATGACTCAACAGGAAGAGAGAAGAAGGCACCTCGCTTGTTACCACCCACATCCCTCTTGTCATTAGATAATTCCACAATGGACAAAGGAGTGAATGAACTAAGCTCTGGGCTTGCATTGCATGCTAGTTAGGTCCAAATCCTTCTGAGCACTGATATTTTGGGCTCCCCCTTCCTCTTCAGGACTAAAACAAGACTATCATGCAGACCTCATCTTTCAGGGACATTCCTGCCTACTCATTCCTTTCAAAAGCCCCCATTCCCCTTGGTTTTGTTTGTTTGTTTGGTTGGTTGGTTGGTTGTTTTTGTCATGCAGCGGGAGAAAGGGAGATCTTAATTTTTTGAGGAGATTGAATTATGTCAGTGATTTGTATCCCAATTATTACATCCTACATTCCTTTGGGAATATGATGAAGGCTATGGACCAGCTTCCCAGATAAATGTATGCACAAGTATACACACAGAGATTCAATCACAATTTAGCATTCATTTTAGAGGAAATTCATTGAACTTCTGCAGTTTGTCTCTGGATCTTGGGTCAAAAACACCTCAACGAATTAATTTCTAAGATTGTATATCTGTCTGCCATTCATTTCTTCACTCATTCAGCATATACGGAACCATGGGGTTCCAATCCCCATGCTAGGTCCTGGGATTGCAAAGGTAAATAAAGCGTTACCTCTGCTTTTGTTGCATTCACTGCCTAATAGAGGAGATGGACGTTTAAAGTTATCATTTCATTAATGGTTGATAACTGCCTCAATAGAAGCATAAAAATATACCACATATATATAAGAAAAGGCGTGGCCAGGTCTGGCTCAGGAAGTCACAGAAGGCAGTACGAAGGAAGTGATATTTGAGCGTGGTGTTCAAGGTGTATAAGCCCGCTAAGGGGGTGGAGACCATGACAACATTTCTGGCAATGGAGACAGCAGGGACAAAAGCTTGGAGTTGTGAAAAACTCTGGCATGAGCAATACAAGGGTTTGTTGTGGTGAACACACTGAGTATATAAGGGAGAGGCATGCTGGGAGAAAAAGCAAAGTTTTCTAAGTCATGTGGACAGGAAGTTTGGACTTTATCATGTTAAGGGGGAGCTGCTTAAGGATTTTAAGCATGAAAGAGAAACAAAGTCAGATGTATGTTTTACAGAGATAATTCTATTCTGTGCAGGAAAAACAAACCCAAGCTTTCTTGATGGCAGTGAAACTATTATCATACCCCATTTTCCATTGCCACTAACACCAAAAATAAAAGCATGCAGTTAAACCAGTTTTCAGACTACTCAAAAAGCCTGGTGGAAAAGGAAGTATATTTTTAGAGTAATGCAGTGTCTGGTACCCAGCGGGGATGGGCATGCAATATTAACAGGTGATGACGCAAGCTTCACAAATTTGAACCAAGAAAAAGCAGCTGCTACCTTGAGCTAGTCATGAATAATATTTAAACTATAGCTGATAGCACTTTGTGGATCTTACAGCCACTGATGAGAAGTATCAAAAGTAAGATATCATAAACACAATGGAATTTCAATTTGAAATAGTGGTGGTGACAGTGGGAGGGACAGAAGTGGGGAGGGCAGATGTTACCTAAAGCAAAAAGTGGTTATAGCCAAAATTACCCTTGGAAATTCCTCAAATTACCCATAAAGTGCAGTACACACACAGCATAAATATGCAGTATTATTTATACATGCAATCTGTACACAATTGCATGTATAAATGTATACATATAAATATATATGTAAATATCTCTAAAAGGATATATATTACCATGTAATTTTGCAGTATTTTCACTAAGCAATGTATTTTGAGTTTGCATTACTTAAACGCATGGATGATAGGGACACCACTGTAACGTTTCCAATGGTAGAATTGGCAAATAAATGTAATTTAAACATTTAAATTAGAAGAGTTTCAAGGTTGTCTCCACTGTAATATGACTGTGCTGCATCCTGATACTCATCTTGAGTAGAAAAACAGCTAGCACAACCAGAATTGGGAAATGCTTTAAAAACTTAAATTACTCATAACCCACCACCTGTCTCTTGTGGCTCAGACTGTGCTGAGAACTTGGTACTACTGTATGGTTAATAGTTATTACAGAGATCACAAATTATTGTAGACCTCTACTTCCCCTCAAAATATTTTGGGTCAAAATTTGGGCAAATCCCTTGGAAAGTGCATTGTATCTGAACAACTTTTGTCACATGTCTTGGAGATAGTAGCTGAAATCCATTGATAACTGGTGCTTATAGACTTTCACAGAGGGCAAGACACTGATACGATGACTGGGAAACTGTACACAGTTAATACTGGGGTCTCAGATGGCACTAGATCAACATGGACGTTTCCATTTCACCACACTTGTGTGTCACACAGAGGTCACCTTCTGGAGCCGTCGCTTCCGGAGGTCCTCCAGCTGCTGTGGCCGACAGGTGGCTGAGGTTCATCTGCTGCCTGGCGGGGGCTGGCTGACCTCCACTGGTCAGCTGCAGGGGACAACTCTGCTGCCAGGATAGTTCATTGGAGATGTCACTCCAATTTCAGAGAGGAATATCTTTTTCTAGAACTTAAGAGGTTGACTTCAAGGGCCTGTTTTTATGTAAATTTGGGTTCAGCAATGACCAGAAACGGATTTTAAAAGACTGTAATTCCTACCGTTGTAAATGGCAGAGCTGGTCATGACACTAAGAGACCTGTCACCACCAGGAAGACTGATGCACAATTAAAAATACATCATCATCTCCCTCCTCAGCTCTTTCCTCCTCCTTCTTCCTTGAGCAGGCCTTTTTCTACACACACACTCTCACACCCCAGGGCGGTTAAAAGTCTGAACCTTGGATTCAAACACACCTGGATTCCAGTCTCAGCTGGATCCTGGACAAGTATTTATGATTTGCTGCAAAATGAAATGCTCAGCTATAAAATGGGGATAAAAAAATAGTCCCTACGCCCTAAGGGTGCTTTGGGGAGTGGATAAGAAAATACATACTCTGTGCTCAGCACAGTTCCTGTCATAGGGGACACTTAATAGATACTTTTATTATGTATTGTTCCTATTATAATTTTTATTATAGTTATACGTTGCTTTGTAGCCTGCCAATTTCAATTACATTATATGCTGTGAATATTTCATCATATCAAGAAATAGTCTTCTAACTTATGAGATTGGGGCTGGTTGTGATGGCTCGTACCTATAATCCCAAGCCTTCTGGGAGGCTGAGCCAGGAGTTCAAGACCGGCCTGGGCAGCATAGTGAAACCGTGCCTCTATAAAAAATAAAAAAAAAGTTAGCCAAGCATGGTGGTATGCACCTGTAGTCCTAGCTACTTGGGAGGCTGAGGCGGAAGGATTGCTTGAGCCCAGGTATTCGAGGCTGCAGTGAGCTGTGATCGTGCCCCAGTACTCCAGCCTGGGTGAAAAAGCAAGACTTGGCTCTAAAAAAATTAAAATAAAATAAATTTAAAAATGTTTTGAAGGAGAGCAGATGCTACTGTCCACCAGTGAGCCTTGTAGGACATAGTGAAAATACAATGCACTGACAATTTAAATGCTATAAAATGCCGAGTATTAGTAACATCTCAGGGCCTGAGTAAGGTGATGATTACGACTTTCCTTTTGTAGATGCGAAAATGAACATGACTTTGACATGGTAATAATAAAGTTGCAGCTTATGCTTGAGTCTTGACTCCCAAGTCTTCTCATTTTCTTTAAATAATTTTTTTTATTTCAATAGCTTTGGAGGTACAAGTGGTTTTTGGTTACATAGATGAATTATATAGTGGTGTCGTCAGAGATTTTAATGCACCCAACACAGCATTGTACGCTGTACCCAACAGCTTTTTATCCCTCACCCCCCTTCCACTCTTCCCCTTTCTGAGTCTCCAATGTCCATTATACCCCTCTGTATGCCTTTGCATACCCATAGCATAGATCCTACTTATAAGTGAGAACATGTGGTATTTGGTTTTCCATTCCTGAGTTACTTCACTTAGAATAATGGTCTCCAGCTCCATCCAAGTTGCTGCAAAAGACATTATTTCGTTGTTTTTGATGGCTGAGTAGTATCCATGGTGCATATACACCACATTTTCTTTATCCACTCATCAGTTCATTGGCACTTAGGTTGGCTCCATATCTTTGCAATTGTGAATTGTGCTGTGATAAACATACGTAAGCAGGCATCTTTTTCATATAATGCCAAATCATGTAATTTCTCATGCCATACACACTGTCGAGTTTCATAGACTCCTCTTCTTCACAAACCAGTAAATCTTTTACTAAGTGAAAGAATTCTTGCTTCATTTTAGCAAATAATTAAGAGATTAGGTGGGTTTTGAAGAGAGAATCATTGTTTCTGAACAAAATGAGCTTTTGATTATCAAAATGCCACATGATCTTTATAGAATGTCTAGTAAAACAGTTACACATAAAGAAGAAAATAAAAATCACATCTCTGTAACCCAGAGAAGAACATTAATAAACATTTTGGTGATTAACCTCTCTGTAGTACACTTACACACACCCAAGCAAACACTTCTCTTCTATGGGATTCCATGGTTCTGTAATGTGTTTTTCAGTCAACAATATTTATTTACTAATATTGATATTAATAAATGATAATGAATTAAAATATAAATTCTATGTCATTGCATTTAATCTCTGCATAACCACAATTTATTTAATCAATTCCCTCTTGATGGCTATTATGCTCTTTTTCTTCTTTTCTTTAAGATTATACAACATTTCATCACCCACTTTGACATAATCCTTTGTGTATTCATCTGATGTAATCCTTAGGGTAAACTCTTAGAAGTGCAAACAGTAAATGAAAAGATATACACTTTATACTTTATTATTATTATTATTATTCTTTTGAAACAGGGTCTCGCTCTGTCCTCCAGGCTGGAGTGCAGTCTCGGCTCACAGCAGCCTTGACCTCCAGACTCAAGATAACCTCCCACCTCAGCCTCCACAGATGCACACCACCGTGCCCAGCTAACTTTTGCATTCTTTGTAGAGACAGAATTTCGTCCTCCCAGGCCTTCCAAAGTACAAGGATTAAAGGCGTCAGCTGCTGTGCCCAAGCCTACTTTTTATATTTTTAATTCATAACTAGGTTCTTAATATCTACATAATTGATTTTGCCAAAGACAATGTAGGGGAGCTTCCCATCCTTCCTGGTTTGTGGTGAACAGTGGGAGTTAACGAAGCAGTGAGACAGTGAGACTTTTGATACAACCTCCTAGGTCAACAGGGTCAGAGAGCACAGCTCCCGGAGCCTTGAGGATGGGACTCACTCTTTTTGTCCCATTCTTCTCCTAGTTCATATCTCCTCAGGGAATAACAGTTTGAAGTTTGGATTAACTCAATTGCCTGACTTTGAAATACTGTTTCTAGCACCTTCAGAGACTCAAACTGGGATCCCAGGGTAGTACAGTTGACAGATCCCATTGTAATCTAGAAAGATTACCCGCTGACTGATGGCATTGAAAACTGTAAAAACATCATTCCAGGCTGACAGTGTGAGATAACTTATATATTACGACATAATCTTTGTTTCTAGAAAAAAAAATAGATAGTTATGCTATTTCCTATGACATCTGGGAGAGAAAGAAATTTTCCATGGAGCTTCCCCAAAATCCAGGTCTTCCAAGTATACAGACAAGTGTTATTCCCCTATAATAAACAGGGAAGAAGCACCATATCCTATGATCTTACAAATGCCTTAAATTTTAGAGTGTATCCACTATTACTTGAAAGTCTTTCTTGCTTTGTTAACTCAGTCTCACTGTATAAAATGCAACATTTTCAATGATTCCCCTCTCTAGGGTGACACATAGCGCATAAGTACCAGGGACACATGGGTGAAGAACATTTTTTATTTGACACGCACGATCTCATTGCATCTTAATTACATTTACCCTTTGGTGTCTAGGCGTGAGTAGAATATCAATAGTATTTGAAATGATCCAAAAGCTGAGGAGCAGAAAAATTTTTATCTCCCAATTTTGTGTCTTCCTAGGAGCTGCATTCCGTGGTTTGGTATCATATCACAAACCAGTATATTTTAAAGTTGAAAAAACTAAATAATGCTTTGCTTGAAATACAAATATAACTTGTTTATTGTTTATACATTTTCATTTCTGGCCCAGCCCCCTGTGGTAGGTATTATTCCTTCCTTGTCACTCCCTCAGGATAAGCACAATGGCTTCTATAAACTTACAGCTGATGACCACAGAAAGGGAAGAAAATTCAAATTCTGGAAGGGTTGGAGGCAATAAGAAACCTGTTCCTTCCAATTTCACCAGAGAAATGCATTTTGTCTTCCAAATACGGGTTTCCAGCACTTCTGAGATCACAGGGTGCCGCAGTAGGCTTACAGAGAGGAATGAAAACCTCCTCCTTCCCTCGCTTCCTCCCAGGTTGATATTTCAACAGAAAATGATGACACTCTGCATTTGTAGAGCACTTTACAATTTTTAAAGCACACTCACCTATCTTATCTCATTTGGTCCTTGCCTGGGGAGGAGGCACTTAGGTAGTTATTAATAGCTCAGTTTTATCAGAGAAGAAAAATTAGGCTCAGAAATACTTGCCCAAAGTAACGTAAGAAACATAACTTGGATAATGCCTGGCATAAGCTTCAATCAATGGGAACTGCTATGATGATGATGATTATTATTAATTATTACTGTCACCAATGACCTTAGCAAAACCAAGACCTAATCCTTCCTGCTGCATACTCCTAATTCTTTTTTTTAACTTTTATTTTAGATTCAGGAATATATATGCAGGTTGGTTATATGGGTAGACTTCCTTCACAGGGGTTTGGTGTACAGATGATTTTGTCACCACCTACTAAGCCTGGTACATGATAGTTATTTTTCCTGATCTGTTCCCTCCTCCCATCCTCCTACCTCAAGTAGGCCGCACTGTCTGTTGTTCCCCTCCCTATGTCCATTGGTTCTCATTATTTAGCTCCCACTTGTAAGTGAGAACATGGAGTATTTGGTTTTTCTGTTCCTGCGTTAGTTTGCTAAGAATAATGGCCTCTAGTTCCATCCATGTTCCTGCAAAAGAAATGATCTCATTCTTTTTATGGCTGCATAGTATTCCATGGTGTATATGTACTACATTTCTTTATCCAGTCTACTGTTGATGGGCATTTAGGTTGATTCCATGTCTTTGCTATTGTGAATAGTGCTGTAGTGAACACATGCGTGCACATGTCTTTATGGTAAAACGATTTATATTTCTTTGGGTAATGGGATTGCTGGGTCAAATGGTAGTTCCATTTTTAGATCTTTGAGGAATTGCCACACTGCTTTCCAGCATGGTTGAGCTAGTTTACACTCCCACCAGCAGCGTATAAGTGTTCCCTTTTCTGTGCAACCTTGCAGCATTTGTTATTTTTTGACTTTTTGATAATAGCCATTCTAACTGGTGTGAGATGGTATCTCTGTGTGGTTTTGATTTACACTTCTCTAATGATTAGTGATATTGAGCTTTTTCATATGTTTGTTGTCTGCATGTGTGTCTTCTTTTGAAAAGTGTTTGTTCATGTCCTTTGCCCACTTTTTCATGTAGTTGTTTTCTATTGTAAATTTGTTGAAGTTCCTTATAGATGCTGGAATTAAACCTTTGTCAGATGCATAGTTTGCAAATATTTTCTCCTATAGGTTGCATGTTTATTTATTCATTTATTTATTTATTTTTTATTTTTTGAGGCACAGTCTCACTCTGTCACCCAGGCTGGAGTGCAGTGGCGCCATCTTGGCTCATTGCAACCTCTACCTCCCGGGTTCAAGCAATTCTCGTTCCTCAGCCTCCCGAGTAGCTGGGACCACAGGTGTGTGCCACCATGCCAAGCTAATTTTTTTTTATTTTTAGTAGAGACGGGGTTTTACCATATTAGCCAGGCTGGTCTGAAACTTCTGGCCTCAAGTGATCTGCCTGCCTCAGCCTCCCAAAGTGCTGGGATTACAGGCATGAGCCACTGCACCTGGCCAGTTGCATATGAACTTTTTAACAGCTTTTCCTATTTCTTTGAAAAATGTTATTGGTAGTTTGATAGGAATAGCATTGAATCTATAAATTGCTTTGGGCAGCATGGCCATTTTCACAATATTGACTCTCCTTATCCATGAGCATAGAATGTTTTTCCATTTGCTTCTGTAGTATCTTAATTCTTTCAACAGTGCTCTGTAATTTTCAGTGTAGAGATCTCTCACTTTCTGGTTAGCTGTATCCCTAGGTATTTTATTCTTTTTGTGGCAATTGTGACTGGAATCACATTCTTGATTTGGTTCTTGGCTTGGATGTCATTGGGGGTTAAGAATGCTACTGATTTTTGTATGTTTATTTTGTATCCTGCAACTTTGCTGACGTTGTTTATTAGTTCAATGAGCTTTTTTTGGCAGAGACTATGGGGTTTTCTAGGTATAGAATCATGTCATCTGCAAACAGGGATAGTTTGACTTATTCTTTTCCTATCTGGATGCCTTCTATTTCTTTCTCTTGACTGATTGCTCTGGCCAGGACTTCCAAAACTGTGTTGAATAGAATATTCTTACTTCTTTCCCCTCCAGGCTTCTAATGCTAGTGATGTTTTGTATCTCCCAGAAAGATGCTAAAAATCAATAAAACTTTCTATTGTATTAGATGCCCTGATTTGCAAGTATATACTATGTCTGATATTCAAGTCTTGTTGTAAACAGGGTACAATGGAATTATTTATCCCATGATAAGCCATAGTCACGATGGTAGTTAATTTTATGTGTCAACTTAATTGGGCCATTGGGTGCCCAGATATTTAGTTAAACATTATTCTGTGTGTGTTTATAAAGGTGTTTGTGAATGAGATTAACATTTGAGTTGGTGGACTGAGAAAAGTAAATTGCCCAACCCAATGTGGGTGAGCCTCATCCAATCTGTTGAAGGCCTGATTAGAATAAAAGTCAGAGTAGGGAGAATCTACTCTTTCTGCCTGACTGTCTTCAAGCTGAGACATTGGTCTCCTGCCTTCAAACTTCAACTCAGATTGTAATTTATACATTTGGCTCTTCTGCTTCTCAGGCCCTTGGACTTGGACTACAACTATACCATCAGCTCTCTTGGGTCTCCAGATTGCCAACTACAGCATCCATAATTGTGTGAGCCAATTTCTTATAATCTCTTTCTACACACACACAGACCACATACACATCCTATTGGTTGTTTTTCTGGAGAACTTTGACTAATACAGTTACCATCTAACTCATGCTATTTTAAAGAAAAGACAGTGAAATATTGTTTCTTTCAAATTAAGTAATGGTTGCAAAGATTAACACTAAAATATTTAATTGCTTCAAATGTCTTTGTTTAAAATACATACTAGGAAGCCCTAGCCAAAGTAATTTGTCAAGAGGAAGAAATTAAAGGCACCAAGATAGGAAGAGGGGAAGTCAGACTATCTCTCTTTGCAGATGATGTGATTCTATACCTAGAAAACCCCTTAGTCTCTGTCCCAAAATTTCTAGAACTGATAAACAACTCAGTAAAGTTTCAGGTTGCAAAATCAATGTACAAAACTCAGGAACATTCCCATACACCAATAACTCCAAGCTGAGCGCCAAATTCACAATAGCCAAACACACACAAAAATTAGTTAGGAATACAGTTGACCAGGGAGGTGAAAGATCTCTACAATGAAAATTATAAAACACCACCGAAAGAAATCAGAGATGACACAAACAAATGGAAAAACAGTCTATGCTCATGGACAGGAGAAATTAATATTGTTAAAAGGGGCATATTGCCCAAAGCAATTTATAGATTCAATACAATTTCCATTAAACTACCAATGTAATTTTCACAGATTTAGAAAAATCTATTCTAAATTTATATGAAACAAACAAAGAGAAGAAAATAGTCAAAGCAATCATAAGCAAAAAGAACAAAGCCAGAGGCATCACACTACCCGACTTCAAACTTATACTATAGGGCTACAGTAATCAGAACAGCATGTTACTGGTACAAAAACAGACACATAGACCAAGGAAACAGAATAGAGAACGCAGAAATAATTCCACGTGTCTACACCATCTGATCTTTGACAAAGCTGACAATAACAAGCAATGGGAAAAGGATTCCCTATTCAATAAATGCTGCTGGCATAACCGTCTAGCTGTATGCAGAAGATTGAAACTGGACCCTTTCACCATATACAAAAATCAACGCAAAATGGATTAAATACTTAAATGTAAGACCTAAAACTATTTAAACCCTAGAAGAAAACCTAGGAAATACTATTCTGGACATATTAGGCCTTGGCAAAGATTTCATGATGAAGTCTCTAAAAGCAATTGCAAGAAAAACAAAAATAGACAAGTGAGACCTAATTAAACTAAACAGCTCCTGCACGGCAAAACAAACTATCAATAGAGTAAGCAGACAGGCTACAGAATGGGAAAAAATATTCAAAAACTATGCATCCAAAAAAGGTCTAATATCTAGAATCTATCAGCAACTCAAACAAATCAACAAGTAAAAGCAAACAACCCCATTATAAAATTGGCATAGGACGTGAACGGACACTTCTCAAAGAACACATACACAAAACCAACAAGCATATGGAAAAGTGCTCAATATCACTGATCATTAGAGAAAAGTAAATCAAAACCACACAGAGATACCATCTCACACCAGTCAGAATGACTAATTAATAAAAAGTTAAAAAATAACAAGTGTTGGTGAGGTTGAGGATAAAAGGGAATATTTATACACTGCTAGTGTGAATGTAAATCAGTTCAGCCACTGTGGAAAGCAGTTTGGAGATTTCTCAAAAAACAGAACTGTTGTTTGACCAAGCAATCTCATTACTGGGTCAAGGAATATAATATAAAGGAATATAAATCATTCTATGAAAAAGGCACATGGGCATACTTCCAAGATGGCTGAATAGGAACAGCTCTAGTCTGCAGCTCCCAGCAAGATCTACACAGATGATGGGTGATTTCCTCATTTCCAACTGAGTTACCTGGTTCATCTCATTGGGACTGGTTGGACACTGGATGCAGCCCACAGAGGGTGAGCCGAAGCAAGGCAGGGCAAGTGTCACCTCACCTGGGAAGTGCAAGGGGTCGGGGGATTTCCCTTTCCTAGCCAGGGGAAGCCATGACAGACTGTACCAGGAAAAACGGTACACTCCCACCCAAATATTGTGCTTTGTCCACAGTCTTAGCAACTAGCAGACCAGGAGATTCCCTCCTGTGCTTGGCTTGGCAGGTCCCATGCCCACGGAGCCTTGCTCACTGCTAGCACAGCAGTTTGAGATCGACCTGCGAGGCTGCAGCCTGGTGGGGGTAGGGGGCGTCTGCCATCGATGAGGCTTGAGTAGGCAAACAAAGTGGCCAAGAAGCTCGAACTGGGTGGAGCCCACCACAGCTCAGCAAGGCCTACTGCCTCTATAGACTCCACCTCTGTGGGCAGGGCAGAGCTGAACAAAAGGCAGCAGAAACTTCTGCAGACTTAAATGTCCCTGTCTGACAGTTCTGAAGAGAGCAGTACTCCAGCACGGTGTTTGAGCTCTGAGAATGGACAGACTGACTCCTCAAGTGGGTCCCTGACCTCCATATAGCCTGACTGCAAGACACCTCCCAGTAGGGGCCGACAGACACCTTATACAGGCAGGTGTCCCTGTTGGATGAAGCTTCTAGAGGAAGGATCAGGCAGCAATATTTTCTGTTCTGCAGTCTCTGCTGGTGATACCCAGGCAAACAGGGTATGGAGCTGACCTCCAGAAAATTCCAAGAGACCTGCAGCTGAGGGGCCTAACTGTTAGAAGGAGAACTAACAAACAGAAAGGAATAGCAACAACATCAACAAAAACAACATCCACACCAAACCCCATCTGTAGGTCACCAACATCAAAGACCAAAGGTAGATAAAACCACAAAGATGGGGAGAAACCAGAGCAGAAAAGCTGAAAATTCCAAAAACCAGAGTGCCTTTTCTCCTCCAAAGGATTGCAGCTCCTCACCAGCAAGGGAACAAGACTGGATGGAGAATGAGTTTGAAAAGTTGACAAAAGTAGGCTTCAGAAGGTCGGTAATAACAAACTTCTCTGAGCTAAAGGAGCATGTTGTAACCCATTGCAGAGAAGCTAAAAACCTTGAAAAAAGGTTAGACGAATGGCTAACTAGAATAAACAGTGTAGAGAGGAACTTAAATGACCTGATGTAGCTGAAAACCACAGCCTGAGAGCTTTGCGACGCATGCACAAGCTTCAGTAACCGATTCGATCAAGTGGAAGAAAAGATATCAGTGATTGAAGATCAAATTCATGAAATAAAGAGAGAAGACAAGATTAGAGAAAAAAGAGTAAAAAGAAACGAAAGCCTCCAAAAAATATGGGACTATGTGAAAAGACCAAATCTATGTTTGATTGGTGTACCTGAAAGTGACGGGGAGAATGGAACCAAGTTGGAAAACACTCTTCAGGATATTATCCAGGAGAACTTCCCCAGCCTAGCAAGGCAGGCCAACATCCAATTCAAGACACATGGAGAACAGCACAAAGATATACCTCAAGAAGAGCAACCCCAAGACACATAATTGTCAGATTCACCAAGGTTGAAATGAAGGAAAAAATGTTAAGGGCAGCCAGAGAGAAAGGTCAGGTTATCCACAAAGGGAAGCCCATCAGACTAACAGCAGATCTCTTGGCAGAAACCCTGCAAGCCAGAAGAGAGTGGGGGCCTATATTCAACGTTCTTAAAGAAGAGAATTTTCAACCCAGAATTTCATATCCAGCCAAAATGAGCTTCATAAGTGAAGGAGAAATAAAATCCTTTATAGACAAGGAAATGCTGAGAGATTTTGTCACCACTAGGCCTGGCTTACAAGAGCTCCTGAAGGAAGCACTAAACATGGAAAAGAACAACTGGTACCAGCCACTGCAAAAACATGCCAAATTGTAAAGACCATTGATGCTATGAAGAAACTGCATCAATTAACGGGCAGAATAACCAGCTAACATCTTAATGACAGGATCAAATTCACACATAACAATATTAACCTTAAATGGGTTAAAATGCCCCAGTTAAAAGACACAGACTGGCAAATTGGATAAACAGTCAAGACCCATTAGTGTGCTGTATTCAGGAGACCCATCTCACGTGCAGAGACACACACAGGCTCAAAATAAAGGGATGGAGGAAGATCTACCGAGCAAATGGGAAGTAAAAAAAAGCAGGGGTTGCACTCCAAGTCTCTGATAAAACAGACTTTAAACCAACAAAGATCTAAAGACACAAAGAAGGCCATTACATAATAGTAAAGGGACCAATGCAACAAGAAGAGCTAACTATCCTAAATATATATGCACCCAATTCATAAAGCAAGTACTTAGAGACCTGTAAAGAGACTTAGACTCCCACACAATAATAATGGGAGAATTTAACACCCCACTGTCAGTATTAGACAGATCAATGAGACAGAAGGTTAACAAGGATATCCAGGACTTGAACTCAGCTCTGCAGCAAGTGGACCTAATAGACATCTACAGAACTCTCCACCCCAAATCAACAGAATATACATTCTTCTCAGCAACACATCACACTTATTCTAAAATTGACCACATAATTAGAAGTAATTATGAGAGAATAATTCATATTCTCAGTAATATGCTGAGAATAACTCCTCAGCAAATGTAAAAGAACAGAAATCACAACAGACTGTCTCTCAGACCACAGTGCAATCAAATTAGAACTCAGGATTAAGAAACTCATTAGAAACCACACAACTACATGGAAACTGAACAACCTGCTCCTGAATGACTACTGGATAAATAATGAAATGAAGGCGGAAATAAAGATGTTCTTTGAAACCAATGAGAACAAAGACACAATGTACCAGAATCACTGGGACACATTTAAAGCAGTATGTAGAGGGAAATTTATAGCACTAAATGCCCACAAGAGAAAGCAGGAAAGATCTAAAATCGACTCCCTAACACCAGAATTAAAAGAACTAGAGAAGCAAGAGGAAACAAATTCAAAACCTAGCAGAAGGCAAGAAATAACTAAGATCAGAGCAGAACTGAAGGAGATAGAGACACAAAAAGCCCTTCAAAAAATAAATGAATCCCGGAGCTGGTTTTTTTAAAAGATCAACAAAATAGATAGATTGCAAGCAAGACTAATAAAGAAAAAAAGAAGAATCAAAGAGACACAATAAAAAATGATAAAGGGGATATCACCACTGATCCCACAGAAATACAAACTACCATCAGAGAATACTATAAACACTACTACACAAATAAACTAGAACATCTAGAAGAAATGGATAAATTCGTGGACACATACACCCTCCCAAAACTGAACCAGGAAGAAGTTGAATCTCTGAATAGACCAATAACAGGCTCTGAAATTGAGGCAGTAATTAATAGCCTGCCAACCAAAAAAGTCCAGGACCAGACAGATTAACAGCCGAATTCTACCAGAGGTACAAAGAGGAGCTGGTACCATTCCTTCTGAAACTATTCCAATCAATAGAAAAAGAGGGAGTCCTCCTCAACTCATTTTATGAGGCCAGCATTATCCTGATACCAAAGCCTGGCAGAGACACAACCAAAAGAAGAGAATTTTAGACCAATATCCCTGATGAACATTGATGCAAAGTCCTCAATAAAATACTGGCAAACCAAATCCAGCAGCACATCAAAAAGCTTATCCACCACAATCAAGCCAGCTTCATCCCTGGGATGCAAGGCTGGTTCAACATATGCAAATCAATAAACATAATCTATCACATAAACAGAACCAATGACAAAAACTACATGATTATCTCAATAGATGCAGAAAAGGCCTTTGACAAATCAAATCAAATCAAAACCACAGTGAGATACCATCTCACACCAGTTAGAATGGTGATCATTAAAAAGTCAGGAAACAGCAGATGCTGGAGAGGGTGTGGAGAAATAGGAACACTTTTACACTGTTGGTGAGAGTATAAATTAGTTCAACCATTGTGGAAGACAGTGTGGTAATTCCTCAAGGATCTAGAACTAGAAATACCATTTGACCCAGTGATCCCATTACTGGGTATATGTCCAAAGGATTATAAATCATGCTACTATAAAGACACATGCACATGTATGTTTATTGCGGCACTATTCACAATGGCAAAGACTTGGAACCAACCCAAACGTCCATCAGTCATAGGCTGGCTTAAGAAAATGTGGCACATCTACACCATGGAATACTATGCAGCTATAAAAAAGGATGAGTTCATGTCCTTTGTAGGGACATGGGTGAAGCTGGAAACCATCATTCTCAGCAAACTATCACAAGGAGAGAAAACCAAACACGGCATGTTCTCACTCGTAGGTGGGAATTGAACAATGAGAACACACAGACACAGGGCAGGGAACGTCACACACTGGGGCCTGTCAGGGGGTAGGGCACTGGGGGAGGGATAGCATTGGGAGAAATGCCAAATGTAAATGACGAGCTGATGGGTGCAGCAAACCAACATGGCACATGTATACCTACATAACAAACCTGCATGTTGTGCACATGAACCCTAAAACTTCAAATATAATAATAATAATCATAATCATAAAGAAAAAGACACATGCATGTGTATGTTCATTACAGCACTATTCACGATAGTAAAGACATGGAATCAACCTAGCTGCCCATCAGTGCTGGATTGGATAAAGGAAATATATATCCATGATGTACATATACATCATGGAATACTATTCAACCATTCAAAAAAAAAACAAAATCATGTCCTTTGTAGCAACATGGATAAAGCTGGAGGTCATTATCCTAAGTGAACTAACACAGGAACAGAAAACCAAATACCACGTTCTCACTGGTAAGTGGGAACTAAACACTAGGTACACATGAACACAATTGGGAAACAATAGACACCGGGGCCTACTTGATGGAGGCTGGAGGGTGGGAGGAGAGTGAGGGTCAAAAAACTACCTATTGGGTATTATGCTCATTACTTGGGTGACAAAATCATTTATACATCAAACCTAAGTGACATACAATTTACCCATGTAACAAACCTGTACATGTATTTCTGGAACCTAAAATAAAAGTTGAGAAAATTAAAAAAATTTCAAAAATAAAATCAGGTTCAGTGAGCAAAAAAAATAAAATACATACTATATTTTCAAAGTATTTCTCACAGGTATATTTTAAAGAGTAGATGGCTATTTTTGAAAAGTAATGCTGTAAATAGTTTTTGTTTCATTCTAGTGCACAAATATTCACAATAATTTTAGTATAATAAGTTTAATACATAGAAAGTTTTAGGTAATAGTAAGTAGAAAATATGAACATTTTTCTCATTTTTGCTCCTAATGCACGATTAGTATGAATTTTATTTTATTTATTATTATTATTTTTTGACACAGAGTTTCGCTCTTGTCACTCAGGCTGGAATGCAATGACGCGATCTCGGCTCACTGCAACCTCTGCCTCCCAAGTTCGAGTCATTCTCCTGCCTCAGCCTCCTGAGTGGCTGGGATTACAGGCACCAGCCACCATGCTCAGCTAATTTAGGGTGAATTTTAAAGAGAATATTTATGAAAGTGCTTTGAAAAGCCAAAATTGTACCTTTAAAACAGATGATAGTAATAATACCTATAATAAAAGGTATTAATTTCCTAGTCATAGGTAATGGTAATAATCTTTGTAATTTTTACAATGACAGTGATAGGTAACAGTGAAGTAGATGTGTAAAACACAGCTATGCTTTACAGTGTCATTTTATATACTTTTTGTAACAATCTTATGGAATATAAATTATCATCCTCTCTTTACAGATGAGAAAACCAAAGTTCAAAGAACTGTAATAACTTAAGCCAGTAAGTGGCAGAGCTAGGAGGCAGACTCAGCTCCAAAGTCTCTGCTCTTTTTTTTTTTCACGAATTATTATTGATTTTCAAACATTCAGTATCGCTACTCGGCCTTTTGGCTAAGATCAAGTGATTTTCAAACATTCACAAAAGTTTGAAAAAATAACACAATGAACACCTATTTACTCATCACACAGATTAACAACTTTTAACATTTTTTTTTTGTCATTTCCCTTCCTTTCTTCATTCCCCTCTTTTCCTCGCTGTTTTCCTCTCTGTAGCTGGATTGTTTCAAAGTAAACTGCAGGAAGCGCATGCATCACCAACAAAACCTTCAGCTTGCATCTCCTAAGAATAAGGATATCTTCAATTTCCTTGTGTCATCTAACACTCAGTTTCTATTAAAACTGAATTTCCTCAATTCTTCCCAAAATGCTTTTTATGGCTGTTTTTCAAACACGAATGAAGGTTCATGCTTTGTGTTTGAGTGTTATATCTTCATTCTAGGTTTCTTCCGCCCGTTTTTAAAGTGATGTTGACCTTCTCAAGAAACCAAATGAGTTGTTTTGTTGAAGGTCTTACATTCTGTATTTGTGAGATTATTTCCTTGTGGCTTCATTAATCTTTACTTCGATCCCCTAAATTTTCAGTAAAGCAACCTTTGTTGTTAAATGGCAAATTCTTAACTGAAAAGCACAGGTTGTAAATAAATAAATAAATAAATAACAAAGCAATCCTCACATTAAATTCTACTGCTAAATAACATTATTTGCTCTGATAGTAGAAAAATTACTAGGGTCTCTGTCTAAAGGAAAGATAGAAGGATGAAGACATTTCACACTTGAATCCCTTTGGTGTAAAAAGCTTATGTCTAATGTTTTCAGGTTTGGCTATGATTTTATTCACATGCACGAATTCTGGGAAAGTTGAAGCACTTGCCTTTTTGGGAACTTTGCCAAAGACACTTAAAAATCTTAAGCTTCTGCCAGTTATGGCAAGTCTGTCTAGAAAATAGAGTGTTTTCTCTGCTATTTAAATGAAATTCAGCCAGATCTTGGAGTTCATCCATACTCAAAAGAGTCCTAGAAGCATCTATGAGCAGTTCTTCACTACTACTCTGATATATTTTTTTTTTTTTAACAAAGCTTCTATTCAAACGTTATTCCATAGGTAACATTTAATTAACTTCCATATTCTGGCCACATTATGTCTAGAAATTTCATGAAATAATAAAAAAAAGTTAATAACAACTCACTTTGTAAAATGTTGCAAAGGTAAACAACAACTGTGTATTCTAAATCTGACACTTGGATCGCATTACAAAGTAAGAAAGGAATGCGAAATGATGAAAAAGTTAGGAACGCTGACGTTTTCTAAGATTCAAGCCATTGTCTAGTTGCTGAATATGCCGTTCATAATGCATGTGCACAAAAGAGTAAGATACATATTGATCTGTACCATTTTTAATATATTATTTATTTTTATTTTTGTGGGAACACAGTAGGTGTACATATTTATGGGGTACATTAGATGTTTTGGTATAAGCATGCAATGCACAATAATCACATCATGAAAAATGGGGTATCCATTTCCTCAAGTGCACTTATTCTTTTGGTTAAAAAGTATCTGATTATACTCTTAGTTATCTAAAAATGTACAATTAAATTATTATTGGCTGTGATTACCCTGTTGTGCTATCAAATACCATGTATTATTCATTATTTTCTATTTTTTATACCCATTAACCATCCCCACTCCCGCCACTCCGCACTACCCTTCCCAGCTGCTGGGAAAAGCCTCTACTCTGTATCTCCATGAGTACAGTTGTTTTGATTTTTAGATTCCACAAATAAGTGAGAGCCTGCGATATTTGTCTTTCTGTGCTTGGCTTATTTCAGTTAACATAATGACCTCCACTTCCATCCATGTTGTTGCAAATGACAGGATCTCATTCTTTTTTATGGCTGAATAGCACCATTGTGACAAGTACCACATTTTCTTATCCATTTATTTATTGATGACACTTGTTACTTCCAAATTTTGGCTACTGTGAACAGTGCTGCAACAAACATGAGAGTGCAGATATCTCTTTGATCTACTAATTTGTTTTCTTTTGGGTATATACCTAGCAGTAGTATTACTGAATCATATAGTAGCTCTATTTTACTTCTTTGAGGAACCTCTAACCATTCTGCATAGTGATTGTACTAATTTGTATTCCCACTCAGAGTTTACAAAGCTTTCCTTTTCTGCACATCCTCACTGCTATTTGTTATTGCCTGTCTTTTGGATATAAGCCATTTTAACTGGGGTGAGATGATGTCTCTCATTGTAATTTTGATTTGCATTTCTCTGATGATCAATGATGTTGAGCACCTTTTCATATGCCTGTTTGCCGTTTGTATGTCTTCTTTTGAGAAATGTCTATTCAGATCTTCTGTCCATTTTTAAATTGGATTATTAGATTTTTTTTCTTATAGAGTTGTTTGAGCTCTTTATATATTCTGGTTATTAATTCCTTGCCAAATGGGTAGTTTGCAAGTACCTTCTTTCATTTTGTGGGTTGTCTCTTCACTTTGTTGATTGTATCCTTTGCCATACGAAAGTTTTTAACTTGATGTCATCCCAATTGTCAATTTTTGGTTTGGTTACCTGTGCTTATGGGCTGTTATTCAAGAAATTTTGAGAAACCAATGTCTTAGAGAGTTTCCTCAATGTTTTCTTTTGGTAGTTTCATAGTTTGAGGCATTAGAGTTAAGTCTTTAATTCATTTTGATTTGATTTTTGGGTAGAGCAAGACATAGGAGTCCAGTTTTATTTTTCTCTGTATGGATATGCAGGTTTCCCAGGACATTTATCAAACAGACTGTCTTTTTCTCAACGTATGTTCTTGGTACCTTTCTCAAAAATGAGTTCACAAGGTGTGTGGGTTAGTTTCTGGGTTCTCTATTCTGTTCTATTAGTCTACATGTCTGTTTTTGTGCCAGTACCGTGCTGTTTTAGTTACTATAGCTCTGTAGTATAATTTGAAGTCAGGTAATGTGATTCCTGTAGTTTTGTTCTTTTTACTTAGAATAGCTTTGGCTATTCTGGGTATTTTGTTCCATTTAAATTTTAGGATTTTTTTCTATTTCTGTGAAGAATGTCATTGGTATTTTGATAGGGATTGCATTGATTCTGTAGATTGCTTCGGGTAGTATGGACATTTTAACAATTGGATTCATTTAATTCATTGACCTGAAATATCCTTCCATTTTTCAGTGTCCTCTTAAATTTCTTTCATCAGTGTTTTATACTTTATATTATAGAGATCTTTCACTTCTTTGCTTAAGTTAATTCCTATTTAATTTTATTTGTGGCTGTTGTGAATGGGATTACTTTTTAAATTTCTTTTTCAGATTGTTCACTGTTGGCATATATAAATGCTACTGATTTTTGTATGTTGATTTTGTATCCTGCAACTTTACTGAATTTGTTTATAGTTCTAACAGTTTTCTTGTGGAGTCTTTAGGTTTTGTCCAATGATAATATCACCTGCAAATGAGAATAATCTGACTTCTTCCTTTCCAATTTAGATGCTCTTTATATCTTTCTCTTGTCTGATTGCTCTAGCTAGGACTTCCAGTACTATGTTGAATAATAGTAATGACCGTGGACATCCTTGTCATATTCCGAATCTTAGAGCAAAGAGTTTCAGGTTTTCCCTATTCAGTATGATACTAGCTATGGGTCTGTCACATATGGCCTTTATTATTTTGAGATATGTTCCTTCTATGCCAAGTTTTTTGAGAGTTTTTTATCATGAAGTGATGTTGAATTTTATCAAATGCTTTTTCTGCATCAATTGAAATAATCATATAGTTTTTGTTCTTCATTCTGTTGACATGATGTATCACATCGATTGATTTGCATATGTTGAACCATCCTTGCATCACAGGGTTAAATCCCACTTGGTCATAATGAATGATCTTTTTAATATTAGGCTTCCTAGAATGAGTTTGGAAGTTTTTCCTTCTTCCCTGTTTTTTGGAATAGTTTGAGTAGGATTGGTATTTGTTCCTGTTCAAATGTTTGGTAGAATTCAGCAGTGAAGCCATTGGGTCTTGGGCTTTTCTTTAGTGGGAAACTTTTGTTATGGCTTAAATCTTATTATTATTGGTCTGTTCAGGTTTTGGATCTCCTCATGATTCAATTTTGGTAGGTTGTGTGTGTCTAGAAGTTTGTCCATTTCTTCTAGATTTTCCAGCTTATTGGTATATAGTTGTTCATTGTAGCCACTAATGATCCTTGGAAATTCTGTAGTATAAGTTGTAATGTCTCCTTTTTCATCGCTGATTTTATTTTCTTGGATCTCCCCTCTTTATTTCTTAGTCTGACTAAAAGTTTGTCAATTTTGTTTAACTTTTTGAAAAACCAACTTTTTGCTTTATTGATGTATTGTTTTCTTTGTTGCAATTTCGTATATTTCTGCTCTGATTTTTATTATTTTTCTTCTACTAATTTTGGGTTTGGTTTGCTCTTGCTTTTCTAGTTTTTAAGATACATCGTTAGGTTTATTTGAAGTTTTTCTTCTTTATTGATGTAGGCACTTAATAGCCATAAACTTCCCTCTTAGTACTGCTTTTGCTATATCCCATACGTTTTGGTATGTTGTGTTTCCATGATCAGTTCTTCCTAGAAACTGTACAATTTCCTTCTTAATTTCTTCATTGACCCACTGGTTGTTCAGGAGCATATTGTTTAATCTCCGTGTATTTGTATAGTTTCCAAAATTCCTCTTGTTATTGCTTTCTAGTTTTCTTCCATTGTGGTCAGAGAAGATGCTTAATATTATTTCAATCTTTTTGAATGTTTTAAGGCTTATTTTGTAACCTCATATATGTTCTATCCTTGAGAATAATTCATGTGCTGAGGAAAGGAATGTGTATTCTATAGCCATTGAATAAAATGTTCTGCAAATATCTATTAGATTTATTTAATCTATAGTGCAGATTAGGTCCAATGTTTCTATGTTGATTTTCTGTCTGGGAGAGCTGTCCAATGCTGAAAGTTGGATGTTGAAATCTCCAGCTGTTATTGTTTGGGACCCATCTCTCTCTTTAGCGCTAATCATATTTGCTTTATATAGCTGAGTGCTCCAGTGTTGGGTGCATATATACTTAAAATTGTTATATCCTCTTGCTGAATTGACCCCTTCATTATTATGTAGTGACCTCCTTTGTCTTTTCTTATAGATTTTTGTCTATCTATTTTGCTTGATAAAAGTATAGCTACTCCTGCTTGTTTTTTGTTTCAACTGGCATGGAATATCTTTTTTCATCTGTTTATTTTCAGTCTATCTGTCTTTATGGGTGAAGTATGTTTCTTATGGGCAACAGATCCTTAAGTCTTGATTTTTTTATTTATTCACCCACTCTACATCTTTTGATTGGAGAGTTTAGTCCATTTGCATTAAATGTTATTATTGATAAGTAAGGACTTACTGCTGCCATTTTATTTGTTTTCTGGTTGTTTTGTGATCTCCTCTTCCTTCTTTCCTTCTTGTCTTCCTTTTAGTAAATATGATTTTCTCTGCTGATATAATTTAGTTTCTTGCTTTTTATTTTTTATGTATCCATCGTGTATTTTTTGGTTTGAGGTTACCATGAGGCTTACAAATATTATTTTATAGACCATAATTTTAAGCTGATAACAACTAAATACTGTTTACATGAACAAACAAACAAGCAAAAATAAAACTAATGAAGACTCTACAACTTAACCTTGTTTCTCTGTTTTTAACTTTTTGTTGTTACTATTTATATCCTATTATAGTGTCCATATCTTGAAAAATTGTAATTATTTTTGATTGGTTCATCATTTAGTCTTCATCTTAAGATAAGAGTAGTTTACATGCCACAGTTACAGTGTTATAATATTCTGTGTTTGTCTCTGTACTTACTATAACAGAGTTTTGTACCTTCAGCTGATTTATTGCTCATTAACATACTTTTCTTTCTCATTGAAGTTTTCTTTTTAGTATTTCTTATAGGACAGGTCTGATATTCATGAAATTCCTCAGCCTTTGTTTGTCTTGGAAAGTCTCTATTTTTCCTTCATGTTTGAAGGATATTTTTGCCAGATATTCTATTTTAGGGCAAAAGTTTTTTTCCTTCAGCACTTTAAATATATAATGTCACTCTCTCCTGGCCTCTAATGTTTCCACTGAAAAGTCTGCTGCCAGACATATTGGAGCTCCATTGTATGTTACTTGTTTCTTTTCTCTTGCTGCTTTTTAAAATAACCCTTTCTTTATCTTTGACCTTTGGGAGTTTGATTATTAAATACCTTTAGGTAATCTTCTTTGAGTTTAATCCGCTTGGTGTTCTATAACCTTCTTGTGCTTGGATATTTATATCTTACTCTAGGTTTGGGAAGTTCTGTGTTATTAGCTCTTTGAATAAACTTTCTACTCCTATCTCTTTCTCTACCTCCTCTTTAAGGCCAATTGCTCTTAGATTTGCCCTTTTGAGGCTGTTTTTTAGATCCTGTAGGCATATTCATTGCTTTTTATTGTTTTTTTCCTTTGTACTTCTGACTGTGTGTTTTCAAATAGTCTGTCTTAAAGCTCACCTATTTATGCTGCTTGATAAATTCTCCTATTAGAATACTCTGATGCATTTCTTCAGTATTCCAATTGCATTTTTAGCTCCAGAATTTCTGCTTGAGTCTATTTATTATTTCAATTTTCTTGTTAAATTTAAATTATTTCAATTTTCTTGTTAAGAATTCTTAATTCTTTCTCTGTGTTTTCTTGAATTTCTTTAAGTTTAGTCAACACAGCTATTTTGAATTCTCTGTCTGAAAGATCACACATCTCTGTTTCTCCAGGATTAGTCCCTGGTGCCTTATTTAGTTTATTTGGTGAGGTCATGTTTTTCTGGATGGTATTGATGCTAGTAGATGTTCTTCGGTGTCTGGGCTTTGAAGAGTTAGATATTCATTGTAGTCTTCTCAGTCTGGTCTCGTTTGTACCTGTTCTTCTTGGGAAGACTTTCCAGATATTTGAAAGAATTTGAGTGCTGTGATCTAAGCTGTATCTGCTTTAGGAAGCACCCCAAGCCTCGTAACACTGTGGTTCCCGCAGATTCATAGAGGTACTGCCTTGATGGTCTTGGACAAGATCTGGAAGAATTCTTTGTATTAACAGGCAAAGACTCTTGTTCTCTTCCCTTAATTTCTCCCAATCGAATGAAGTCTCTGTTCTAAGCCACCTGGAGCTGGGGGATGGAGTGACACAAGCACCCCTGTGGCCACCACAGCTACCACTAGGATTGCATTGGGTCAGACCTGAAGCCAACACAGCACTGGGTTTTGCCAAGGCCTACTATAACTATTCCCTGGCTACAGCCTATGTTTGGTGAAAAACCTGGGTCTCTACAATCAGCAGGTAGCAAAGTCAACCAGGCCTTTGTCTTTCATTTTCCTACCTGAGTTCCCCCCAGGCCCTGGGCAGGTCCAGGGGTGGCATCCAGGAGCCAAGGACTAGAGTCAAAAACCTTAGAAGCCTACCTTGTGTTCTATTGTACTGTGGCTGAGCTGGCACACAAATCACAAGACACAGTCCTTTCCACTCTTCCCCTTTCCAAAGGAAGAGGAGCTTCACTCCATGGCTACCACCATCATAGGCCCATGGAAAATACTGCCAGACTACTTCCAATGTTCCCATAGGGCCCAAGCGCTCTTCAGTCAGCTTGTGGTGAACGCTGCCTTCCCTGAGACTCACCCTTCAGGGAAATGGGCTCCCCTCTGCCCCAGGGCAGGTCCAGAAATGCCATCCAAGAGCCAAGTCCTGGAATTGGGGACCCAAGAGCCCACTTCATGCTCTATCCCACTGTGGCTGAGCTGGTACCTAATGTGTATGACAAAGTCCCCTTTACTTTTCCCTCTGCTTTTCTTAAGTGGAAGGAGTCTCACCCCATAGACACCACAGCTGGGAATGTGCTGAGTCTCACCTGAAGCCAGCAAGTTTCAGAGTCTCATCCAAGGCCGTGGGTGTAGTACCTGGATATCACTGCTGGCTATTCAAGGCTCAAGGGCTCTTAAGTTAGCAGGTGATGAATCCTGCCAAAATTGGGTTCTTTCCTCCAAAGCAGCAGGTTTCCTTCTGGCCCAGGATGTGTCTAGAAATGTCATCCAGGAGCTAGGACTTGGAAAGGGAGCCTCACAACTCTGACTGCCGCCCTATCCTGCTGGAGCTGAGCTGGTATCCAAAATGCAAGACAAAGTCGTCTCCATTCTTCCCTCTCCTCTCCTCAAGCAGTGGGAAGAGGTCTCTTTTGGAGCCACGAGCTGTGTATCCTAGTGTTAGGGGAAAGGTGATGCCAGCATTCCCTTAGCCATCCTGGCCAGTGTCTCAATAGTTCATATGTCACCATCCCCTGTCAGTCCACTGTCTCTGGGCTCAGTTCAGCACTAGGACTCACCTAGGAGTTACAGTCTTTGTGGTCTATATTGTCTTTCAAGTTTATTTAGGGCCCCAGAGCCTTTTATCTTGTAGTGGCAGTTCTCCTGATGAACTCCTGATGAAAATAAAGGGAAATCACTAAAGAATTTTAATCAGGGGAGTAAATGGTCATATATGTATTTTATATAGTTTACTCTGAAACTTGCATGGGAAGTCAATTTGGGGCATTTAAGACCAGAGCAGACAGACCAGTTAGAAATCATTTAGGCAAGAGGTACTAAAGGCTTCTTTGAAACTAGGATAGCAGAAGGAAAACAAAGAGATGAGGAAAGATTTGTTAAATGTAGTTATTAGATCAAAACAAGCAAGCAATGAATCCAATCAATGGTTCTCGAACTTTAACTTAAATCAGAATCACCTGGAGGTGTTTGAAACACCTTGTTGAAACGCAGATTTCTGGACCCAACCCTAGACTTCCTGATTCTATAGGTATGAGGTGGGGCCCAAGAATGGACATTTCTTGCAAGTTCCCAGGTGGCATTGGTGCTGATGTTTGTAGGAACCACACTTAAGAACCAAGTATAGCAGATATCTGCTAGTTTTTTTCCTTGTCTGTTAGATACAACATCTGATTCTGGATCCAGTGAAATCCTTTTTGTCATTGGATACAGTCACACAGGAATTGTGGATCAAGGTGTCTCACCCTCCCTTTATCACAGGTAGACCATGCCGACATGCTGTCTTATTTTGGATTTTGATTCCTGAGCAAAATGAACCAGAGACTGAGAGCAGCTGAGTTGACACTGTGTTGGCCACTTTCCACAGAGATTGCCCATTTATTTCTGCCCTGATTCCTTTTCCAAGACTAAATCTTCAGTGTTTCCTTCAAAATCATCCCATATATTTCCGTTTTACTTGCTTGTTTAACAAGTTGTTTGTTTGCTTAGGTTAGCCAGAGTTTTTCTGTTTCTTGCAACCAAAGTCTCCGACTGAAATCTAGGGAGCCAGGGAAACTTGGTAGGGTAACTGTATTCATTTCCTATAGCTGCTATAAGAAACTAGCAGAAGCTTTATGGTTTAAAATGACAGAAATGTATTCTCTCACAGTTCTGTAGATCACAAATTGAAAATCAATATCACTGGGCTAAAATCAAGTTTTCAGCAGGATCATGCTTCTTTTGGAGACTCTCGGGGAGAATCCTTTCTTTGTCTCTTCCTGCTTTGGTGGTCACTCACATTCCTTGATTTGTGGACACATAAATCTAATCTTTGCCTTCATAGTAATGTTGTCTTCTCCTCTTTTGTGTGCGTATTTTTTTTCTGCCTGCCTCTCTCTTATAAAGAAACTTTTGAGGGTCTACCTCTGTAAACCAGGATAACCTCCTCACTTTTTGACCTAATTTGGTCACATCTGGGAAGTCCCTTTTTCCAAATAAGGTTAACATAAGTTCCAGGATTAGGGTGTACATATTTTGGAGGCCATTATTTTTCAGCCTAGCAGAGTTACCAAGGATTATTCTGGTGAAAGTCACCACAGAAGCCAGCATTAAAAGTCATAAACGCTGAAGAAACACTACTGAAGAAAGCACTGAAAGTCATAAACAAACTTGAACTTGTTTGCTTGCACCTTAAATTCTTCTTTTTACTGCAAACAACAGAAGTGTGACCCATTGTCTCAGTATACCTGGTCTTTCTGAGTTTATCACTAGAAAGTCCTGCATCCCTAAGAATCTCTCAGTTCTTAGCAAGGAAGGTTTGTTGGCTACTCTAATTTATCTCTCCATTAGTTTTAGAGCACTAGCCTAGAAAGAATTGTCAAATTTAAAAATTTTTCCTAGAGCAGAAAATACTAGCAGATATATGGGATGCAGGCCTCAGGCAAAATGAGCCTGGAGAGATATCAACAGAGCAACTAACTGAATAGATTGGCCTTCATTGCCAATGGTCAAACTTGAAAGCAAGGTTTATTTCCCAAGAAAGACAAATACAAAGATTTAGTGGGATGATTTTTAATAAATAGTAATCAGCATCTTTGAAACTCCCTGCTGTAAGAAGGCAAAATAAATGGGTAAATTGCTTTTGGTGCAATGGGACAAGTTTATGGCCTTGTTTTTCTACATGTGGCTCCTCTTGTCTACTAGGACCATAATTATCCATGAGTACTTATTAGAAATGCTGGCTCTTGGACCCACCATACAATTCATGACTCAGAGTATCTGGGATTGAGGGCCAGAAATCTGGATCTTAAACAATTATCATAAGAATGATTTTTTAATGCACCTCAGTATGAATAGACCCTACAGTAACCCCCAATAATTTCCTACTTCGTGGTGTCCACTTTTATGTGATTCCATCCCCTTAGTGTGGGCAGGACCTGTGAGTTGCTTCCAACCAATGGAATAGTGCAAAGGATGGGATAGCACTCTCATGAATACATTACATTATATAAGACTGTTTCAGCAGACTAGAGGAAGAGACTCTCCCTTTTGAGGGGCTTGGAGAAGTATACAAGGCAAGGAAAGGTGGGCATTCCCTAGACTGATAATCAGCAAGAAAATCGGCATCTCAGACCTACAGGAGATTAATACTGACAACAACCTGAGGGAGGTTGGAAGAGGATCTTTCCCCAGTTGAACCTCCAGATGAGAACACATCCCAAGGTGACACCTGGATTGCAAGCTGCTGCGACCCTAAATCAGAGAGTGCAATGAAACTGCCTGAATTACTGACCAATGGAAACTGTAAAATAATAAATATGTATTGTTTTAATCTGCTATATGTGTTGTCATTTGTTACTCTGCATTAGATAACTAATACAACACCTAAAACTAGAGAACTATCACACTGTGTTGGAAGGCATGGGCTCAGGAAAACAGACCTGCTTCAACTCCTAGGTCTGCCTTTTTTCAGCTTTGTAACCTTAGAAAATAACAAAATCTCCTATTCAATGTAGTGTTGGAAGTTCTGGCCAGGGCAATTAGGCATGAGAAGGAAATAAAGGGTATTTAATTAGGAAAAGAGGAAGTCAAATTGTCCCTGTTTGCAGATGACATGATTGTATATCTAGAAAACCCCATTGTCTCAGCCCAAAATCCCCTTAAGCTGATAAGCAACTTCAGCAAAGTCTCAGCATACAAAATCAATGTACAAAAATCACAAGCATTCTTACACACTAATAACACAGACGAACTGAGAGCCAAATCATGAGTGAACTCCCATTCACGATTGCTTCAAAGAGAATACAATACCTAGGAATCCAACTTACAAGGGACATGAAGGACCTCCTCAAGAACTACAAACCACTGCTCAATGAAATAAAAGAGGATACAAACAAATGGAAGAACATTCCATGCTCATGGGTTGGAAGAATCAATATCGTGAAAATGGCCATACTGCCCAAGGTAATTTATAGATTCAATGCCATCCCCATCAAGCTACCAATGACTTTCTTCACAGAATTGGAAAAAACTACTTTAAAGTTCATATGGAACCAAAAAAGAGCCCGCATCGCCAAGCCAATCCTAAGCCAAAAGAACAAAGCTGGAGGCATCACGCTACCTGACTTCAAACTATACTACAAGGCTACAGTAACCAAAACAGCATGGTACTGGTACCAAAACAGAGACATAGATCAATGGAACAGAACAGAGCCCTCAGAAATAACGCTGCATATCTACAACTATCTGATCTTTGACAAACCTCACAAAAACAAGAAATGGGAAAAGGATTCCCTATTTAATAAATGGTGCTGGGAAAACTGGCTAGCCATATGTAGAAAGCTGAAACTGGATCCCTTCCTTACACCTTATACAAAAATTAATTCAAGATGGATTAAAGACTTACATGTTAGACCTAAAACCATAAAAACCCTAGAAGAAAACCTAGGCAATACCATTCAGGACATAGGCGTGGGCAAGGACTTCATGTCTAAAACACCAAAAGCGATGGCAACAAAAGCCAAAATTGACAAATGGGATCTCATTAAACTAAAGGGCTTCTGCACAGCAAAAGAAACTACCATCAGAGTGAACAGACAGCCTACAAAATGGGAGAAAATTTTTGCAACCTACTCATCTGACAAAGGGCTAATATCCAGAATCTACAATGAACTCAAACAAATTTACAAGAAAAAAACAACCCCATCAAAAAGTGGGCGAAGGATATGAACAGACACTTCTCAAAAGAAGACATTTATGCAGCCAAAAAACACATGAAATGCAAATCAAAACCACAATGAGATACCATCTCACGCCAGTTAGAATGGCGATCATTAAAAAGTCAGGAAACAACAGGTGCTGGAGAGGATGTGGAGAAATAGGAACACTTTTACACTGTTGGTGGGACTGTAAACTAGTTCAACCATTGTGGAAGTCAGTGTGGCGATTCCTGAAGGATCTAGAACTAGAAATACCATTTGACCGAGCCATCCCATTACTGGGTATATACCGAAAGGAGTATAAATCATGCTGCTATAAAGACACATGCACACGTATGTGTATTGCGGCACTCTTCACAATAGCAAAGAGTTGGAACCAACCCAAATGTCCAACAACGATAGACTGGATTAAGAAAATGTGGCACCCATACACCATGGAATACTATGCAGCCATAAAAAAAAGATGAGTTCATGTCCTTTATAGGGACACGGATGAAACTGGAAATCATCATTCTCAGTAAACTATCGCAAGGACAAAAAACTGAACACCACATGTTCTCACTCATAGGTGGGAATTGAACAAGGAGAACAGATGGACACAGGAAGGGGAGCATCACACTCCGGGGCCTGTTGTGGGGTGGAGGGAGGGGGGAGGGATAGTATGAGGAGATATACCTAATGCTAAATGACGAGTAAATGGGTGCAGCACACCAACATGGCACGTATATATATATGTAACAAACCTGCACATTGTGCACATGTACCCTAAAACTTAAAGTATAGTAATAAAAAAAAAAAACCACAAAATCTCTTTAAGCTTCAGTTTCCTCATGGTCACTGTGAGACTTGAATGTGATAGCACCTGTCAAACTTGAGCACAGAACCAGTCACCTAGTAAGAGCTCAACACATTTAATTTCCTACTTGATAAGAAGTAGTTTAAAATCTAACGTAGTCTAACAATGCAGACTATCAAATAATTGTTTATCAAAGTGGTGTTGGGAACTCCTTCGCTGTGTGTTTTTTTAGGATTAAACAAAGAGACACAGCAGAAAGATCACTGAAGAACCATAATTTTTGATAGATCCAAACAGCTACAGTCTGTATACACAAATGAGTGATTAGTGGCTACCCACCACTATCACTTCTTAGATCAGTCTCTAGGGTAAAAATATGGTGGATGATTCCACTGATTGGAAGCTGGAAAGATTGAAATCAATTCGAAGGGCAAGTGCGTAAGTGGGCTACAAACAAGCAGTTTTGGAATGTTTGGCTGTGGTTCTTCCCAAAGGGAACAGAACCAACTCCTGAATGTTTTGAGAACCCAAAATAACTCATGCATGGGCTATTGGGCACTGCATGGCCTCAAAGAATGCCTCTCAAACATGCTTCTGATAGCTTGCCTAAAAATTACCTGGAGGACTCTTGCAAACACAGAGCTCTAGAGCCCACTCCCAGATATTCTGCTACAGGTCTTGGGTGGGCCCAAGAATTTGCATTTCTAGCAAGATCGCTGGTCCAGGGACCACACTTTGAGTAGCACTGTCCTAGACTGGAGGGAAGCATAAATGAACCGTGATTTTCTTGAAATATTTGGGGAATTTTATTGCATCATGCAAAAATGCAGGAGCTACACCAATGGGCAGGAGTAAAGAAAGACAGAACATTTCTTATTCTGACAAGAACAAAAATGTCCTAGTCGTTAGATCTGACTAACAATGAAATCTACTTTTATTAAATAGTGAGCTTCTTGTCCCTAGAAATAGTCAAACAAAAGCAAAAACATAACATTATTGCCAAAGACTAAAGATAGTATTAAATCACAACTGCAGTGGGCATCATTAGATACCCTTCCAGTATAGTAACCATGTTGCCTGTGTGCAATTGAACCCACACCCAGCTCCATAATATCTCAGTTTCTTCATTTGTGAAACAGGGTAATAATTTGAGAGTTACATGAGAATTATCCATCGTAGGTTGTGTTTCTGGAGAGATAGATTCTGAAAAGATTAGAGGCAGGAAGTTTATTAGGGTGTGCTCACAGGATCAGCTCTTCTAGGGAGGGAGGGCAGCAAGATTAGGCAAAAAAGAAATGGAGCTGTGATATAATTACAAGAGAACTTCAGTTCTGGAACTCTAATGGCCCTTTCAATTTGTCCCAAGTTATGATGGGTACCACAACATTATACTCTTTTATCCACCAGTCTTTAGACACAGGCTGTCCCTGTAAGGCACTCAACCTTGGGCAAGGCAGCTTCCTCTCACCAAGGGAAATTCCTGGTGAGAGTTGACCACTAAGAGCTATCAGAATGTACCAATCCTGAAGAGGTAGTCAGAAAATACAGCACACCAACTGCTAACACCTGTGACATGTTTAAAACAAGGTCTAGTACATGGCTCTTGGTAGGAATGTAAATTAGTACAGCTAGTATAGAAAACCGTGTGGAGGTTCTTCAAAAACCTAAAAACAGAACTACTGTATGATCCAGCAATTCCACTACTATGTATATATCTAAAGGAAATGAAATAAGTATCTTAAAGAGATAGCTGCAGTCCCATGTTTATTGTACGACTATTCACAATAGCCCAGATATACAATTAACCTAAGTTGATTCTTTCATTAACAAATGAATGAATAATGAAAATGTGGTATATACACAATTGAATACTATTTAGCCATAAAAATGAATGAAATTCTGTAATTCGCGGCAACATGAGCTTGAAAGACATTATGTTAAGTGAAATAAACCAGGCACAGAAAGATAAATACCACATGTTTTCATTCATATGTGAAAGCTAAAAAGTTGATCTCAGAAGCAGAGAGTGGACTAGTGATTACTAAAGATGGAAGGGGTAGCCAAATTTTGTTTAACAGATACAAAAATATAGCTAAATTGGAGGAATCAGTTCTAGTGTTTATAGCACTGGAGAATGACTATAATTAACAACAATTTGTTGTATATTTTCAAATATCTAGAAGAGCAGATTTTGAATGTTCTCAACATAAAGAAATAATATATGTTTGAGGTGATGAATATGCTAATTACCCTATTTTAATCATCACCCATTGTATACATGTATCAAAATATCACACTGATGTACAATTAGTATGTGTCAATTAAAAATAACAATACAATCAAAAAGCAAAAAAAAGTACATGGTAAGTGTGGTGACTACTAGTTACTATTACTTATTTTTATTATAATCTATAATGCATGTCAAATTTCCAAGGTACTGTTTTGTCCTTAAATGAAAACTACTGCTATAGCCTGAGTGGAAAAACGTATCTTTGGTTATGTGGTCATTAGTTCATTTATTCAAGCCATTCATTTACAAGTGTACATAAAACACACATGATGGGACAATATAAAATGCAGATGAAAGAAAGAAATAAAGACAGTGGCATAAAGTGACAACCCTATCTAAGTTAACATCCTGGGTTTTTTCTTTAGAGTACTTAGCATCATTCAGAATTATATGTTTATTTGCATGATCACTTATTCAATGCTTCATTTTACTAGTCTACAATTATTAGGGGATAGGAAACTTTTTAAAGAGCATCTCAAGTCTGTAGGGTGGAATCTGACACATACATACTCAAATCTTTATTGAATGAGTGAATGCCTGAAATAAGAAGTAACAGTGAAGTTAAGAAAGGATGCCGTAATAACCTGACACATTTATTAAGAGCAGAGTAAAAATTTGAGGCCGTATTTCCTGGCTGCCAATTAAAAAAAGAAGGGAACCTGATCAATTAAACAAACCAGGATTAATAGCATTTAAAAAAGAAATTCTCAGTAGCATAACCATTCTGGATATTGAGAACAGATGAAAATCTCCTTGCCTGATCTTCATGAGGAGAGTAGATACTTCTTCATTCCAGCAACAACCACCTCAACAGCATTCAGACAATTCACGCAGTCATGTTTCATCAGGCTGTTTCGGAGAGCTTTTCCACCATATAAACTGTTGGCCTCATGGAGTAACACTATTAGCAACAGCAGGTAACCTGGTGTCTGCCATTAAGGCTTGATCCAAAGAAGATTTTAGAATATCTGGAAGAGCAATTGGTTATATTCCCTGGCAACTGCCTAGGGCCATGACTCTCAGCCAGTGTATCATACCACACGCATGTGCTAAAAAAATCTTTCATAGATGTGCGGTGAAATTGTCTCTAGTACTAGAACAGGAGTGTCCAATCTTTTGACTTCCCTGGGCCACACTGGAAGAAGAAGAATAGTCTTGGGCCACACATAAAATACACTAACACTAACAATAGCTGATGAGCTAAAAAAAAAAAAAAAAAAGAACCACAAAAATATTTCATAATATTTTAAGAAAGTTTACAAATTTGTGTTGGGCCACATTCAAAGCTGTCCTGGGCTGCAGGTAGCCCATGGGCCACAGGTTGGACAAACTTGATCTAGAATGTATATTATTTGCAGTTATAGCAACTGAATACTGAGCCAAATGGATCATAGGGCACTCTGTAGAGGCAAGTCCTATTTACTGCAAGACCAGTTGAAAGGAGCCAGCTCGAGAGTGGATTCTGCTGTTTCTAAGTTCATGGTCTGTAGCTTCATATTGGTAGCATAAAATCAGCCTTGAAAGAATTTACACTGTGCAAATCAGCAAACACTACAAATAAGTGTTTTATGTTTTCCTCAAAGGACCTATTTACCAGTACCACTGGTAAATGAAGGCTGGGCTGAATAAAAGCTAAGTGAGAAATTTGTTTCTTGAGCATGTAAGAGAGCACGGTTAGGGCTAATGATAGTCCCATCCGAACTGCAGTATGACAGACGGATGATAAAGTAAGAAGCGTGCTAACTGGAGACTTGTTTAGACACTAAGATGAGGTTGTGCTGTAGAGGTGACAGTGTTGTAATTGTCTGTGACTTGTTTCGTGCTGTTTTGAGTTTGCTCATTCCCTTTAAGTAGGCTGCCAAAATTTCTATGCCAGTGGAGTCTTGTGGCTCTGCTGGACCAGAGAAAGATGAGAGAGAGAGTAAACAATGTTAAAGCAGTGAGCAATTCACTAAATGGATATGCAAGTCACAATAATAAGCCTGAGGTAGGTGGACATAAAGCTGTGTCCTTCAGTTGGTTTCACTTCCCTCGCTCCCCTCAGAGAGTGAGAATCTTGTTGTCCCGAGGTGTGATTCTGTTGTATAAAATGATGTATTTCTCAAACAACATGGCCCTTCAATGCAAGCCAACTACTTCATCTCGTGTCAACCACAGAACCAGCCATCTGTTTCAGGGCTGGAAGAAAAACTGTTGGCCTTAATAATGGATATAAAAACAATGTACTTTATGATCAACATCAGGGATTTTTCAAGGGGATTTTGACTTTACATAACTTTTCTTAACCCCTGCACGAAACACAATTCCACTTTTTAGAAAGCAGAAAGACAATACTAAACGAGATTCTAACTGCTGGATTAGAAAGCAACTGTTCCACTTCTGGGCGGATTCAGACTCAAAGGACTCAGGGGAAACCCAACTGGGGGTAGAGTCCTTTCAGCATCCTCTTGTGAAAGTTGAGAAACCAGTAGAAGATGTGCACTGGAATGGAAGACAATCTCATCACCACGCAGAGGACAGCAGGAGGAATAATCCTCTTAGGTAATCACAACTGAAGTGCCTGCAGAGCCGGGTACTGCCCGGATCATCACCAAAACACCAGGGTTTCATTATGTAACTGTCAGTGTAAATGTCAAAACACTTTCGCATAGGAGGAAGGGCAATTTCCTTTAATTTAGCTTCCTGATTGTTTTCCACATGAAGATGCCATATGCAGACATCATCCTGACAATATTCTACATTTTCTATCATATATGCATTATACTGGTCTAAATGGAACTTAAAAATATAGTTATCAAATAGGCCCAGCTACACAAGAAGATTCAGTATCAACAAAACAGAAAGTGCTGGCTATAGGGTCCAGGGAATAGCAGACACCAAGATTGTAGAAAATTATTTATGTTATAATTCTTTCACCTTTCACATCTTTTCCTATCTTTTCTGCTTGGTTGGCACTATTTAACAGAGAGTAAATGGACAAAATCAAGTGCAGAAATGGCCCTTCATTTCTATCAATTACAACACTGATTTTAATGACCCCATCAGTGTGTGGACAACTTTATATAAATTTTAGTTACAGAGATTCCTGACTGATTATCATGTTTAAGCCACCAGAGGCCTCTCGAGGGTAAATACAACTAAAAAACTTCAATTTAAAAATCCAAATCCCCAGCTCATATCTGGTCTTTGTGGGGTGGAGTTACCCTGCCTGGCTTATGTTTGTGGATCTGACTGGGTGTATTGGAGAATATTCATTCAATGCAAAGGAATCTCCTGGGATCACAAAAAGACAAGATTTCCTGTGTCTTCAAAGGAGAAAAGGCAGGTTCCAATGACCATATATATCTGAAATATGATAGCTCCAAGAATACTGTGAGAACATCACCATCTCTGTTGTAGTGAGATCAGGAAATCATTCTTTAATTACTGGAGTAAGAACTAGTGGTGAGTAGGTGAGGAATGGGAGAGAAATTAACTTGCCATAGACAAAATTTAGCTAATTATAGCATTTAGAAATAACAGCAGGAATAGCTAATTTTTTGTAGTGGCTTTACAGCTTTTTCACCATGATTCACAGTGAGGAATACATTTTACACTGTAACTAAGGAAGCCCCCTCTGCTTTAACCCTTAACAGAAAATAACCGCAAGTAACCTGATGTCATTCAATCAGGTTTCTTTCTATTGTTCTGTTTCCTTGTCCCCATCTTACAAAAACCATTGTTCTGCCACAGCCCATTGAGAGCTCTCCTTCTGCCATCTGGATTCATGAATCTCAAATAAAAGCCAACTAGATCTATAACTAAATTTGTTGTCATTTTGTCTTTTGACAGTGGCATTCTGCTTACTGTTGGCTGATCGGCCCTGCTGTGTGGGTTTCAATCACCAACAGACTAGCCTAGGCACATCCTTCTTATGGTGATGGAAGATGGAGCGAGTCGGAGCAGGTTCAGTCTCCCAAGCATCATGTTTGCTAATATCCCATTACACAAAAGAAATATGTCAGAGTAGAAAGTCACTACAATGTACCCACATGGTACAGGCATGGATACAGGGAGGCATGAGGCATGACAAGTTGAGACCACTTTTGCCATTAACCAGAGCTATGATGATAATCTTGGAGCTTCTGCTAGATGCTTTGCATAAAGCAGGTTAAATCTTGACAATAACCCAATACTGTCATAATAAGGATTCTTGACTGCAAGCGAGGGAGTGCCCATACAAACAATGTCAAGCAAAAGTCTATTTAACTGAGAAGTAAACCAGTAAAGGTTACTTAACATGTCTGAGCTACAGCATGGCTGGATATACCAACCCAGATGGGATCTTTGATGTTCTGTGTCTCTCCATGTCTCAATTTTGCTTCCCCTGTGTGACAGATCCTTTCTGGAGACAACGTTTTCCACAAAGCCCCTAAAAGCAACTCCAGGTTTAAATTATCCTCACAGCTTGCAGTGAAGGTGACTGTATTAGTCTGTTTTCACACTGCTGATAAAGACATACCCAAGACTGGGGGAGGAGGGGGAAAGAGGCTTAATGGACTTACACTTCCACATGGCTGGGGAGGCCTCACAATCTTGGCAGAAGGCAGGGAGGAGCAAGTCATGTCTTACATGGATGGTGGTAGGCAAAGAACTTGTGCAGGGAAACTCCTCTTTTTAGAACCATCAGATCTCATGAGACTTATTCACTATTACAAGAATAGCATGAGAAAGACCCACCCCCATGATTCAATTACCTCCCACTGGGTCCCTCTCAGGACACATAGGAATTGTGGGAGTTACAATTCAAGATGAGATTTGGGTGGGGACACAACCAAACTGTATCATTCCATCCCTGGCCCCTCCCAAATCTCATGTCCTCACATTTCAAAGCTAGTTATGCCTTCCCAACAGTTCCTCAAAGTCTTAACTCATTTCAGCATTAACTCAAAAGTCCACAGTCCAAAGTCTCATCTGAGACAAGGCAAGTGCCTTCCACCTATGAATCTCTAAAATCAAAAACAAGTTAGTTACTTCCTAGGTACAATGGGAGTTCAGGCATTGGGTAAATACAGGCATTCCAAGTGGGAACAGTTGGCGAAAACAAAGGGGCTACAGGGCCCATGCAAGTCCAAAATCCAGTGGGGAAGTCAAATTTTAAAGCTTCAAAATGATCTCCTTTGACTGCATGTCTCACATCCAGGTCACGCTGATGTAAAAGGTGGCGTCCCATGGTCTTGGGCAACTCCACCCCTGTGGCTTTGCAGGGTACAGCCTCCTTCTCAGCTGCCTTCACAGGCTGGCATTGAATGTCTGAGGCTTTTCCAAGCACACAGTGCGAGCTGTCAGTGGATCTACGATTCTGGGGTCTGGAGGACAGTGGCCCTCTTCTAAGAGCTCCACTAGGCAGTGCCCCAGTAGGAACTCTGTGTGGGAGCTCCATCCCCACATTTCCCTTCCACACTGCCCTAGCAGAGATTATCCGTGAGGGCCCTGCCCCTGCAGCAAACTTCTGCCTGGGCATCCAGGCATTTCCATACATCTTCTGAAATCTAGGGGGAGGTTCCCAAACCCCAATTCTTGACTTCTGTGCACTTACATGCTCAACACCATGTGGAAGCTGCCAAAGCTTAGGAGTTCTACCATCTGAAGCCATGGCCCAAGCTCTACATTGGTCCCTTTCAGCTGGAGTGGCTGGGATGCAGGGCACCAAGTCCCTTGGCTGCACACAGCACAGGGACCAAGTCCCTTGGCTGCACACAGCACAGCCAACAAAATCACTTTAGGGACTGGGATGGGGCTGCTGTGATGGGAGGGGCTGCTGTGAAGACCTCTGACATGCCCTGGAGACATTTTCCCCATTGTCTTGGGGATTAACATTGGCTCCTTGTTACTTTTGCCAATTTCTGCAGACAGCTTGAATTTCTCCTCAGAAAAAGGAATTTTCTTTTCTATCACGTTGTCAGACTGCAAATATTCTGAATTTCTATGCTCTGTTTCCCTTTTAAAACTGAATGCCTTTAACAGCACCCAAGTCACCTCTTGAATGCTTTGCTGCTTACAAATTTCGTCCGCCAGATACCCTAAATAATCTCTCTCAAGTTCAAAGTTCCACAAGTCTCTAGGGCAGGGGCAAAATGCTGCCAGTCTCTTTGCTAAAACATAAGAGTCTCCTTTGCTCCAGTTCCCAACAAGTTCCTCGTGTCCATTTGAGACCACCTTAGCCTGGATTTCATTGTCCATATCATTATCAGCATTTTGGTCAAAGTCATTCAACAAGTCTCTAGGGAGTTCCAAACTTTCCCACATTTTCCTGTCTTCTTCTGAGCTCTCCAAACTGTTCCAACCTCTGCCTGTTACCCATTTCCAAAGTCGCTGCCACATTTTTGGATATCTTTTCAGCAGCACCCCACTCTACTAGTCCCAATTTACTGTATTAGTCTGTTTTCACACTGCTGATAAAGACATAGCCAAGACTGGCAAGAAAAAGAGGTTTAATGGACTTACACTTCCACATGACTGGGAGCCCCACAGTCATGGCAGAAGGCAAGGAGGAGCAAGTCATGTCTTACATGGGTGGTGGCAGGCAAAGAGAGAGGGAGCTTGTGCAGGGGAATTCTTCTTTTTAAAACCATCAGATCTTGTGAGACTTACTCATTATTTCAAGAACAGCACAAGAAAGATCTGCCCCCATGATTCAATTACCTCTTACTGGGTCCCTCCCAGGACACTTGAGAATTGTGGAAGTTAAAATTGAAGAGGAGATTTGGGTGGGACACAGCCAAACCATATCAGTGACCAACCATCCTAGGATTGAGAAGTTTCCTGAGATGGGGGGACAGTCAGTGTTAAAACCAAGAAAACCCCAGGCAGATGTGAATGAGTTGATCATCCTACTTGCTATCTCAGAATAGAAGGCATTTTCCCCATGGATTTTGCAGAAAAGTCACTTGGCAGACTCTCATTGGCCTGGCCTAGATCATATGTCTATTCCTGAACTAATGTTCATGGCCAGGAAGATGAGGACTGTGGTTAAGATCAGGTCATCTTCCAACCCATCATGGGGTTAACTCTTCCTGAATTTTATGAAAAGTGGGTGGAGTTGATACCCAAAGGAAAGGACTCTGGATAAGATATGCAAATGATGTAAATCACTTGAGTACTGTTGTCCCCATTTTGTAGATGAAGAAATAGAATCTTAAGAAATAGAATCTGAGAGGTGGAAGGATTTGCTAAGGCAATAAGCAACAAAGTAAATGGCCAAGAACCACAATTTGAAACCATAATCTTTCTGACTTTAAAGTCTGCACTCTTTCTACTACATAGGGCTGCTTGCCTGTAGCAGTAATAATACACATTTTCTGAAGCTCTATCAGCACTCGAAAAACAAGATTATGCTTATTAAGATGTAAGAAAGTTTAAATACCCTACTTTCCAATTCAGTAAGGGGAGAGAAATAAAAGTCTTTGGGGACAGTTTTTTTCCCATGGATTCCTTTGCCAAAATATAAACAACTAATTGCACAACTTAAGAATTATTTTTGCTGAAACATGACCAACTGATTAGACAATTTAAGGAGTTTTAGGTTATGTTCCTATGTGCCAGAGGTACCAGGAAAATCCCCCTCCCCACCTCATACTCACTGAAGGAGACTAAGAAGAATTGCTATTGAATGCATCTGAGCCACCCTCATGTTCCCATTGGCTGCTGAGACATTTTACAAGCCATCCTCTTTCCCCTCCCTCTCCTCCCCAGAGTGGCCATTGGCCACATCCAGCCACAGTAATCTCTCTTGAGTCTTGAGATACTTTGGAGTTTAGCTTATTTGGGGAAAACAGAGGAAGAAATTTCTGTTGCTTAGATTAAGGAGAAACTTGGACACACAATGTCCATGAAGAATAGACATCCCCAATGCTTTTGCCTGAAATGACTCTTTAGGCCTTTCTGAGAGATGAGCACCAGCCAGAGCTGACAGTTGGTGGACCCCTGTCAGAGAAACACCACATGGCCCATCCCAGCAACACCACATTCTGCCAGAGTAAAATTGGCCATGGCTATATGAAAGAACTAGAAGAAAAAAATGAATCGTCTTCTTGTCCTCTGTGGGTTCTAAAACCTCTGGCACTCTGTCCAGCAATGGCTCATAGCAGCAGCTGGAGTCAATGACCAGAAGACAAATGAGTCTTATAAACTGGGTGGAAGGAAGGAACAAATATTTCTTCTTTTTAGTCTCAGTTGAGTACAGAATATGTCACCCTACTGGCAGAAAAAGTGATAAATAAATAGCTATTTCTTGAGTGCTTGTCTATTTAAAAGAGCAGAGGGGCGAAAGAAAGGAAAAACAATCATCATGGATATAATGTTAAACATAATAGAGTTAAAAATGATAGCTGGGCACAGTGGCTCACACCTGTAATCCCAGCGCTTTGGGAGGCCGAGGCGGGTGGATCATGAGGTCAGGAGATCAAGACCATCCTGGCTAACATGGTGAAACCCTGTCTCTACTAAAAATACAAAAAATTAGGTGGGCATGGTGGCGGGTGCCTGTAGTCCCAGCTACTCAGGAGGCTGAGGCGGGAGAATGGTGTGAACCCGGGAGGCGGAGCTTGCAGTGAGCCAAGATAGATCGCACCACTGCATTCCAGCCTGGGCGACAGAGCAAGATGCTGTCTCAAAAAAAAAAAAAAAAAAAAAGATAGAGAAATGTTCTGTTTCAGTGTTATATCCTGCACTTGTGTTAATAAAAATAACTAGCCTTTGGTTATTTAAGATATTGAAAGAACAGTAAAAGGTTAGTGAACTGATAAAAATGTCCCTTAATATGGAAGTTCTACAAGATGGTTTAGATCCAAGAGGAAGGAAAGAACATCAAATGAGCACCAGCTTGATGCTAAGCACAGAATACTTAGTATTTTATTGAACCTTTATGACTAAGAGATAAGCATCACTATGACAATTTTATAGATGAGGAACTAGGCTTATGCAGGTTAATAATCCTGCCTGAGAGCACATAGTAAATGAGGAACCAGGATTTGAATCCACATCTGCTTAATTGCAAAGCCCATGATCTTTCCTCTAAGCACATAGCATCCTAGACACAAAGACCACTGGGGAAGTTTTAGCAGAAAATACAATTCAAGAGTCAAAGTTCTTTGTTATTCCAATGGATTGTTATCTTTCCTGCTGCTTACTTATATACCTGTCCCTGTGTTAGCTGAACAGTGCTATAAAGTTAAACACAGCTGGCTCAATGGAGAACATTCTGGAAATCCTTTATTGTGCATTTTTAGGATTTTGCAATGAGGTTCTGCAAGACCACTACAAAGGTGAGATAATGCATGCCATATAACAACCATGACTCGGAAGTAAAGACTTCATCATGAACAATGTCACCGGTTATTCCCTTCCAGCACGATTAGGTTGGCTAGTCAGATCGCAATTGTCAAATATGGGTTACCATTTTTTCTTTGCCAAATTAATGAGTGAGGATCCAAAATATTAATTACAGTGTAGAAACCACCCATCACATACTGCGTGAGTGGTGTGAAGACTACCACGGGTATTCCTTCTGTTTGTAACGTGCAGGCGTGAGACATGTCAAAACAGAAGAATAAAAGCTGTCAGAGCTTAAGAGCTAATGTTAACCCATCCAGCCACATGTTTACTATAGACTATAATGGATCTCATTTTAGGCAAGGAAACATAAGTCATATTCTCATTAGAGAAAGCAGCAAATGATAATTTGTACCTATAAAGGTAATTGAATGTATACACACAATTTCCTTCAGAGCCTGTGCCAAAAATATGCACAGAGCCTTGGAACAGAAAGCTACTGTGGGTGTTAAAATGTTGCTTTTGGGTTAGACAATTCCATAATATTGATTCTGTTGGGTCAGGTTCATTGCTTAGCAGTAATAACCCACAACATGCCCTTAAAAACTTACCTAACACCAGGGTTGTCCCTTTTACAAAACAAAACAAAACAAAACAAAACAAACAAACAAAAACTCCAGAACGTTTTAGGCTGTTTGAGCTTAGGCTGTATGGTGTCAGGGGGCAATGGAGCAAATTTTAGAAATCTTGGTTTCCCCAGAACCTGGCATAGTACCTGACTAAGGGAGGCTTCTAATAAATGTCTATTGAATGGATGAACAAGGTATTTGTGGCTTTTCGGTTTACTTTAAAAAGTTATTTCAATAAGTGCTGCTTATTTCTGCTTAAACTATCAAATTATCTTTTGTGTAGTTCCTTCTACGTGACTCATAAAATACTTAGACACCCCTCCAGTGATGTTTCTTATAGGCATATAAAAGATGTCTGGTTTTTTAGTTAGATCTTGAAGGCAAAGTCAAGCTAAATTAAGCATGGCACACATCTCTGATCAACACAGATTTCTCTCTGGCCTCAAGATACTTCACAGTCTGGCAATTCTGGCAGCTGCTCCAGTTGGCTGAATTTGGCCCAAAAATTGAATCTATGTATTTATCATTCCTCAAGCTAGATTTCCTTTTGGGACAGATAAATTAGAGAGATACATAAAAAATCAATGGGCGAATTAAGAATTTCTATACAAAATGTAATCCTATTGGCAATACAGTTCTATCGGAAGTTAAATTTTTTGGTTTTGCTATTCTTTATGAACGTGGTAAGGTTAGAAGAAACCTCTGCTGTGTTATCTCCTCCTGCAGCCTGCTTCCAAGAGTATGTAGCACCTTGTGTGGGGAGCATTTTATGCAACATAATAAACAAAATATGCTGTAATGATTCAGATTCTACTATTTCCAAATATAAAATCGACTACAATTCAACCAGGAGATAATAAATGATACCAGAATAATTTTAGAATTTCAGAACTGGAAGGAATGTTAGTGATGATCTAGTTCTGCAGTTCTCCAACCTCTTGGCTTTAGGACTCCTTTACAAACATCGACTTATAACCATTTCCAGGTCATGGAGATCCACCAATGGACTTTGTGAACAAATCCATTGGGAAAGATGCCCCATCTTTCTCTGGATTGCAAACTGAGAGGACTATGTAAACCTCGAATTGCTGAGAGCAACTCTCAGGGCTTCAGAGAACATGTCATCTGCAGAAAAGATCCAACACACGGGCAAAACCAAAGCTGAATGCAATGGAGAGACGGCATCAAAAACTTCATGTCAGCCCCTAGATTCAGCCATCCCATAACTTAGACATGCCAAGCAACCTTAAACGGTTCACCTCCCAGTTAAGTAAACCCATAAATTCACTTCTGCTTCAACTAGTTTGTGTTAGGATTCTGGTCACTTGCAATCAAGAACTTTTAGTTACACAAATAACCACATTATAGGGCTATTTTCAGGATTTGGCCTAATTGATGCAAACCACCTAGCACAGAATGAGAGACTCCATAGTCATCTTTATAGCTCTGGTTGATTGCAAAAATGGCTTAGGTTCATCACCCTACCCTGTTTCTATGCCCTTTGCTGTGTAACTCGGTAGCACTCACTCCCACTCTCTGACTTGGGGCTCTGCTGTGTGATTTATTGTATCAATAGAGTTTTAGGAGGCGTGATGCAAACATGGTGGTTGTGGGCTACTGGGCTTGCTCTCACTCTGCCATCATCATGGGAAGACAAGTGGTAGTTTATTAAAAGCTAGGTTCAATGTGGAATCTTATCAGTGAACTTTTTGTATTCTGTGTCATCACTAAAATCCATTGGTCTAACTTTTACTTTAAATGGATCTTTTAGTCACATATGATATTGTAACACCATCTAGTCAATCATTTGGAAAATATTGGTTTATTGAATTGTGCTGATCTTCTAAATACTGCACATTTCATTAAAATACCAAAAAACACATATGTTAATATTACCACCAATCTCATTGGAAAAACTGACGGTGTCAGACTCATGGTGTCAACCTAGCAGTAGTACTTATAAAAATTTCCAGCATTCACATTTTCACTGGAAAGCTTGATTTTTATCATTGGCAATAAATCCTGTCCATTGTTTTCTTTGTAGTAACCGTTTCACTTTACTCATTTTCAAGAAAATGGTCTAACAAATGTCCTAGGTTGAATAACAATCCCATGAAAAGTAGTTTTATGAAACAGAGATCATGTCCCATGAAAAAAAGCAGTTAGTTTAGCTCACAACTCAAACAATTGCACAAGTGCTTTTCCTCAAGACACCTGTAGTACTTCAAAAGTTAGCAAAAATGCTTCGTACGTACTTCTCGTTTTGTCACACAGAAAATTGAGGGTTGGTACTTAATAAAGCTAATAATTTGCTGCATCAAAGACACTCTTCAGTGGAATCATCATTTATTATTTTTATTTTGTATTACTATTATTTGTACCTGTAAATGTGTGGCAGTGAAGAATATCATGGTTACTAGGACAGTTGGGTATCTCTGTCTTGTTTCCCACCAACACCCAGCAGTTTGGCCCATCATTGCTTTTGTGCCGCTATGCAAACATGAAAATAATAAGAAATGAAATGACAGGAAATGTTTTAAAAGATGCTACTTTTAAATTTAATAAACATTAAACCATTTTTCTTGCATCCTAGCATAGTTTTCTACAACCTAATTGCAATGACTTGTTCAAAGAGCAGTCTTTGTGAGCAGATGCTCACAAACCTCCCTTTTCCATAAAAGTAATTTCAGTCTTCTAGTAGGTGAAGCTACAATTTTCTATGCAGTATTTGTAGGTACTTAGTTAAGGCTACAGGGTAGAACCTGGGCATCCCATGAAAAGCGTTTACTTTCCTATGTACAGAAATATGTCCATATTAAAATAGTGAATCTGGAGAAAGATTAGAGTCACATCCGCAAGCACCTGGGGTGGCAGAGGTTTGAAAGACAGCTTGATTGGCGGCGTCTCTGCATCTTGCATTTGCTGAACAGGATGAGGGGTCAGAACTCATGTGGACATGAATGCTGGAAGGGATGAGCATGTTGCCAATCTAACTTGCTCTTTCTGATTCTTCTTTCTTTTTGCTAAATAATGAAATAGAAAAAGTCTATACCAGATGTCCTTGAAGGTACTTGCCTAAGAGAAAAACTCCTTGAAAATTTCTTCCTCTCTTTGCACAAATATAGACAGAGGCTAAGACCTTCCATGAAAGTCATAATCATGGAGCTATGGAAATGGGTACTTTGTGTTATCTTGCATTGTTAAATAGGATTCAGTTAGTGTTATACCGATAAATGTTTCACATCTGAGTTCTTCAAATAGAGAAGCCCCTATTTGTAATGTTTGCCGATTTCTGTGGTATAAATACTCTCATAACGGCTGATTTTAAACTACCAAGCTGGTATCACTGAACATAGAGTTAGAAAGAGAATTGCATAATTGGCTTTCATGAGCTGGTACAAGCTGGTTCTGGCACACCACTTATTTAGTCATTCCGTCAACCAGATATTTAGTGAGCTCGTACTCTTGGATTGTAATCTAGTGAGGATGATAGACATTAATCAAATTGTCACAGAAATAAGAGTTAAACTAAAGCAATTGGGTGTTATGAAAGCAGACAGTAAGAGGTTCTCAGGGTTTTTTGTTTTGTTTGTTTTTACCTTGTCTGGGGGTCAGAAAATACTTCCCTGGGTGTTGTCTATTAGTTCTCCAATGTAGGCTACTGGTTTCCAGCCAGAGGGAAAAATAGCTTCTGAAATCTACGTATCATTCTTTCTCTCTTGGTAACCAATTCCTTGTATTAAATCTCCTGTGTTTGAAAGACCTAAGTGGATTCTCTTTTCCTAACTAGGTTCTGACTGATGTACTGAGGAAGTGACTTTGGACTGAAATCTGTGAGTATCTTAATTTGAGTTTCTCCCAGAGCAAACCGTTTGTCTTACAAAGATTTGGAGGCAAGTAGGGGAGCGGGGAAGTAAGACAATGGAGTAAATGAAGTAAATAAAGGGGAAATTATTGACCAAGTTACTACTGTGAGCATCTGGCGCTTCGTTCTGTCTGGGATTCCGGGAGACTGTGTTGAACATGCACCTCAGAGTTATTCCATCCAGAGAGAGAGGGAGCTGGGGTATGTGTCCATCAATTCCTATCAGTCATTTGTTGATGGCTACTTCTGAGAGTTATAATTCCCTAGCATTTCTGACCTGCTCTGCATGGGGAAAGTGTGGGTTCTTGTGACAAAGGGAAAAAACAGACAAGGAAACTCAGCCATTGGCATTTAGAAGTTGAGGGGCCAACAGGCCCAGAAATGTTCAACACCAAGGGGATATGGTCAATGAGTGCCACAGGTAAGTAAAAATTAAGTTGCTATGTGTTTAGTGGCATGAAAAGTAAATGAATACCTGTGTAAAAAATATGTTCAAGGTTATCTAGAGTTGGTTCAAAGACTGCAATGAGAGATTCGTAAGCAAACATCTTTATATATTGGAGTTCAGCAGTTAAATATATTTGGACACCATGGTAATAATAAGTATCCTAAGCCAACATGAATTTTTGTTGCTATCCACAAAGAGCTCTAGAAATTTCCAATCTTTGGCCTATGGAAATGTGCAATTGATAAATATGTGCTAAATTAATATCAGTCTTTAACCTCATCCCTAACACTACCCTCTTTTCCACTAAAGCCCTATATTCCATTGTCACCAAACTGCCTTCACTTCCTGTTTTGAGCCCATTAATTTTCACAAGCTGTTTTACTATCTAGAATCCCCACCTCTCTCTCTCTCTCTCTCACACACACACACACACATGCACACACACACACACACACACACACACACAATCTATCTGGTGGACCCCTATGCATTCTTCCATACCCAGCTCATGTATCGGCTCCTCTATAAATCTATTCCTCACCCTCAGGATTGGATAAGATTTGGTTTACTTCTCAGTACTGCATACAGCAGTACAGTGGGTGGTTAAAAGCAAAAACTCAGTAAGAAAACCAATCCCCCTTTTTTATTAAGGAAAAAAATCATATAACATAAAACTATTTTAAGGTGTACAATTCAGCGACACTGAGCACATTCACAATGTTGGGCAATCATCAGCGCTATCAAGTTCCAAAACATTTTCAATACTCCCAAAGGAAATTCTATACCCATTAACAAGTCAGTTCCCATTCCCTCCTCCCCTTATTCCATGACAATCATTAAACTGTCTTTTGTTTTCATGAATTTACCTCTTCTAGATATTTGATAGAAATGGAACTATATGTGACTGGCTTTTGTGTCTGGCTCTTCCACTTGGCATGTTTTCAAGTTTCACACATGCTGTAGCATGTATGAGTACTACATTACTTTTGCTGAAGGTTGCTGAAAAATCTTCCATTGTGTGGTTGTTCTGTATTATGTTTAAGTATTCATCAATTGATGGACATTTGAGTTGTTTCCACCTTTTGGCTATTGTGAATAATGCTGCTATGAATATTTGTGTACAAGTATTTGAATGCATATTTTCAGTACTTTTGGGTACATACCTAGGAGTGAAATTGCTGGGTCATATGGTAATTCTATCTTTAACTTTTTGAGGACCTGTCAAACTGTCTCCCACAGCAGTTGCACTATTTTTCATTCCCACTAGCAAAGTAGGAGGGTTTCAATTTTTTAAACTACCTAGTTTCGAATCTGGGCTCTGCTGCTAACTAGCTGTTCAGCCTTGGGCAAGTTATCCTTTGTGTCCAATTTTCAACATAAATAAAGAAGAATAGAATAGAACCTAGCTCAGATAATTTTTTTGAGGATTAAGTGCATTAATATATGTAAAACACTTAAATAGTGCCTGGCTCATGGGAAGCACTAAGCGTTAGCTATCTTAGTTATTTTCTGCTGCTGTGGCACTAATACATTTCTAAATAAAACATTAAAGCCTGTCTGCCCTTCCAGATTTTTATCTCCACTTCTTAGCACAGTGCCTGGCAAACAGAACAAAGTCAATAAGCGTTTGGAGAATTAAGTGGATGATAAAAGCCAAAAAACTCTCAAAAATAAGTGGCTAGAAATAGAAGTCACATTAAATATTAAAATATGACCTGTAATGCCATGCTTTGGGAGGCCAAGGCAAGAGAAATGCTTGAGGCCAAGAGTTTGAGACTAGTCTGGCAACATAGCAAGACTTGTCTCCACTTTTTCTTTTTTTTTTTTTTTTTTTTTTTTTTTGATACAGAGTCTTGCTCTGTCTCCCAGGCTGGAGTGCAAGGCTGTAATCTTGGCTCACTGCAACCTCTGCCTACCTGGTTCAAGCAATTCTCCTGCCTCAGACTCCCAAGCAGCTGGGATTATAGGCACCCACCACCATGCCCAGCTAATTTTTGTGTTTTTAGTAGAGACGGGATTTCACCATGTTGGCCAGGGTGGTCTAAAACTCCTGACCTCAAGTGATCCGCACGCCTCGGCCTCCCAAAGTGCTGGGATTACAGGCATGAACCACTGTGCCCAGCCTACTTTGTCTCTTAAAAAAAAAAAATTAGCTGGGCATGGTGGTGCACTCCTGTGGTCCCAGTTACTTGAGAGGCTGAGGCTGGAGGATCACTTGAGGCCGGCAATTAGAGGCTACAGTGAGTTAGGATTTTTGCCACTGCACTCCAGCCTGGGTGACAGGGCAGGATCGTATCTAAAGAAGAAAAAGAAAAAGAAACAACAAAGTGTGGTGAAATTGTTGACATACAAAAAAGAATGAGGAAAATTCAGACCTGACACCGAATACCAGAGTAAATCCAGATTAATGTAAGCTTTTACATAAAATAAAATTATAAAAAATGACAAGAAAATTTGAACAAATATTGTTGTATTTCTGCCTATGGAGGTAAAAGCATGAATTAATGTTGAAGAAAGAGAACAATAAATTTGACCATTATAACAAAACAGAAAAAGGTTCTGCTCTTCAAAATGTAAGTAAAAAGGCAAACAAACAGAAAAAAATACCATAAATGTGACAAAGTATTTATATACTTAATCTATACAGAACTCTTATAAGTCAGTAAGGAAAAAAAAACATGGCAGCAATAGAAAATTAGAAAAATGTAGCTGAACAATAATTTCCAAGAAGAAAAGTTAACAAAAAGCAAAAACAAACAAAACTTATGAGAATGAAAGACTCAATTTTACTATGAAACAAAGGCATGCATGTTTTAAAACAAGGAGAAGCCATTTTTACCCATCAAATTAGTACATTTTAGAAACTGATAATTCTCAATGATGATGTGGGTACCAAGATGGGGACTTCCAAACATTGCTGTTAGCTGTGCAAATTGTTGCATATTTTATATTTTCTGAAAATTCTATAATTTATTTCTTTTTTTTTCTTTTTCTTTTTCTTTTTTTTTTGAGACAGAGTCTCACTTTGTTGCCCAGGCTAGAGTGCAATGCGGCAGTCTCAGCTCACTGCAACCTCCACCTCCTGGGTTCAAGCAATTCCCCTGCCTCATTCTCCCGGGTAGCTGAGACTGCAGATGCGCACAACCATGCCCAGCTAAGTTTTGTATTTTCAGTAGAGACAGGGTTTCACCATTTTGGCCAGGCTGGTCTCAAACTCCTGACCTCAAGTGATCTGCCTGCCTCGGCCTCCCAGAGTGCTGGGATTACAGGTGCGAGCCACTGCGCTCGGCCTAGAATTTCTTTTAATGAAACCATATTGCATATTCTCTTCTGTATTTGGCTTCTTTCACTAAGATAATGCTTTTTTTTTTTTTTTTTTTTTTTTTTGAGACGGAGTCTTGCTCTGTCGCCCAGGCTGGAGTGCAGTGGCGCAATCTCGGCTCACTGCAAGCTCTGCCTCCTGGGTTCACGCCATTCTCCTGCCTCAGCCTCTCCGAGTAGCTGGGACTACAGACGCCCGCCACCACGCCCGGCTAATTTTTTGTATTTTTTAGTAGAGACGGGGTTTCACCGTGGTCTCGATCTCCTGACCTCGTGATCCGCCCGCCTCGGCCTCCCAAAGTGCTGGGATTACAAGCGTGAGCCACCGCGCCCGGCCAAGATAATGCTTTTGAGATTCATCTAAGTTATGGTGTTTATCAGTAGTCTTTTGTTTTAATTGCCAAGTAATGGCAATTGTTGGCATTGTATGAATATGGCACGAATGATTTGTTTTGGGCATTTAGTTTGTTTTCAGTTTTGTGCTATTACAGATAAAGCTGTTATGAACATTTGTGAATAGATCTTTGAACATGTTTCTTTTCTTTTCTAATGAAATTGCTAGATTGTATGGTAAGTATGCATTACATTTTATAACAAACTGCCAAACTGTTCTCAAACATGTTTGATTCACTTACATTCCCACCAACAAGGTATGAGAGTTGTAGTTCCTCCACACCCCCATCCTCACCGACATTTTGTAATGTCAGTCATGTTACTTTTGGCCAGTCTAGTGGTTGTGGATTTCCTTATTTATTTATTTATTTATTTGAGACAGAGTCTCGCTCTGTCGCCCAAGCTGGAGTGCAGTGGTGCTATCGCAGCTCACTGCAACCTCTGCCTCCTGAGTAACTGGGATTACAGACATGCACCCCCATGCCCAGCTAATTTTTGTATTTTTAGTAGAGACAGGGTTTTGTCATCTTGCCCAAACTGGTCTTGAACCCCTGGCCTCAAATGATCCACCTGGCTTGGCCTCCCAAAGTGCTGGTATTACAGGTGTGAGCCATCACACCAGGCCAAGATTTCCCTTTGTAAAACAAGAACATTTCAAGGGTGGTGTTGTGTTTTTCATATTGCATCACATCTTGGCACATGTCTGGTTGTTCCATTCTTACTAGGCTAACAGTGATCAGTAGGTTCAGGTGGGCAAAAGCCTGATCCATCCAAACTTCTATCTAATTGTTTTATCCCCTGAAGGTATTGTTTCATTAGGGAGCACAAAATGGTAATTTTAAAAATCATATTATTATTTCCACATTTTTTGCTAGAATTCTTCCATAAACAATTTTCACAAATTCATCAAGGCTATTTGATTATACTGAAATATACTTTATACAGGAAACAGGATAAATCCTTTATTCTCTCCCTTATATTGTCAAGTTTTAGTACAAGGACTTGGTGCCCTAGTTACTTGCATTAATTTTTTAAGTGTTTTCTATTGAATTCATAAAATCTTAACAATATAATGTTACATGAACAAAGCAGACTAAACAATGTCTAGTAAGATCAATGGTCATTTCTACTGTGTAGAATTATGGGTAGGTCTTATTTAAACTGTACAATATTTTCCAAATTTCTATTCTGAAATGAAATACTTAACAACATTGGTCCCAAAACAGTTATAGGACAGGCCCTGTGGCTTCAGCCTTTGATTCCAGCACTTTGGGAGGCTGAGGTGGGCGGATAACTTGAGGCCAGAAGTTTGAGACCAGCCTGGCCGACATGGTGAAACCCCGTCTCTACTAAAAATAAAAAATAAATAAAAAATTTTAAAAAAATTAGCCAGGCGTGGTGTCGCATGCCTGTGATCCCAGCTACTCGGGAGGCTGAGGCAGGAGAATCACCTGAACCTGGGACACAGGTTGCACTGAGTCAAGATCGCACCACTGCACTCCAGCAGCCTGGGCAACAGAGCGAGACTCTGTCTCAAAAAAAAAAAAAAAAAAAAAGACAGAAAGAAAGAAAGAAAGAAAAACTTGCAATAAGTTTAACGGTGACGCAATCAATGGATGGCTGGATTAATTCTTTTTAGATTTTCTAATTTAATAGTTGTGTGCAGCTGTCTATGGAATCATGTATATGTCAAGGAGAGTGGGAGTGGGGGCCATTAAACAAGAAGACAGTTTTCACCGAGCCAACTTTTGAGTCTCTTGTTAAAGGCATTTTCTCTCTTCTCTTAAAAAGAAGTGAAACGGAATGTGCCAGACTTTGAATAAAACTGCTGACAAGAAGAAAATGTTAAGGGTTACCAACAAAAATTCCTAAAATGGACTTGAAAAGAGAAACACAGCAGGTAAAAGGCCCCATGCTCCTCTTTATGCTTGTGGATAAATAATAATATTTAGAAATATCATATTAACTCTGATATCTCTAATGTTTTATAAATCATGGTGATATTCAGGTGACATGTCAAAATAATGCCATTTGCTAGTGTGCACCTTTTAAGGGTTGAAATCATCAGACCATAATGAATGCTGCTTTAAAGAAAAACAACTCAGGAATTTTTCTAAAGAGTGATACTGATTGGAAAATATGGCCTCCTTTGACTCAGGAGCCCAGGTCTTCCCTGGAGCCGTGGCTTATTTATGGAAGTTGAACTCTAGTATTTTCATCTTCAGCATTTAATTGTGAGAATCTCAGCCTGGCATACAGAAACATCTGAATTCACATTTCCCCCCTCCACCGACAGGCTATTTGTTCTTTAGTGCAGCTTTCATTTCCCTTTAGAGTCATTCTCTTTGGCTGTTTCAGCAGTATTAGACTACAAAATGCCTCACAGCATAAAATTATGTTTATTGAGATGGACAGTCTATGGCAGCCAGGTTTCATCCTGGTTTGATTATCTCCCCCATGCCAGTCAACCCTCATAATTATATGGTCAGAGAGGTTTCATGCTGTTCACTAGGGAAGTGATCCCAGAAGTGAGGGCCATGAAAGTATTTCTCTGATTAAGGGAGAAAGGTATCTTCATTTCTGCACAGCTATTATATGCTAGATTCTTTACATACTATTGTGGCCGTTTGTCTTCTCCTAGACTCTATCTTTCTTTTCTAGCACCCAATCCATCCAATTTTCCTTTGGGGGAATCAGCACTCCATATTGGCAGTCACAAGGTTTGGGTAAGATTGACTTCACCCTCAGTTCTGGGGATGAGTTTCAAATGCCTTCGAATAAATGCGTTTCTTCCTCCCTCCCGCCAACACACTATAGTGATTGACATGGAAATAAATATGTAAATTAAACATGTTCATTTGGAAATGAGCATGGATCCAGATACTGGGAAAAGAAGCTGCCTCTCTCTTTCATGGAAACCACTAAAAGAGGTAAGTTCCTTTCAGCTGGAGGGTGTGGTATGAGGATGGGTGGCTTGGAAATTCTGCAGCCATTGTTGTGTGATGAGGGAAGTCATTCTGGGGACAAAGCCAAGACTCAGAGGAGGATGAGACACAGAGCTAGATCCCTCATGACCCCACAAAGTCTAGATCAAACAGTAGCTCCTCTTGCCTTTTTAAGAAAAGTGAGCCATGAAATGTGCCCCTTTTTCTTAAGCTAAGTTTGGTTGAGTTTTCTGTTGTGTGCAATACAAAGATTCATAGTTGATGTACCGTCCATAATTTACCATATTTCCCTCATCATAAATGAGTGAGGTAATTATTATTGTGCCCATTTAACAGCTAAAGATAGCATTTTCAAAGAATTCCAGTAATAATGCAGCTGGGAGGTAAACTTCATTTTCTAAAGCTCATATTATCAACCTCTATGTCAGCAATTCTCAATGTGTGATATGGGAACTCTTCAGGGTCCCCCAAGACTCTTTCTAAGGATTTGAAAAATCGAAGCCCTTTTCATTATTTGCCTCTTCTCTTCTCATTCTCTTATGGAGTACAGTGGAGTTTTCCAGAGGCTTCATGAAGCGTGATGATGTCATTTCTCTGATGTCTATTGGACTGTGAGCTTCTGTATGACTAATGGAATATGAGATAGTAATTTCCAGAATTTTTTTTTTTTTTGAGAAACAGGCTTGCTCTGTCACCCAGGCTGGAGTGCAGTGGTGCAATCTCAACTCACTGCAGCCTCCACCTCCCAGGTTCATGGAATTCTCATGCCTCTCCAGTAGCTGAGACTACAGATGTGTGCCACCATGCCCAGCTAATTTTTTATTTTTAGTGAAGATGGGAGTTTGCTATGTTGCTCAGGCTGGTCTTGCACTTCTGGCCTCTAGTGATCCACCCAGCTCGGCCTTCCAAAGTGTTAGGATTACAAGCATGAGCCACTGCACCTGGCCAATTTCCAGGATTTTCTATGGCAAGCCCTTTGGAGGGGGTTCTCAATATTAGAGTGTAAAGGAGTCCTGAGACCAAAAAGTTTGAGAACCACTGCTCTAAACAATACCATATGCTTCAAAACACCATAGTATTAGCAGTGAAACTTTTTATCTAGCACAATTTATTTTTATAAATATTTTACACCAACCGTATACCACCTCATTACCATCTTATGAAAAGTGGAATGAGTATTCCATTTGATTTTTAGTGAGAATTTATAATTTTCCTTTATATTTAATTATATATTTTACCATGAAATTCCAGAGTTAGTGAATTTGGGATAATAAAGTGTCCTTTCTCCTCAGCCTCTAAATTTTAAACTACTTTCGTGGCTAAAATAACAATTTCCCAAAATCAGTGTTTCAGAAGATAGATGTATCAAAGAAAGTACATGAAGCCTGGATATACGCAATAAAGGGTGCATCTTCTGCAGAGAATTTTGAAACAACAATAAAATCAGCCCAAAGTCTTTCTACCTTTTTTTTTAGAACCATGCTCTGACAATTCCAAACAAGGTCGGTAATAAAATACTTGTCTAGCCACTACTTCAAAATAAAAAGTACTTGGACCCGAATTGATATCCTAGAGTTTGAATTGGTATCAGAATTCCTAAATTCCATCCCAGTGTGATGCCTCTGACTTGGGTCTGAAATAATTTTTCTTCAATTCTTCTCTTAGATACCTCAAAATAAGAGTCATAATGCTCAATTTTGGAACTGGGCATGGTGGCTCTTGCCTGCAATCTCAACACTTTGGGAGACCGAAGTGGAAGGATCACTTGAACCCAGGAGTTTGAGACCAGCCTGGCCAGCATAGTGAGACCCCCATCTCTACAAAAAATGAAAAAACGAGCCAAGAATGGCAGCACATGCCTGTAGTCCCAGCTACTCGAGAGGTTAAGGCAGGAGAGCTGCATGAGCCCAGGAGATGGAGGCTGCAGTGAGCTATGATTGCACCACTGTACTCAAGCCTGTACAACAGAATGAGATCCTGTCTCTATACATAAATACTCACTATGTGTACAGCATCTCTGCGTGCTCATTTAAGGCCCACCCCAGTAACAGCCTCAAGGTACTCTTGATGCACTGACTCATTATAACCAAAAATCCAATGGGAACTCCAGATCACAAGACCTTCAGGATTGAAATCAATGTGAAGTTTTCAAGTACAAACTGTGGACAGTCCTTTAGGTTACTGCCTTTCCCCATTCTCCAATTTCATCTCACACCCTCTTCTCCATCCTTCACTATCCAGTAGGCACATCAGCCTTTTTGATTTCTCCATGAGGGTGCTCTTCGACCTCAGGCATGCCCACGCTGTTCCTTTGGTTTTGATTGTTCTTCCCCTAACTCTCCACCTACCCATCATCTTCTCACCCTCCAGGCTTCCACTGAAATATCACATCCTCAGAGGCCCTCCCTGAACAACCTGTCTGAAATATAACTTCTGTTACTCTCTTTCATCACATCCATCTCCTTTACTTTTACTCCAAGGCACTGACCACCATTTGTCCGTTTGCTTGGTGTTTTGTCTGTCTCCCTCATTGGACTGTAAACCCTGGGGTTGGTTACCATGTGCATTTTTTTCTTCATCTTCCTGGTTATGCCAGCACTTCCCATGGCACGTGGTAGATGCTTAATACATATTCTGTGAATGAATAAAATAAGTGAATGAATGTTCCTTCTCCAAAGAAGACAAAACTCCACCCAAAACCTTATGAGGAAAAGGCAATTGTTATTTCTAAAATGACACTGCTATTGGACCTCTAAAAAACCAGAGAAGCTAGCAATTTAGGCTAATCCAAAGAACAATTGAGTGAAATCATTCTTATGACTGGCTTCTATGGGAAGGTAGACGTAAGAGTTCATATTGTAAATTCAATTTATAAGTTCAGATATAAGATGATTATTTAGTGAAAGTTATTAAAGTATTGATTACATCCTGGGAAGAGGAGTGAAGAAGCATTCTGAGTGGCTGGAAATGCTTGTGTCTTGATCTGGTTAGTGGTTACAATGGCCATAGACATATGTAAACATTCACCAAGCTATCTGCTTAGAATTTGTGCATGTTGCTGTATGCATATTATACCTCAATTTAAAAAACCTTCCTTGGCTTAGTTGACAAAAGTTTCAACCAAAAAAGTTAACCAGACGACATTGATGCTGTAGCTTCTAAAAGTACCCAGAAGCAAATTGCTTTATAAAGCATTAAATAAAAACCATGTCATCAGTTGTGCCACTGGCATCACATAATTTTAGACATATACACTTTGGGAAAATGTATATATACCTTTTTAGAAACATTATAAAGTCAAACCAATACACTGTGGCCAAGTACAACTGTGCTTTGTAATAAATAACTTAGTGTTCACTCTTGAAACCATTTGCTCTTTTTTGTCAAAGAGCAGGAGTGGATGTCAAAACTTTGAGCTTTTATTGTTTCCAAAAGAAAGAAACAATGCAATTCACTGGCATACTCATTGCTTCCAAATGAGGCTCGCCTCTGATAGACAAGTGGCTCATAAATTGATCTTTTTACATGGAAATTATGTGGCGCTTAGTTTTTCCCGGGACAAGAGCTATAAAGAGAAAACAGGTCCCTGTATCATGATAATAAATTATTATTATTTATGCATATTGAATATGAGATAGTGACTTGCCTTTATAAATTATCTTTTCTTCATGATTCATTGAATTCCTTCTGACCCATGAATAATGTATCCTCTAATCTCCTACAAAGAATTGGAGAAATAAAGACAAAGCAAGGGTGGGAGGAGCTTGGAAGAAAATTATCGAATTAAGAATTTACATTTTAACATAGCAGGTTTATGAAGAATGTTCTGTGGCAGTCTACACTAAATGAATGCTGCATAATTGGAAAAATAGCAGCCTGGTGCCTCTTTATTTCCCTTGACAAGTGTAAAGGCTGTTATTTTCACAATGGTACTGTGTACTTTTTTGAGACTCCTTCTTACATAAAAAAGAGCCTCCTTTAAAAACCTCATATGTTAATAGCATGTGCAACCCAGTAACTTTCACATAATCCCAGAAAAAAAAGTGTCTTTTTGCCTGTCACAGGACCTGTTTATGTCTGCTGACTTTAAAATAAGCATTTAAAAATGGTGTTTCTGTTAAAATCGTGAAAGGTTCAAAGAAAATTGGACACTAATCTGTGAAATGTAACATTTGACTATAAAAAAGACACTGTGATTAAGAATAGTTTATGAGTTTACTATATGATTTCATGGGGAAAAGAAAGAAATGTTGACCATTGTAAAAATATATGTACCAATAAATTCATTAAAGTGTGAAGTGCTGGAGTCAGGCTTTGTCTCCTCTAGAGAATCAGAAATATGGAATATAAGCATTTATAGAAGAGAACTGAGTAACACTATTATAAAATAATCTCACCATATTTATGGTGTCAATAAATTCTCACAGTGTCATGACCATTTCTAATTTATAGGAGAGTTGCAGCATAATAAAATACAAAACAAAAATGACGTTTCTTTCATTTTAAAAGCACCATCATAGATCAAATTTTAGTTTTTCTCTAACAATAGATGCTGTGAAGCTTAGACCCTTGTTTAATTAGAAAAGATCATTTTTCTGCTTTTATACAATAAGATCTCCTGCTTTCAGACTTCACTAACTTGACATTCATCATCATTTGGGTAAGTGCTCAGTTAAAGTTTTCCCCTGTGGCTTCTGGTTTAGAATAGCATCTGATTAGCAGCTTTTGATGCGCTCTCACACTTTCCATTACAATACATAGGAAGCCATGATACATGGTGAAGCCCCAGAGCTATAAGCCAAACTAGGGCTGATGGTCAACCTAGAGCTAATATGTTGCATACGTTTCCACTGACTGTAATGACTAATTAATAGGAAGTGGAAGAGCCTTTGTCTGTCAGGCCCCTCCAAAATACCCGATTAGACTTACTTGTAAATCACACATATGTCCCCTATACTACAGGTGTTTATTTTTGAAGTCGTCATGGTGCTGTCTTCCTTCCATTCATTCTCACTCCCTCCCACCCCAGGCCGGTCTCACTTTTTTTACATCTAATAAGAGACCAAAGCTCCCAGAAATCAAATGGACATGAAGCTGAGAGGAATAACAAGAGAAGACAAAGGACATGCCTCTGATACTTGCTGGAAATTGTAGATTTTTCATGTATTTCATAAAATACTACCTAGTGGTAATAGAGTAAGATCACAACAGATGAACAGAGCTGCACTCAATGAATTTATGCAAGATCTTGAGAGTAAAGATGGGAACTATACACCCAACATTATTTTCCAAGGTTATCTCGTAGGTTAGTTGTTTTTTTTTTTTTTTTTTTTGACTGCTTCACACATAAAAATAGCCTCCTTTAAAACACTCGTATATTAATGAATAGCACATGCAACCAAGAGGACAAAGTATGGATTAATTGTTAGTTCTTGCACCATATTGATTAACAAACAAGAGATTAGATGGACTTTCATTCTTCTATGTGAATGAACGGGGTGGGGGGAATCCAACATGAATCTGTGAAGAAATATGGCATAAAAAGGAAAAAAGGTATCACCCTAAAGATTCAGAGCTATCCTCCAAAAATGATTATGCACAAAAACTGGGAAAAAATCAGAAAACTGCATGATGTCCATAATTGAATGCAAAAAGATATGACCTCTATGTGACCAAAAAGGCTGCCATAAGGGAGTCAAATTGAAATGAAAATAAAATGGAATGAAAATGAGATTGATGGGCTAAGGAGTGATAATAGGAAAATCAAAATTGCAATGGCAGAATTAAAATTTTTATATAGGATAAAAAAGAGACAAATAGTCACTGTTGAGAATTAAATCACTGATGTAGAAGATGAAGTTGAGATGCTCTTTCAGTCTCGGCGGTAAAGGACAAAGACAATAAGGCAATTCAATAGATTAGGAATGGAAATTGTACCTAATCATTAATAGGTACTCCAAAGGAAAGAGCCAGAATATTTTCAATGGAAGTAATCCTGGAAAAGATAATTGAGTAAACTTTCTATAGCTGAAACAAAACGAAGTGTACAAAACACTGTGTGTATAGTTGTGAAAGGGGTCACCACTATTCAGGGTTATCAGTTAAAAATTTAATCATCCTAGAAGACTTTCTGTTTCAATAATATATAAATCCTAAAAGGATCGGGGTGGGGGGAGAGGGGGAAAGTGGAAAAAGGCTAAGTACAAAATAGCAAAAGTTGAATTCAGCACCATACTTCTCTCCAGCAGTAAAGCAGTAAACATTAATGTCTCAAGAACTTATGTGGTGAGTATTGTCATACAAAACTAGCCCCAAAGGAGTAGAGTACATCTTTGTAAACCATTTTGTTTAAATTGTCTTTGTGACCCTAGAAATACATAGGTGAAATGCTTTTTCACAGAATTGCTCAATCTTCCCTGGAAGGAAGAAGGTGAGGGAAGGGCATAGAGTGTAATGCTTTCAACTTTTTCAATAAAATGGCCGTTATTTTCCTGATAATTCCAATAGCCTGTTTGGTGTAGAAGTGGGGGAAGATGCTTCTTTCTTTTTTTTTTTTTTTTTTTTTTTTTTTGTTTTGTTTTTTTATTATACTTTGGGGTTTTAGGGTACATGTGCACAATGTGCAGGTTTGTTACATAAGTATCCATGTGCCATGTTGATTTCCTGCACCCATTAACTCGTCATTTAGCATTAGGTGTATCTCCTAATGCTGTCCCTCCCCACTTCCCCCACCCCACAACAGTCCCGGGAGTGTGATGTTCCCCTTCCTGTGTCCATGAGTTCTCATTGTTTTCTTTCTTTTGCATTTTTCAAACTTGAAAGCATGGCTTCTGTTGCCTCAATGTTTTTAGCTCAAAGTCTTGAGAATTTCTGTCTTCACACTCTTCAATGGTTTCACACTGCTGCAATGGCTGGAGCACAGTCCATTGACCTAATGGCAACCAGTCAACAGCTCCCGCTCTGGCATTTGACTCAGGATCCAGTAATGTGACAGTTAATATTGACTCTTATGAAAGCAGCAGCAGAATTTAGGCACTTGGGGACCTAAGCCAGTTTTAACATCAGTAGAGGCACAAGCAGCAGGCTACTCAAATTCCTCCTGTGGTCTAATTTTGACTGCAGTTCTGGCCACACATCCCCTTTAGGGTTTTTTTTGTTTGTTTGTTTTGCTTTGTTTTGTCTTTTTTAGAGATGGAGTCTTGCTCAGTCACCAGGGTGCAGTGCAGTGGTGCGATCTCAGCTCACTGTAACCTCCACCTCTTGGGTTCAAGCCATTCTCCTGCCTCAACCTCCCAAGTAGCTGGGATAACAGGTGCACACCACCATGCCCAGCTAATTTTTGTATTTTTAGTAGAGACAGGGTTTCACCAAGTTGGCCAAGATGGTCTCCACCTCTTGACCTCATGATCCACGTGCCTCAGCCTCCCAAAGTGCTGGGATTTCAGGCATGAGCCACCTGCCTGGCCTCCCTTGGATTTTGAGCCCATTTCCTATACCTGATTCTGCCCTATTAATTCAGTGAGTTACCTATCTCTCCAGTGATTTTCTTCTTTGCCTAAATACATCAGAACTGGTTACTCTTGCTTGCCATCAAGAACACTGATAGCTAATGTTTTCATCAAGCTGAATCAAGCTGGTGGCAGACCCCATACTGCACTCTAATGTTAAACCAACCTTGCCTTCCTGTAGTAAATTCCACTTGATCATGGAGTGTAATTATTTTTATTTGTGGCTAGATTCTATTCTCTTATCTACACTCTTAGCAATTTTCAAGGATATGATACATTATTATTAATTATAGTCACTACATTGTACAATAGATCTCCTGAACTTACTGTTTTGTCTAACTGAAATTATGTATCCTTTAATCAACATCTTCAGAATAGCACATCCTCTTGCTGCTCCCTGCCTCTGGTAACCACTATTCTACTCTCTGCTTCTATGAGTTTGACTTTGTTTTCCACATATAAGTGATATCATACTCATACTTATATACATACTTCCATAATTCCACTGTGTATATATACCACATTTTCTTCATCTGTTGATGGACTCTTAGGTTGATTTTATGTCTTGGCTATTGTGAATAAAGCTCTAATGAGCATGGGAGTGCAGATATCTCTTTGACTATTGATTTCATTACCTTTGGACATATAATCAGAAGTGGAATTGCTAGTTCATATGGTAGTTCTGTTTTTAATTTTTTTCTGTTCTTTCTTCTTCGTATCCTTCACATTTAATCAGTTCCATTGATCTATCTTCAAGTTCACTGATTCTTTTGCCATCTCAGTTCTACTAATAACTAGCCCAGCTAGTGAAATGTTCATTTTGAGTCTTGTATTTTTCAACTTTAGTATTTTCATTTGGCTCTTTTTAATAAATTCTATTTCTTTATAATATTCCCTGTTTGTTCAGTCATGGCCATTATGTTTTGTTATTATTGTTCTTTAAACATGTTTTTTTCCCAATTACTTGAATATGTTTATAATAGCTTCTTTGAAGTCTTTTCTGTTAAATCCAACACCTGGGTCCACACAGAAGCAGTTTCTATTGACTAGCTTTTTTTCCTTGAATATAGATCCCACTCTCCTGTTTTTCCAGCTCTCATAGTTTTTTATTGAAAACTGGATATTTTAGATAACATTTTATAGCAATTTTTTCCTCAAGTGATTTTTTTTTATTTGTTGTTGTTTTAAGTAACTTAACTGTGCTTAATCTACAGAACCAGACTGTCACCCCAATTTGCAGCCCGTGATGTCTCTGCTCAGTTTTTCTTTAACTTTTATGTTTTAGTGTGTATCTATATAGACTAGTGGTCAACCAGTGATTGGTTGGTGCTTGTGCTCAAACACCTTGAGCCAATAAGGCTCCCACTCTCAGCTGGTGGTAATGTGATAGTTTCAGGAAAGCATTCAAAATTTGGGCATTTTTCAAGTCTGCTCAAGTATTTCCTTTCTACTGAGCTCTCTCGGTTATCAATTTTACAAATATATAGGCTACCCCAAAATCAGGGACTTGTGGAATGCTTATTAAGCTTTTCAATAGCTAACTCATTTCCTTATAAAGTTCTCATTAATCTTTTGATCTACCACTCACCCCAATCAGGACCACAATCACAGCCTCGGAGAGCTGTAAGCTTTTCTCCTTTGCCATTGGGAACAGGTTTTCCATTCTCTGTTCTAAATCAAGTTAGCATCCTCCACCAACAAAGCTACTAGTTTTCATGGTTAATTCTGTCTGATAAAACTACTGTACTGAGCAACTTAGGGTGTGCTGTGGGGGTGGCCATAGGCAAGAAAACCATAGACTCCTATAGTTCTTACCTGAAATTGTGCAGTCTTTCATGAATATGTGATTCTCCATTTGTTGTTTCTATTTGCTTGATCTCTAGAGCCCCAAAATGATTGTTTTTGACAATTTTGTCCAACTTTATAGTTGTTTTTTTGGAAAGAAGATTTAATTGATCTCCTTACTCTTTTATACCATCTCCATTTTTGTATGCATCCTGTCTTTTGATTGCAGGTTCCTCAAAACAGAATTGTCAGAGCAAGTCCTTGGACACCAACAACTTTTTCTATTGCAGATTCTTACTTGAAAACATTTTATTTTCTCTTATTGGTTCACAAGAAATTGATTGCATAACCCTAGGACAGTTGCATCTTGTCCAACTCTTTTACTCTATCCTTCCTTGCTTTCCCTGCACAAATAAATGGCTACTGACTCCAAGCAGAAAAGCGTGGTGGGACACTTATAGAAACTTTTCTAGGAAAGACTGTGGAGAGAAATTTAATCACATGCCACTCAGCAAAAGCACAGAATAAATCTCCATTCATTAATTATTCCTTTTCCTCAGTTTTATTGAGGTATATGAAATATAACAATTGTATATCTTTAAGGTGTATGTATGTATGACATGTTGCTTTGATATCAGTATACATTGTGCAGTTATTATCACAAGCCAATTAACACATTCATTACCTCACATAGTTACTTTTTTGTGTGGCAAGAATACTCAAGATCTATCATTGTAGCAAATTTGTAGTACACAACAAATTATTAACACAGTCACCATGCTGTACATTAGAATCCAGAACCTATTCATCTTTAACTGCAAATTTGTACTCTCAGACCAGTATTTCCCCCACTTCCCTCACTCCTGCAACACTTGGCAATCCCTAGTTATTTCAAAACTTATCAAATTCTCTCTTTGGTTGGGCTACTGCAGGGGGGGCCTTCTGCCCTCACCTTTCCTCCAGATAATGCTTAGCTCTGTTACCACACTGTTTAAGATTGTCTCTACCCATTCCCTGACACACATAATGTCCAACTTCTTCCTTCTTCTAACCCTAAATTCCAGTGACTAGCAATTAGTTTAGTCAAACATCTTCTTAACAATGTCAGATCGCGTGCTACGTAGATTCTGTACCATAAGCTAAGAAGATTAAAATGTCTTCAAATGTTAAACACTTTTTATAATCACATTCCACTGCCTTATGCTTGGCAGACAATCCAACTTCTTACTTTGTTGAGAAGCTTGAGGTCATTTAATCTGAACCCCTTCATCTGCCTGTCTATCTGTGACTAACACTCATCCTATATGCTTCCCTTAGGTGCCTCCCTACCCAAAAAGTGTGGGTCTTTACATCAACATGTACAGCCCCCTTCTTATGTATCAGTTAGTGCTCTTTTGGTTGCATTTAATGTGATTCTGGCTAGGCTAGGCAAAGACTGATTTATCCAAAAGAGTTGAAAAATCAAGACCTGGTAAAGACCTTGGCAGTAGAAACTGTGGTTCTTTCCTCTGGGATGGCGCCATAAGATGACAATGTCAGTCTCTTTTTAACACTCTGGTTCACTGCTCCAGTTTCAAAATCTCAGGTGAAACAACCTGATTGGCTAAACCCACCTCATAGACCCCCTCCGTAGACCAATCACAGTGAAGAGGGTGAAGTGGGGTAGAAGGAGTTTGACAAGGGAGGACAGAGGAGGAGAAGGGGCAGGACAGATGAGAAGATCAGTACTACAGTGATACTGACACACTCTCCCCTCCTGGCTTTTCCTCAGTTGTTTCCTTCTTTGTATCTTTAAACAAGCATAGATATCCCCTGGTTTGAAAGAAATTTTCTTAACTTTGCAACTTTCACTTATCTTAATTTTTTCCTTCCTTTCATCAAAATTATCTAACAAACCACCTACTCGGGTTGCCAGGCAGCCAACTTAGTTCCTAAGGAGAACTTGCACATATTATTCCTCTTCACCTTTGCTGTCTTAAATTCCACCTTTACCAGAAAGTCGTGTCTGACACCTGCTACCTCCCCACCTCCCAAACCAAAAATCTCTAAAACACCATTTGGTTTCAGGAAACAACATTATTAAATATGTTAAATAAATGCTGTTTATTTGAATTTTAATGATTTTGTAGCTTATATTTAATTTCTTTATTTTCTTTTGTTTCATAGGTACCTTGGAGCAAGAGGGAGTTTATAACATGCATTTGTCTTTGTGCATACTGTATGTAAATAGCATTACAGTAAAAATAATTTAAGTTAACCCTGAGTGCCTGACATAACACTTTTCTTTAAACAAAGTCTAAAATCAAGAAACACAGGTCTATGACATCAATTTATCATTAATCCCCTATTTCCTCGTAGGGTATTTAACCTCACTTAGTCTTGTTCCCTACAAAGGCACTATAAATTTTCAAAGGTAGGGTCAATAACATTTGTATTTCTTTGTGTATCTACCTCCAAATGTCTAATGGTATTTCAAAACTATATTTTATTGAGTGAACACTTGGAAGCTGTGTTTTTGACGGTTTGTAGTAAAATTCTGCTACAGATAATAACTACTTTTTATTGAATACTGACTTCTATTAAGTGCTAGGAATTGTGCTAAGTGCTTTAGATAAAGTATCTCAATTAATCTTCAAAACAAGTTTATAGAATCTGTCCTAATTAAGATATACACTTTACAGATGACAAAACTGAGGCTCAGAAAGATTAAATAAATTACCTAAGGTCATATACCTAGTAAACACTACAGTTGGGATTTCACATAAAAAAATTATTGTCAGAGAGCAAAGAGCAAGACTATTACAATATAATTTTCATGATAATTTAAAGCTCTTTTATTTTGTAAGATATTTGTAGTTAATTCAGTTCCCGTCTGTAAAAATATTGATAGTTATGTCTGTTTTTCTTATTGCATACTTGCCCAAATAGTCTAAAGTTAGTTAGGGTTTATTTAGTCCTGGCTAGCATTTCACTTTAGTTTTGTACTAAGTTTGTACTATTACAATCAGCATGAAGAAATTGACACTCACATAATAGAAAAAATTTTTAAACTTAACTTTGCACTTGATAAGAGGATATTTTAATATTTCAGGCTACGTTTCATAATTTGGGAAATAACATGCCAACACATCATTAACAACACATTTCTGCCGACTGACTTTCCATCCACGACAAATAAATATGAGTTGTAGTGATTGTTGCACAGAGATTCAATACCACTAATGTTTCAACCAATGAGTCGCTAGCTATATAAAACACACTATAAACTAAATCTTAGCATACATTGAATAGGCGTGTTTCAGCTCAATCTTTGCCCGATAATTGCTGCATTTATCAGTTTTCAGGCGATTATACATGATAAAAAAATTTCCAGACTTTTAACTCTTAGTGACTTCATTTAACATTCCTCATGGCATGGATAAGCTAATCTGAAGAAGAGGGCCTATGTGGTTATCATACACTATCACATAGCCTGGTCATGGCCGAGTTTTCCAATTCCTATGACTATAGCCAAACAGGTATAGTCAAATCCCTACGACCAGAGTAGCCAAAACCACTCTGCCCCATCAATTATACTACCCTAGCAATTTTTTTAAGAAAAAGCCTAAGAGCTAGAGTGGTCCCTATCCAAAAAAATAAATATTTAAAGATGAGAGATTAATTTTCCTTGTCATGAGGGAAAGAACAGAAAATTCTCATGATGGTCAACACGTTTCTGCTTGCCGTAGACCCCACCACATACAGCCTGGGTGACGCCATTTACCTCTCCTTGGCAACCAGTGTAAAGAATTCTGTTTCCTCTGCCTGGGGTTCTCCGCCATTGCCCTGTCTCACCCCACCCTGACCCCTCCCCTTTCTCCCTCCTCATTCATCAAATTTCAGCTTAAGTGTTACTTCTCAAAGAAGCGTTCCCCCACCAAGTCCAAATCCCTATCAGGCTCTCATTGCAAACTGAACTCTTAGGTGGTGTCAGAAGGACTAAAATTAGATAATTATTTCGAGAGTAGACACTCTGTCTGGCGGACAAACCGCAGACATTCTCTTAAATGTACCTGGAGAGGGAGAGGAAGAGAAAGAGGGGAGGGGAGAGAAGAATGGTGTATTTAGTTGTTCAGGGAGAAGCAAAGACACATGATGCAGTACCAGAGAGAGAGGATGAGAGAAGGCCCAGTTGCTGGGGTTGCTAAGCATTGCCCATATGTTTGTTTAGGCCAGCCTACATTTCCTGCTTACGATGGGCTTCTGGAAGTTGCCAGTACCCATGCTCTCCTCTTCTCCCTGGGCACATTTCTGTACCACATTGCCAGCCTCCCCTGCAGTTGAGTAATGCCGTGTGACTGAGTCCTAGCTGATGGACTATGGACAGAAGTGATGTGCTGCTTCCAGACGGGGTACCTTAACTCTCCCACCAGCCCTGCCCAGCTCATTCTCTCTCTATGTTCATTGACTGGCCAGGGAACAGGATCCAGCAGAAGATTTAAGGCCCAGTGGAGCCATTAGCTAGAAGAAGTCTAAGTTTCTAAATCACTTTGTGGAAGGTCACCTGGCAAAGACTCAACTAACCTGTGAAATGAGTGAAAAACAAACATTTCTTTTGTCAGGGCGTTGTGAATTTGGTGTTTATTTAAGCAGCTAACTTTAACTTCCATGAGTTATCTCGGTATTCTCAAATAAAATACCTTTCTTTGGCTTGTATTAGTTTGAAACAATCTAAATTATTTACTATTAATATGTGTGTGTGTATATATATATATATATATATACTCTCACACACATATACACAAGCACACATATATATGTAAAGAGAGATAAATATATATATTTGAAAATATATTTATCCTGTTATGCATTACTACGGAAAGGGCAAATTTAGAATCAGTAATACTGACTCAGCAAGAATCAAACCTAAAATTGATTACTGTGTAACCAAAATAAGTAAAAAAAAAAAAAAAAGACCAGCAAACAGCATACAAATATCTATTGATCATACATAATGTATATAATTGTACACAAACACACATTCACACACACAAATTTCAATACACAGCCAGGTTGAGAACCATTGATCTAGAAGGATATACACCAAACTATTGCTAGGGAGGGGGCTGGAAGAAGAGGAATCCTAGATTATTACTGCCAAAAGCATGTTTTTAAAATGAACTTTCTTTTTTGCTTAGGTAATGTATGCATATGATGCAAAATTGAAAAGATACAAAAGGGTTTGTAATACAAAAATGAGCCTCTTTTAAGTTTTATCTGTAGGGGACCCACTTTCTGACTTTGACATCAGAGGAAACCACAGACACCAACTTCTTATCTTTTCACACTTAAGCAGAAATATATATTATAACATTATTTTCATATATGTATTTTATATTTACATATTTGTTTTATATTTTATGTATGTTTCTGTGTAAACAAAAAAGTATGGCTAATTTTGAAACAAAGGGGAGATAAAACAGGATGACATAAAAATTAAGTCTATGTTGAACTGTACATCATTCTAATTAATCTAATCTGATAAGTATAAGATTTATATGACAGTGGATCTTTAGTCTGAATTCATTCATTCTATTTTGCTCTATCCCAACTTTAATTTCAACTCTCTTGATATCAATTATGGAGATCTTTTCCCTCCTCTATGCCACCTCCCCTCCCCTACCTCCTCCCAAGCAGAATCTGTCAATCATCATCTGCTTCCAAACCATGCCATTCAGTGTGTGTGTGTGTGTGTGTGTGTGTGTGTGTGTGTAAGTGATTTATGTGGGAAGTGATCCTAGGGAGTGAGAGACAGGAGAGAGACATAGTAGGTGATAGGGACACTGTAAAGCCCAGTGGGGGTCACCTGCCGCTGCTCTGGGTGACCATTGCAGGTCCCCCGGGACCTTTTGAAGAGCCTCATGAAATGCTTCTCAGAATTGTGTCTTGAGGTGGGGGGTGCATATCTCCCACAGAAACCATTGCTGATTGTGTACCATTCACTTTTGGATTTGCTTCTTAATGGTCCCGAGGCAAAGCTGTCTGGTTGCACAGGTGTTAATTATTCGAGACTACTCTTAATTAGTTGTGTGCGTTATTCATTCTGGAACCGTGACAGAAAGCCTCAGCCGGTTTGGTCCCTGAAGACAGACTCGGAGGGCTTTCCAAAAGCTTGGTTTCTGATCCCTCCCCGTTGTCTCTCTTCCTTGTTGAACCAAAATATTTCAGTTTAGTCAAGCTCACAGAGGCCACCCCGCCGTGGGGACTTTTAAAATTAAATGCTTAGGATGTACATGACTTTTTAAAGCCCCTTGCACATGCAAGCTAAAAGCTTCAGTGGTGCTGCCCAGTGAAATGATCCAGCTGGAAATCGAGTCTTGTTGTTGAGGACTTGGTCAGCTCTGACTGGGAGCTGACCATTTGCCTCTGACTTGCAATTTCCCTTGCTCGGGTGATTTGCACGTTTCCCTGTGCGGTGTATTAAGTACATTGGCTGCCTTCAAGACCATCTAAATAATTAAAGCTTTATTGAGGAGCGCATTGTACAGATTAGTGCATTAAATACTAAACGGCTTGTTCATTACAGTCTCCTACAGACACAAAACTGTAAGGAGGGGAGGTCCCAACGCATATTAAATTCTCTGTTCCCCTTATAATTCTTCTATTGACAAATGTGGTTGCAGACAGGATCATTTTGAAGGAGTTTGCTAGAAGACATTGCTGGTCTATCCTTTTGGGAAACCCAATTGTTTTCGTTGTTGTTTTTGTTTGTTTGTTTTTAAACAGAATAATGGGTGGCAAAAAAGCTTCCTTTACACCGAAGATTAGGTTCAGGCAGGAATAAATGAAACACTCCAGAGAATGAAATATACGCAGGAGAAAAATGACTTTCCAAGAGTTATGTCAGTAGGGGAAATAGACTAGTGCTCATTTTAAAGAACTTCAGACCCAGCATTCTTTTTATGAGCCTGGTGTGAGTGCTTAGCCAGCAGGGGGAAAGGAGAATATGATATATTATAATGACCATTTAAATTCTACTTTGCAAAATAACCTGGGTTGCTGAAAAGAATGAGATGGCTGTATATATACCACCATGGAAAGATATCCATGATGAGATAAAAGAACAAGCGAAGGAACAGAGCAGCAGGCATACTATAATTCCATCTGTATAAATCAAAATGATTAAAAACTCTAATAGAATGTACATCTGTTTATAAATGTATCAATGTCTAGAGATAAACATACCTAGCTATTTTGGTGTTTCCTCTGAGAGAAGCAATTGATGTTAGGAGAGGAAAGGAAGGCTTTTATTTGTTGTATTACACCAAGATTTAAAACATAAATTAAGAAAATTTCATTAAAAACAGATGGCAGGGTGTGGTGGCTTATGCCTGTAATCCCAACACTTGGGAGGCCAAGGCTGAGGATCACCTGAGTTCAGGAGTTCGAGACCAGGCAGGTCAACATGATGAAACTCTATCTCTACTAAAAACGCAAAAATAGCCAGCCGCAGTGGCGGGCACCTGTAGTCCCAACTACTTGGGAGGCTAAGTCCGGAGAATCGCTTGAACCCAGGAGGTGGAGGCAGCAGTGAGCCGAGATAGTGCCACTGCACTCCAGCCTGGGTGACAGAGCGAGACTCTGTCTCAAAAAAAGAAAAAAAAATTAGCTGAAGCAATTTTATTATTACAAAGCTTTGTTGTGACAGTTAAGTGAGAATCCTAAAACAATTTGCAGCAAAGGAATTGTAGCGAAAAGTGAGTTGGGTTTCAGATTTTGAAAAAAAAATCTTAGGAAGATGGAACTATTTGATTGTAAGTGTTAAACTACCGACTTGAAGAAAAGTATGTTTGGGGTTTTTTGTTTATTTTTTGTCCTTGGGGCTATTTTGGGGCAGAAATCTAGTTTATTTTTCCCACCTCTCTCAGGAAGATTCTGCATATTAAAAGCAGTGAAATAGTTTGGACAGAACCACGCATGGGGTTTGGAGCCAAAGAGAACTACACTCAAATACTGCCTCCATTCTTTATTAACTACGTGACCCAGTGCAACACATGAGATTTTACTAAGCTGCAGTTTTCTCACCTATAAAATAAAGAGAAAAACAAAACTGAATCATTATAAAACTTAATTAAGATAATGAAAATAGAGGGCTTAGCCTATTGGCTAGTGTAAAATAAGCATACTAGAAATTTTAGCTACTTGTAGCTGTTGTAGAACATACTCTTGAGGGCGGTTCCAAGATGGCCGAATAGGAACAGCTCCAGTCTACAGCTCCCAGTGTGAGGGATGCAGAAGATGGGTGATTTCTGCATTTCCAACTGAGGTACCAGGTTCATCTCACTGGACTTGTTGGACAGCGGGTGCAGGACAGTGGGTGCAGCCCACCAAGTGTGAGCTGAAGCAGGGCAACATAAAGGCAGAAATAAAGATGTTCTTTGAAACCAACGAGAACGAAGACACAACATACCAGAATCTCTGGGACACATTTAAAGCAGTGTGTAGAGGGAAATTTACAGCACTAAATGCCCACAAGAGAAAGCAGGAAAGATCTAAAATTGACAGCCTAACATCACAATTAAAAGAGAAACAAGAGCAAACACATTCAAAAGCTATAAGAAGACAAGAAATAACTAAGATCAGAGCAGAACTGAAGGAGACAGAGACACAAAAAACCCTTCAAAAACTCAATGAATCCTGGAGCTGGTTTTTTGAAAAGACCAACAAAATTGATAGACCTCTAGCAAGACTAATAAAGAAGAAAAGAAAGAAGAATCAAATAGATGCAATAAAAAATGATAAAGGGGATATCACCACCAATCCCACAGAAATACAAACTACCATCAGAGAATACTATAAACACCTCTATGCAAATAAACTAGAAAATCTAGAAGAAATGGATAAATTCCTGGACACATACATCCTCCCAAGACTAAACCAGGAAGGAGTTGAATCCTTGAATAGACCAACAACAGGCTCTGAAATTGAGGCAACAATTAAAAGCCTACCAAACAAAAAAGTCCAGGACCAGACGGATTCACAGCTGAATTCTACCAGAGGTACAAAGAGGAGCTAGTACCATTCGTTCTGAAACTATTCCAATCAATAGAAAAAGAGGGAATCCTCCCTAACTCATTTTATGAGGCCAGCATCATCCTGATACCAAAGCCTGGCAGAGACACAACAAAAAAAGAGAATTTTGGACAAATATCCCTGATGAACATCGATGCAAAAATCGTCAATAAAATATTGGCAAAGCAAATCCATCAGCACATCAAAAAGCTTATCCACCATGATCAACTGGGCTTCATCCCTGGGATGCAAGGCTGGTTCAACATACGCAAATCAATAAATGTAATCCAGCATATAAACAGAACCAAAGACAAAAACACATGATTGTCTCAACAGATGCAGAAAAGGCCTTTGACAAAATTCAACAGTACTTCATGCTAAAAACTCTCAGTAAATTAGGTATTGATGGGATGCTTCTCAAAATAATAAGAGCTATTTATGACAAACCCACAGCCAATATCATACTGAATGGGCAAAAACTGGAAGCATTCCCTTTGAAAACTGGCACAAGACAGGGATGCCCTGTCTCACCACTCCTATTCAACATAATGTTGGAAGTTCTGGCCAGGGCAGTCAGGCAGGAGAAAGAAATAAAGGGTATTCACTCAGGAAAAGAGGAAGTCAAATTGTCCCTGTTTGCAGATGACATGATTGTATATTTAGAAAACCCCATCATCTAAGCCCCAAATCTCCTTAAGCTGATAAGCAACTTCGGCAAAGTCTCAGGATACGAAATCAATGTGCAAAAATCACAAGCATTCTTATACACCAACAACAGACAAACAGCCAAATCATGAGTGAACTCCCATTCACAATTGCTTCAAAGAGAATAAAATACCTAGGAATCCAACTTACAAGGGATATGAAGGACCTCTTCAAGGAGAACTACAAACCACTGCTCAATGAAATAAAAGAGGACACAAACAAATGGAAGAACATCCCATGCTCATGGATAGGAAGAATCAATATCGTGAAAATGCCATACTGCCCAAGGTAATTTATAGATTCAATGCCATCCCCATCAAGCTACCAATGACTTTCTTCACAGAATTGGAAAAAACGACTTTAAAGTTCATATGGAACCAAAAAAGAGTCTGCATTGCCAAGTCGATCCTCAGCAAAAAGAACAAACCTGGAGGCATCACGCTACCTGACTTCAAACTATACTACAAGGCTACAGTAACAAAACAGCATGGTACTGGTACCAAAACAGAGATACAGACCAATGGAACAGAACAGAGCCCTCAAATAATACCACACATATACAACCATCTGATCTTTGACAAACCTGACAAAAACAAACAATGGGAAAAGGATTCCCTATTTAATAAATGGTGCTGGGAAAACTGGCTAGCCATATGTAGAAAGCTGAAACTGGATCCCTTCCTTACACTTTATACAAAAATTAATTCAAGATGGATTAGAAACTTAAATGTTAGACCTGAAACCATAAAAACCCTAGAGGAAAACCTAGGCAATACCATTCAGGACATAGACATGGGCAAGGACTTCATGTCTAAAGCACCAAAAGCAATGGCAACAAAAACCAAAATTGACAAACGGGATCTAATTAAACTAAAGAGTTTCTGCACAGCAAAAGAATCTACCATCAGAGTGAACAGGCAACCTACAGAATGGGAGAAAATTTTTGCAATCTACTCATCTGACAAATGGCTAATATCCAGAATCTACAAAGAACTCAAACAAATTTACAAGAAAAAAACAACCCCATCACAAAGTGGGTGAAGGATATGAACAGACACTTCTCAAAAGAAGACATTTATGCAGTCAACAGACACATGAAAAAATGCTCATCATCACTGGCCATCAGAGAAATGCAAATCAAAACCACAATGATATACCATCTCACACCAGTTAGAATGGTGATCATTAAAGTCAGGAAACAGCAGGTGCTGGAGAGGATGTGGAGAAATAGGAACACTTTTACACTGTTGGTGGGACTGTAAACTAGTTCAACCATTGTGGAAGACAGTGTGGCAATTCCTCAAGGATCTAGAACTAGAAATACCATTTGACCCAGCCATCCCATTACTGAGTATATACCCAAAGGAATATAAATCATGCTGCTATAAAGACACATGCACACGTATGTTTATTGTGGCACTATTCACAATAGCAAAGAGTTAGAACCAACCCAAATGTCCATCAATGGTAGAGTGGATTAAGAAAATGTGGCACCTATGCACCATGGAATGCTATGCAGCCATGAGAAAGGATAAGTTCATGTCCTTTGTAGGGACATGGATGAAGCCAGAAACCATCATTCTCAGCAAACTATCACAAGGACAAAAAACCAAACACCACATGTTCTCACTCATAGGTGGAACTGAACAATGAGAACACTTGGACACAGGAAGGGGAACATCACACACTGGGGCCTGTTGTGGGGTGGGGGAAAGGGGGAGGGATAGCATTAGGAGATATACCTAATGTAAATGATGAGTTAATGGGTACAGCACACCAACATGGCACATGTATACATATGTAACAAAGCTGCACATTGTGCACATGTACCCTAGAACTTAAAGTATAATAATAAGAAAAAAAAGAGAACATACTCTTATTGCCAGGTACGGTGGCTCAGGCCTGTAATCCCAGCTACTTGGCAGGCTGAGGTGGGAGGATTGTTCAAGGCCAGGAGTTGAAACCTAGGAAAGGTGTTCAAGCAAAAAGGAACTGACAGATGTCCACAATGAAGCCGTATTAAGAAATGTACAGTTTGCTGTGGTAGAAAACTTCATGGCCCTAGAGAGTAGCTACTAGCCAGCCACATGTGTCTATTTACATTTAAATTAAATTAAAAATTCAGTTCCTCAGTCTCACTAATGTATTTCAAGCGCTCAGTGCTACATGTGGCTATCAGCTAATCTATCAGACAGCATAATTATACATTTCCATCATTGCAGCAAGTGCTTTTGGATAGTGCTGATACAGAAAGTTGAGTTTGATCTTGTTCCGAACTAATTGGCATGGTAGAACTAGGGCTGTGCGGTGCAGTGAGAAGAGTACTGTTGAGTGAGACTCTGGTTTCCAGGGACAACACTACTTCTTTGTGGCATTCGGCAGCTCTTTTAGCCTTTTTAGGACCTGTTTTACACATCTATCAAACAAGGACACAGTAATTGTAATGGAAGAAGTCCCCTAAGGCAGCTCCCAAACAAGACTCCCATAATTGGCCTTCTGCTGCCACTTATACTGGGTAAATTATTGGATCACGGGGTGATGTAGTGATGAGCAAGGAGTGAGGGGCTGTATTTCCACCTACCGGTGAACCGTTGAGGATTGTAACCTCTGCTGTAACCCCTTTCTCTTACAGGCAGGTACCTTCTTGTCCCATTTCCCCTGCAGAGCCAAATTCACTCTTCGCACTAAGTGTGAGGGAATTTCCAGACTAGCAGTTCATTATAGACAAGGATTATTATCAACCACAGTGGCACATTGTACAGTTAACTTGGTGCAGATTTCAGGCCTCAGTGTTGTTTGCCTTCTGTTTCACTGCCTTTCTCAAAACTAGGTGCCTCCAGCCTCTAGCTCTGCTTTTTCTTGCCAATTCACCTGACCCTCTTTACAAGGCTAAGGTCTTCTCTTCCTTACCTACCTTTTCCAGTTCTGGAGGTTCCAGGTTTGTTTCTCTTTGCGTATCAGTTAGCAACAAGACTCTAGGTAAAACAAGAACCAGTTCTTTCAGCTCTAACTCTACAACTGATCCTGAATCCCTCTTCTCTGTATCTTCACTGCTACCTGCAAGCCATCCTTGCCCCTCACTGGGTAAAGTGCCAGTTTCCCCTCACTGATTAATGAATTCAGTAAAATCTTTAACAAGTGCTTTCTTTAAATATTTGTATGAGAGTCAGGATTTTACCCTCTTTTGAAAATTATATATTAATAATACACTTTAGTCATTGATTAAATCCATCCCCCACAGCAGTTTGATCTTCACCCAGCAGCCAAAGTGGACCTTGTCCGATGGGTAAAGCATAGAGTGACTCTGTTTGTCTTTATAGCCCTCCTGTGGTTTCCTGGAACCCTTCAAACAAAATTGAAAGTTCTTAAGCGGGTCTGGAGCCCATGTAGGATCTGGGCCCTAACTACTTCTATCTCATCTCCTATTATTATCCTTCTCAATCAGATTGGAGGGAATAATTTGTGCTTCCATGAACACTATACAATATCTAGACTCTAGAAGACATTCTGCCAGGCTACCTGATTCAGATTCTATGAAAGCTATTTTACAGCTCTGTAATTTGGCAATGCCAAATAACTCTTGGCTCCAGATATGCACGTGTGTACTGTTCTTTAGAAATTCAGTGGGCTTTCCTCCCCACCTGAAGAAACTAGTTTTGTCTCTGTTTACACATTCACTTTAATATTCCTTAACTCCATATAAATTTGTGCTGCTGTGACTTCTCTTTTGAAACATTTATAACATCTGCTATGATCTCTCATTGATGAATAAATTAAATTAAATTAATTCCTTAACAAGTGTTTATGTTAAATCTGCATGAGTCATGATTTTATCCTTTTTTGAAAATTATCATTTAGCACATTTCACCCACTTGGTTCTTCTTTTTTTCTCAGATATTCTAGCTGATTCCCACCTTGGGATCTCTGCACTTGTTCCCTTTGTCTGAAATTTCCTGCTTTAAGATCTTCTCATGGCTCACCTGTCTTTATTGAGAGCTCAGCTCAAATGCCCCCTCTTCTGAGAGACCTTCCCTTACCACTTGTCTTATTTCTGTTTGTTCTGCTATAGCGGAGTACCTAAGACTGGGTAATTTATAAAGAAGAGTAATTTATTTGGCTTACAGTTGTGGAAGCCGGGAAGTCCAAAATCAAGTGACCACATCCTGTGAGGGTCTTCTCTCTGTGTCATCCCATGGTGAAAGGCCAGAGAGAGAGCAAAGATGATACAACCTCAAGCCCTTTTATAATCAGCATGAATCCATTCGTGAGGCTGGAACCCTCACTATCTAAACACTACCCATTAGGCCCCACCTCCCAACACTATTTGCATTGGGCATTAAGTTTCCAAAATATGCTTTTGGAGGGGATTATCATGCAAGCCATAGCACCACCCGAACGTCAATCTCTGTGCATTCTCTCTTTTGTTGTCCTCTCAGCACTTACTCATTATCTAAAATTTTCTCCTTCATTGTATTTGTTCAACTATTTCTCATCTGATCCACTCATCTTTCTACCCCAAGAAGACATCAAAGCAGAGATTCTGTACATCTGGTTCACTACTTATCACTTGGCAGTGCCTGACACATAGATACAAACATGTTTGTTTGAATGAATGAATCAATGAGAATGACTGAGGACCTTAACTTTTCCAAAATTACTTGACCTTTCTAAATCTCAGTGTCATCAATTATAGAGAAATAAATGACACAATAAACATAATTTGCACCAAAATAATAGAAGGGGATAAGTCAATGAAGATATAGATAAAACAAGATTGGCTGAGTTGGTAATTGTTGAAGCTGGGGTATTGGGACACAGCGGTTCAGGATACTAGTCTATTTACTTTGAAATATGTTTGAAATTCTCCATAATAAAGTTTTAAATAAGAACAATGTATATCAGTTTCCTTTGCCTAGTTTTAGGACTCTTCTTTTCCTTCAGGTCATGTAAGCCAAGAACGTGAGTGTTTAGGTGGATCTTTGGGTCCTAATGGTCCAAATGGGTTACCTTTGGGTCATGATGGCCCATGATGGGTTACCTAGAAGGCACTGCTTGCAAAATTAACACTCAAGAAAAAGGATCCTGAAGCAGCATTTCCCAAACAAAAGTGATGAATGGTAGATCTCTTCCTGGGAACTTGATACCTGATGGAACAAATTGGCCCTGCAATTGGTACTTAAGATCAGGAGTTAAAAATCAGATGTAAGAACTTGGGGGGCAGGCAAAGCTACAGTTATTTATCGAGAACAACCATGTGCTAAGTACTTCACTGGAGGTACAGTAAAGAGCAGTAGAAAACAGGATCCATGTGGTTCCTGTCCTCAAGGAGCTAAAGGTTCATCAAAAGAGACGGATGGGGATGCAGACCATTGTAAGGCAAGGATGTAGGTGCCATGTCAGAACGCCCCATAGAGTGCCACGTAGCTTCAGCTCAGCAGGGTCGGGAAGGATTCCCAGATGAGGGGCAGCTAAGGTTTGGGGGATGAGGAACAATGACAGCTAATGTCCCATGAGCTCTGAACTCTGCTGGGCGCTGTGGTGGGCACTTAACATGTTTGAACTCATTCATCCTCACAACAGCCTTTTAGTTGAGGAAACAGAGAAGTTAAATCCTTTAGTCAAGGTCACACACACACAGCAAAAGTAGATTCGGAAACTGAATCCAGGCAACCTGGTTCTAGCATCTACACTTGTCCCGAGGATGAAACGCGGCATCCCAGGTGAAGTTAATCAGGCTAAGGGAGGAAGGACAAAGAAGATTCCAGTCAGAGAGAACAGTGCTAGCAAAAAGGGGTTAACACACAGCATATTCAAGAACCCAAAGCCCAGGATGGTGGGAGTTAGTGTGGGAGACAGAATGTGACATGAGACTGGAGAGAATCTCGACAGAGATGACAATGGAGGGATCGTTTAAGAATAGCAGGCACTCAGCACGAGTGAAGCCAGTGTAAAGCCGGAGGGGCACGGCCATTTGGAGATTATGTTCCTGAACCCACTCCACCCACACCAGGTCAGGCGACCACTTTCCACTTTCCCAGGTAATCTCTGTAGTTTCCTTTTGTCTCTTGTTCCCACAAACTCTGCTCTTTGTTTCAAGTTCTCACCTGGTTTCCATTTCTTGCCTCAGCCTCATCCATGGACACTTTCCTAGGAAGACACATTACGTTGTAGCTAAAGGCACAGGCTCTGAGATCCAATGACATCTGGATTTGAATCCTAGGTGTGTCACTTTCTACCTATGTGAATTTGGACAAGTGTTTTAATCACTCTGACCTTCGGTCTTCTAGTGTACAAGAAGACAATACTAATAGCTTTAACTCTAAGATTTTTATGAAGATCCAAGTGAGATAAAGAACGTGAAAAATTTAGCAGTGAGTGGCATACAGGAAATGCTCAATAAATTAGGACTGCTGGCTTGGCTTTATTGTAGCTTGATTCTTGAATGCTTCCTCCTCTCTCTGGCCCCCTTACAGGAAAATTACACGAGAGGTCATGGGAAGTAAGGCTTCTGCACTTGCAAAGCTAAAGAGTCCCTGTTATTTGGAATGAATAACTCGTGTCCTGCCTTCCTCACAAGATGCTGATGGAAGGTGAGTGGAACACTTCTCTCTCTCGTTCGATGAAGCCTCCCTAGGACAACAGAACTGATGCTATCTTCCTCGGGAATTCTTCTGAGGCCTTCTGCTTGTAGGTCTAACCTCTGAGTACACAGGTTTCTAAGAACTAAGAAAGTATTACTGTGGGGAACTCAGCAGGTAAGACAGAAAGAAGTTTATTTTAATCTAATTTGAGTAGAAAATATTTGTGAAGATAAAAGGACCTTGACAGATGAGGTAGGAAGAGGTCTGATGAAAGACAGAAGAGTTTAACATTTGGAAAACAGCTTGATGGGGTAGGGGAAACTGACATCCGTTTTCATTTCGAAGTCAAGGATAGAATTAAATATGCTGTAAAGCCATCTTTTGCTCCCTAGCTAGCGTATTGAATAGAAATGCTTATGCTCCTAGAAAGCGAAGCATATGGTCACGTTCCACAGAAAAACCTGACGGCCAAGACAAATAAACATGAGCATTATGTTTGCAAGTAGTATATGGGGGTTGCTATTTTTTATTCTTCCTTCTATGCTTGTGATTCTCAAATAAGACATGAATGCTACAATCCTGCATTCTGCTCACAAGTGCTCCAGGCTAGATGAACTTCTTCTCTTATCTGAGTCTTTATTTCTCACTCACGCTATTCTCTGTCTAAAGATTCTTTGCAGAAAAGATCATTTAATGCATTTGTGAGTTTCACTCACTGTTAAAATATGACAAAATCCATGTACTAATGAGCTGGGTTTAATGGGAGTATTTCTGTTCCCATAAATAAGTAGAATAGATAAGATATTTGCATACATGTTTATTTTCATCCATTTGTACAAAGAATATATTTTTTTTCCACTTGCTGGTTTGCTTCCAGAAGGGAATACAGGAGATACCACTGAACCCGCAGGGATCACCTTCTGCAATTAGAAATATAAACAGCACATACTTGTCAGTGATATGCTGAAAAGGAAAGACAGTCACAATCTCCTTTGCTTCATTTCTCTCCCTGAGTCAGCATGGCCCTGAACCACAATTCTTGGAAAGAATTCTGAATTGTTTGTAGTAAAATTCTTGTCCTGGTAGTGGCCTCCAGGATAAGTCATAAATTCTCTGCATCTCAGTTTTCTCATCTACAAAACAAAAGGAGAAATGAAATTATCTCATTTGTTTCAGTCCAAATTCCAATTCTCCATGCTATCTTTTCCTTCTTTAGGTATGAAAAGAAACAAATTTGACTAACATTTGAACCTGAATTGGAGGGTTAGGACAAAGGGAGACTTTTATGTTACGTTATTTTGTTCTAGATGCCACAAATCTTTCTAGCAAATGAGCAATGATGGTGTAAGTCACAGTTTAGCCGTCTGATCAGCTATTAATAAGCAATAATTTAAAATAACACGAAGAATGATAGGAGCCTGGAGGAATCCTCTAGATATAATATTGAGTAGGGGGAGAAATCAGGAAGCTAAGTTGCATAAATAGAAACATAGCAAGGATGAAAATTATAGAAAAAAGAGTAGTGTTCACATTTTTTTTTTATTATGATACTTTAGGTTTTAGGGTACATGTGCACAATGTGCAGGTTTGTTACATATGTATCCATGTGACATGTTGATTTCCTGCACCCATTAACTCGTCATTTAGCATTAGGTATATCTCCTAATGCTGTCCCTCCCCCCTCCTCCAACCCCACAACAGTCCCTGGAGTATGATGTTCCCCTTCCTGGGTCCATGAGTTCTCATTGTTCAATTCCCACCTATGAGTGAGAACATGCGGTGTTTGGTTTTCTGTCCTTGTGATAGTTTACTGAGAATGATGTTTTCCAGTTTCATCCATGTCCCTACAAAGGACATGAACTCATCATTTTTTATGGCTGCATAGTATTCCATGGTGTATATGTGCTACATTTTCTTAATCCAGTCTATCGTTGTTGGACATTTGGGTTGGTTCCAACTCTTTGCTATTGTGAATAGTGCCTCAATAAACATACGTGTGCATGTGTCTTTATAGCAGCATGATTTATGGTCCTTTGGGTATATACCCAGTAATGGGATGGCTGGGTCAAATGGTATCTCTAGTTCTAGATCCCTGAGGAATCGCCACACTGACTTCCACAATGGTTGAACTTGTTTACAGTCCCACCAACAGTGTAAAAGTTCCTATTTCTCCACATCCTCTCCAGCACCTATTGTTTCCTGCTTTTTTAATGATGGCCATTCTAACTGGTGGGAGATGGTATCTCACTGTGGTTTTGATTTGCATTTCTCTGATGGCCAGTGATGATGAGCATTTTTTCATGTGTTTTTTGGCTGCATAAATGTCTTCTTTTGAGAAGTGTCTGTTCATGTCCTTTGCCCACTTTTTGATGGGGTTGTTTGTTTTTTTCTTGTAAATTTGTTTGAGTTCATTGTAGATTCTGGATATTAGCCCTTTGTCAGATGAGTAGGTTGCAAAAATTTTCTCCCATTCTGTAGGTTGCCTGTTCACTCTGATGGTAGTTTCTTTTGCTGTGCAGAAGCTCTTTAGTTTAATGAGATCCCATTTGTCAATTTTGGCTTTTGTTGCCATTGCTTTTGGTGTTTTAGACATGAAGTCCTTGCCCATGCCTATGTCCTGAATGATATTGCCTAGGTTTTCTTGTAGGATTTTAATGGTTTTAGGTCTAACATTTAAGTCTTTAATCCATCTTGAATTAATTTTTGTATAAGGTGTAAGGAAGGGATCCAGTTGCAGCTTTCTACATATGGCTAGCCAGTTTTCCCAGCACCATTTATTAAATAGGGAATCTTTTCCCCATTTCTTGTTTTTGTCAGGTTTGTCAAAGATCAGATAGTTGTAGATAGGCGGCATCATTTCTGAGGGCTCTGTTCTGTTCCATTGATCTATGTCTCTGTTGTGGTACCAGTACCATGCTGTTTTGGTTACTGTAGCCTTGTAGTATAGTTTAAAGTCAGGTAGCGTGATGCCTCCAGCTTTGTTCTTTTGGCTTAGGATTGACTTGGCGATGCGGGCTCTTTTTTGGTTCCATATGAACTTTAAAGTAGTTTTTTCCAATTCTGTGAAGAAAGTCATTGGTAGCTTGATGGGGATGGCATTGAATCTATAAATTACCTTGGGCAGTATGGCCATTTTCACGATATTGATTCTTCCAACCCATGAGCAGGGAATGTTCTTCCATTTGTTTGTATCCTCTTTTATTTCATTGAGCAGTGGTTTGTAGTTCTCCTTGAAGAGGTCCTTCACATCCCTTGTAAGTTGGATTCCTAGGTATTTTATTCCCTTTGAAGCAATTGTGAATGGGAGTTCACTCATGATTTGGCTCTCTGTTTGTCTGTGATTGGTGTACAAGAATGCTTGTGATTTTTGTACATTGATTTTGTATCCTGAGACTTTGCTGAAGTTGCTAATCAGTTAAGGAGATTTTGGGCTGAGACAATGGGGTTTTCTAGATATACAATCATGTCATCTGCAAACAGGGACAATTTGACTTCCTCTTTTCCTAAATGAATACCCTTTATTTCCTTCTCCTGCCTGATTGCCCTGGCCAGAACTTCCAGCATTATGTTGAATAGGAGCGGTGAGAGGGGGCATCCCTGTCTTGTGCCAGTTTTCAGAGGGAATGCTTCCAGTTTTTGCCCATTCAGTATGATATTGGCTGTGGGTTTGTCATAGATAGCTCTTATTATTTTGAGATATGTCCCATCACTACCTAATTTCTTGAGAGTTTTTAGCATGAAGGGTTGTTGAATTTTGTCAAAGGCCTTTTCTGCAGCTATTGAGATAATCACGTGGTTTTTGTCTTTTGTTCTGTTTATATGCTGGATTACATTTATTGATTTGCATATGTTGAACCAGCCTTGCATCCCAGGGATGAAGCCCACTTGATCATGGTGGATAAGGTTTTTGATGTGCTGCTGGATTCGGTTTGCCAGTATTTTATTGAGGATTTTTGCATCAATGTTCATCAAGGATATTGGTCTGAAATTCTCTTTTTTGGTTATGTCTCTGCCAGGCTTTGGTATCAGGACGATGCTGGCTTCATAAAATGTGTTAGGGAGGATTCCCTCTTTTTCTATTGATTGGAATAGTTTCAGAAGGAATGGTACCAGTTCCTCCTTGTACCTCTGGTAGAATTCGGCTGTGAATCCATCAGGTCCTGGACTCTTTTTGGTTGGTAAGCTATTGATTATTGCCACAATTTCAGAACCTGTTATTGGTCTATGCAGAGATTCAACTTCTTCCTGGTTTAGTCTTGGGAGGGTGTATGTGTCCAGGAATTTATCCATTTCTTCTAGATTTTCTAGTTTATCTGTGTACAGGTGTTTATAGTATTCTCTGATGGTAGTTTGTATTTCTGTGGGATCGGTGGTGATATCCCCTTTTTCATTTTTTATTGCATCTAGTTGATTCTTCTCTCTTTTCTTCTTTATTAGTCTTGCTAGCGGTCTATCAATTTTGTTGATCTTTTCAAAAAACCAGCTCCTGGATTCATTAATTTTTTGAAGGGTTTTTTGTGTCTCTATTTCCTTCAGTTCTGCTCTGATTTTAGTTATTTCTAGCCTTCTGCTAGCTTTTCAATGTGTTTGCTCTTGCTTTTCTCGTTATTTTAATTGTGATTTTAGGGTGTCAATTTTGGATCTTTCCTGCTTTCTCTTGTGGGCATTTAGTGCTATAAATTTCCCTCTACACCCTGCTTTGAATGTGTCCCAGAGATTCTGGTATGTTGTGTCTTTGTTCTCATTGGTTTCAAAGAACGCCTTTATTTCTGCCTTCATTTCATTACGTACCCAATAGTCATTCAGGAGCAGGTTGTTCAGTTTCCATGTAGTTGAGCGGTTTTGAGTGAGTTTCTTAATCCTGAGTTCTAGTTTGATTGCACTGTGGTCTGAGAGACAGTTTGTTGTAATTTCTGTTCTTTTACATTTGCTGAGGAGAGCTTTACTTCCAACTATGTGGTCAATTTTGGAATAGGTGTGGTGTGGTGCTGAAAAAAAATGTATATTCTGTTGATTTGAGGTGGTGAGTTCTGTAGATGTCTATTAGGTCCACTTTGTGCAGAGCTGAGTTCAATTCCTGGATATCCTTGTTAACTTTCTGTCTTGTTGATCTGTCTAATGTTGACAGTGGGGTGTTAAAATCTCCCATTATTATTGTGTGGGAGTTTAGGTCCCTTTTAGGTCACTCAGGACTTGCTTTATTAATCTGGGTGCTCCTGTGTTGGGTGCATATATATTTAGGATAGTTAGCTCTTCTTGTTGAATTGATCCCTTTACCATTATGTAATGGCCTTCTTTGTCTCTTTTGATCTTTGTTGGTTTAAAGTCTATTTTATCAGAGACTAGGATTGCAACCCCTGCCTTTTTTTGTTTTCCATTTGCTTGATAGATCTTCCTCCATCCCTTTATTTTGAGTCTATGTGTGTCTCTGCACGTGAGATGGGTTTCCTGAATACAGCACACTGATGGGTCCTGACTCCTTATCCAGTTTGCCAGTCTGTGTCTTTTAATTGGAGCATTTATCCCATTTACATTTAAAGTTAATATTGTTATGTGTGAATCTGATCCTGTCATTATGATGTTAGTTGGTTATTTTGCTCGTTAGTTGATGCAGTTTCTTCCTAGCCTCGATGGTCTTTCCAATTTGGCATGTTTTTGCAGGGGCTGGTAACGGTTGTTCCTTTCCATGTTTAGTGCTTCCTTCAGGAGCTCTTTTAGGGCAGGCCTGGTGGTGACAAAATCACTCAGCATTTGCTTGTCTGTAAAGTATTTTATTTCTCCTTCACTTATGAAGCTTAGTTTGGCTGGATATGAAATTCTGAGTTGAAAATTCTTTTCTTTAAGAATGTCGAATATCGGCCCCCACTCTCTTCTGGCTTGTAGAGTTTCTGCTGAGATATTAGCTGTTAGTCTGATGGGCTTCCCTTTGTGGGTGACCCGACCTTTCTCCCTGGCTGCCCTTAACATTTTTTCCTTCATTTCAACTTTGGTGAATCTGACAATTATGTGTCTTGGAGTTGCTCTTCTCGAGGAGTATCTTTGTGGCGTTCTCTGTATTTCCTGAATCTGAATGTTGGCCTGCCTTGCTAGATTGGGGAAGTTCTCCTGGATAATATCTTGCAGTTTGTTTTCCAACTTGGTTCCATTCTCCCCGTCAATTTCAGGTACACCAATCAGACGTAGGTTTGGTCTTTTCACATAGTCCCAAATTTCTTGGAGGCTTTGTTCATTTCTTTTTATTCTTTTTTCTCTAAACTTCCCTTCTCACTTCATTTCATTCATTTCATCTTCCGTCAGCGATACCCTTTCTTCCAGTTGATCGCATCTGCTACCAAGGCTTCTGCAATCTTCGCGTAGTTCTCGAAACTTGGCTTTCAGCTCCCTCAGCTCCTTTAAGCCCTTCTCTCCATTGGTTATTCTAGTTATCCATTCTTCTAATTTTTTTTCAAAGTTTTTAACTTCTTTGCTGTTGTTTTGAATTTCCTCCCATAGCTCAGAGTAGTTTGATCATCTGAAGCCTTCTTCTCTCAACTCCTCAAAGTCCTCCTCCATCCAGCTTTGTTCCGCTGCTGGTGAGGATCTGCGTTCCTTTGGAGGAGGAGAGGTGCTCTGCTTTTTAGAGTTTCCAGTTTTTCTGCTCTGTTTTTTCCCCATCTTTGTGGTTTTATCTACTTTTGGTCTTTGATGATGGAGATGTACAGATGGGTTTTTGGTGTGGATGTCCTTTCTGTTTGTTAGTTTTCCTTCTACCAGACAGGACCCTCAGCTGCAGGTCTGTTGGAGTTTACTAGAGGTCCACTCTAGACCCTGTTTGGCTACAGCGGTGGCTGCAGAACAGCAGATTTTCGTGAGACCACAAATTCAGCTGTCTGATAGTTCCTCTGGAAATTTTGTCTCAGAGGAGTACCCGGCTGAGTGAGGTGTCAGTCTGTCTCTACTGGGGGGTTGCCTCCCAGTTAGGCTGCTCAGGGGTGAGGGACCCACTTTAGGAGGCAGTCTGTCCGTTCTCAGATCTCCAGCTGCATGCTGGGAGAACCACTACTCTCTTCAAAGCTGTCAGTCAGACAGGGACATTTAAGTCTGTGGAGGTTCCTGCTGACTTTTTGTTTGTCTGTGCCCTGCCCCCAGAGGTGGAGCCTACAGAGGCAGGCAGGCCTCCTTGAGCTTTGGTGGGCTCCACCCAGTTCGAGCTTCCTGGCTGCTTTGTTTACCTAAGCAAGCCTGGGCAATGGTGGGCGCCCCTCCCCCAGCCTTGCTGCTACCTTGCAGCTTGATCTCAGACTGCTGTGCTAGCAATCAGCGAGACTCCGTGGGCATAGGACCCTCCAAGCGAGGTGCGGGACACAATCTCCTAGTGTGCCATTTTCCAGGCCCGTTGGAAAAGCGCAGTATTAGGGTGGGACTGACCCGATATTCCAGGTGCCGTCTGTTACCCCTTTCTTTGACTAGGAAAGGGAACTCCGTGACCCCTTGCACTTCCCGAGTGAGGCAATGCCTCGCCCTGCTTGGGCTCGCGCACAGTGCGCTTCACCGACTGTCCTGCACCCACTGTTTGGCACTCCCTAGTGAGATGAAACCGGTACCTCAAACAGAAAGGCAGAAATCACCTGTCTTCTGTGTCGCTCAGGCTGGGAGCTGTAGACCGGAGCTGTTCCTATTCGGCCATCTTGGCTCCACCCCCGTGTTCACATTTCAACAGTGGTTTCCTTCTGTTGGTGGAATGATGGATGAATTATTTTCTCTACTTCTCTATTTATTTGTTTTTTATACTATTCTGTATATTAGACATTCTCTTTATATGCTGTTCATTTTCCACAGGAGTGTGTTCTATTTTCTAATCAAAGGTGTGTGATTTGAACAATTTTTTTCTGGCCATGGGTGATGGATGTCTGTGTCTAGAGTCTACCGCTCCTTGTGACAAATGGCAGGAATCTGAAAAACAGCCAGCTGGGCTGGAGATAAGCCTGTGGTCACTCGGGAGAGCAAAGCACTCTCTACTAAATAGCTATTGAATCTGTGCCCTTGGTATTATTAGAGCCATCCACCACCCAAAGGAACTAGCTATCCACAAATGACTTTCAAACTATTAAAATTGAATAGATCTCCCTGAGTTAGAAATAGGCCATTGACACTGTAGGTGGTTAAGCTGCTGTACAGGTGTTTCAAAGAACTTATTTATGACACAATACTCTTCCTCTACTAAAGAAGAATAGATTGAGCCATAATCAAGTGCCAATAGGCATTTACTGGGTGTGTGCTTTGGGCCAATCCCTGTGCTAACCCCTGCGGATATAGGATGACTAAGATCCAGTTCTGCTCATCAAGGAATCACAGTTTGGTTCTTGATACAGACATTGAAACAGATAGTTGCACTACCATGTGAGGATGATAGGAATAGGCGCAAGGAATTGTGGGAGCTCAGGAGGGAGCCTCTAGGTTACCCAGGAGAGAGTGGGAATTCTTCCAAAAGGAAAAGGTCCTTGAGCTGAGTAACCACAAATGGGTGGGAGTTAGTCTAGCAGGGGAGTTGGGGAAAGAGGAAGCACACCAGGCAGAGGAAGCAGCATAAGGAAGGCTGGGAGGCAGGAAACAGCATGGAGTATGACCTCATAAGCCATGCAGCTTTGCTGCCGTGTAAAGTGAGTGGTGAGAATGAGGATAGAGAAGAATAGAGCCTGGATCATGCAGGACTACATGCATCCTGTGAGGAGATGGCAAATTAGGGCCTACAGACCAAATCTGGCCCACCACTGGTTTCTGTACATGAGTTAAAAATGGCTTTTTCCATTTTAAGTAGCTACTTTTGTTTTTGTTTTTTTTTTTTTTTGAGATGATATTTTGCTCTGTGCCCCAAGCTGGAGTGCAGTGGCATGATCTCAGCTCCCTGCAACCTCCACCTCCCAGGTTCAAGCAATTATCCTGCCTCAGCCTCCCAAGTAACTGGGATTACAGGTGCACACTACCACACCCAGCTAATTTTTTGTATTTTTAGTAGAGACACAGTTTTACCATGCTGGCCAGGCTGGTTTTGAGCTCCTGACTTCAAGTGATCCAGCCATCTCGGCCTGCCAAAATGCTGGGATTACAGGCGTGAGCCGTCGCGGCCAACCTTAAGTAGCTGTCTTTTACGTGTTTGTGTTAAGTACCTCCAGTATATCCTCAATTTTGCCTCTTGGCCTACAAAACCTAAACTATTTACTATCTGGTCCTTTAAGAAAATGTTTTCCCACCCCTGGACTAGAATATATCCTGAAGGTGCTAGGGATCCCTGGCGGGACATGAGCTTGGGAATGAGCTTAGGAAACAGGACTGTAGCCAGGGAGACAGCTGGAGGAAACTGTGGCGAAAGATAAAAAGTATCTGTGTTAAGGCAATGGTAGAGAGAAAGTGGAAGTGGGTTTCTGGGGAAGATCTCAAGGTCAATTATGGATGTGTTACCTTGGAAATATGTGGGGACATGTGTATGACATCTGTCAGCTATTGCGTCTATAAATCTGAAATGCTCTGAAGAAAGGTCATGCTGAGCTCTAGTCTTAAGAGGCATCAGTAAGTAGATGCGGACTGGAAATATGCAAGTGGATGAGAACATCGGATTGAGTGAGTGTGTGGGCAAGGTGAAGAGGGCAGAAGGCCAAGGGCAGAGTCTGGAGGACCACAGTAAGTAAAGTGTAAGAAGCCAGGCGCGGTGGCTCGCGTCTGTAACCCTAGCACTTTGGGAGGCTGAGGTGGTTGGATCACCTGAGGTCAGGAGTTTGAGACAGTCTGACCAACATGGTGAAACCCCGGGTCTACTAAAAATATGAAAATTGGCCAGGTGTGGTGGTGTGCACCTGTAATCTCAGGTACTCGGGAAGCTGAGGCAGGAGAATCACTTGAACCCGCGAGGCAGAGGTTTCAGTGAGCCGAGATTGCACCATTTGCGCTCCAGCTTCGGTGACAGGAGCAAAATGCCATCTCAAAAAAAAAAAAAAGAAAGAAAGAAAAAGAAAGTGTAAGAGGACAAAGAGATCATAAAAGAGACAGCAAATGAGTGGGCAGAGAGGTAGGAGAACCAGGCCTACTTTTTTAGAGAAGTGAAAGAATTCATGAATTTCTGTTTTTTAACTTTTAAAATTTGTATTATTTTATAGAGACAGTGTCTTGCTGTTGCCTAGGCTGAAGTGCAGTGGGGCAATCATAGCTCACTGCAGCCTCAAACTCCTGAGCAAGAAATCCTGCCACCTCAGCCTCATCTGGAACTAAAGGCATTCACCACCAGGCCCAGCTAATTTTTTCTACTTTTTAGAGACAGAGCCTTGCTATGTTGTCCAGACTGGTCTCGAACTCCTGGCCTCAAGCAATTCTCCTGCCTTGGCCTTCCAAAGTGCTGGGACAACAGGTGTGAGCTAAGGCGCCCAGCTAAGTAAATAATTTCAAGAAGGAAAAGTGGATCAACAAATATTTCCAGAGCAGCAAAATCTTTCAAACGTCTTAAGGACTGAAAAAATGTCCTTTGGATTTGACAACTAGGATGATTTTACAAAGTTATAGAATTTTCCATAGAGTTAAAAGAAAGAATGGATGAAATTTTCTCCCCCAACCCCAAATTTCTCTCTGGGTTCCTGAAATTACTTGTTAAACCGATGTTTATAGACTCATGGGATTCATGCATTTGTATTTGTAGGAAAAGTTTAAAGAGTACCACAAAGGATATTAGAACAATCTGGATTAGTGACTGGGTCAAGGGCTGGAATCATTATATTTGGATTCATGTTAAAATTATTTTTCCAGTGAATGCGATAACTACCTCATACAAAGATAATATGACTTATTTAAAGCATAGTTTTTTAAAAAATATACCACTTTAAAATAAATAAGCAGGTGGTATAAACAAGAAGGCTGCAAAGAACCTGAATGATACTATCAGTAAATTCCTTAAGAAGAACAACAACAACAACAACAACAAAAATTAAGAATGTAGGCCAGTGTGGTGGCATGTGCCTGTCATCCCAGCACTTTGGGGGACCAAGGCAGGAGAACCACTTGAGCCCAAGAGGTAAAGGCTGCAGTGAGCTATGATTGATTGTGCCACTGCATCCTAGCCTGGGAGACAGTGTGAGACCCTCTCTATCTGTATAATAATAATAAAGAATGCAATAATGAATTAGGTTTTAAAAATTATTTAGGTAAGAAAACAAACTGCTGAAAAAGGGAGGAGGTTGGAAAATTAACAAGTTAATGAACAGGCTCTCTTTTGCTTGCCCAGAATCCCCTCCAGGAATAAATCCCAAGCCTTCCTATTGGAAAACCACAATTCACTCAGTCCTTGCCATTCAGAAGAAAGAGATGCCATTTCTAGCTCTAGGTGGAGACATGCCAATGAGGAGCCTCATCTCTTGGACCATAATGATTGGTTCAATGATGGGCTGAGATCTCAGTGTGAGCCAGTGAAAATCAGGCTTGGATCTTTCCCTGGCACTAATTGGAAAGATGCCCCCTCTTTCTACTGGGATTGGTAAATCAGTAGGATGCGTACAAGGAAGCACTGGTGACCATATTTTCCCCTAGGTGGCTGCCTGCGAATGAAGCTCCCAGAGAGGAAAATGGTGTCAAGAGAGGGAGAGAAGCAGTTTCCTCATTTAGGTCACCAGATCCAGCTGTGCCTAAAGCAAGGCCTGGATATTTCAATTACAACAGCCAAATAAATTTCCCTTTTTCCCTTAAGCTGGTTTGATTTCAGTTTCTGTGATTGGCAGTCTAAATAGTCCAGATTGATAGAGTAACTAGATTATTTGGGAATAAAATGTAGCTCACTCTAAGGATGCCCAAAATGATAAACTTTATATGCGTTCTAAAACATGGTCATTAGTTTAGTCAAGGGTTATTTGTTTTAAAGCATGGGAAACTTACTCAATTTGCTCAAATAAAAAGGAGTTTGTTGTATCAAGTCAAAGGTTGCTCACAAAACCCAAGGGCATGAATTAATATCAGGCATCACAATGAAGAATAAATGGTATCTAGAGAGTCAGCAGAAGTCAAAGGAGCTACTCTTTGTGCATGTCTCTCTTTTGGGGTTCATCAGATATCTCTATTGCTCCATGAACATCAGTTCCGTTATCAGTTTTCCTGGCCCCTAAGAAACCATCCTCAGGTGAGTTCATCCATTGCTGATATACATTGCCTTACAGGCTCAACACCTGCAGGTAGAACTGACCAATCTTTTCAAGTGCTGATTGTAAATACCTGGGAGAGAGACCAGTGGGAAGTCAGAAAGAGAGAGAATGAATTTGATTGGGTCAACCTAGGACAGATGTCCACCTTTGAGCCAATCAGCTGTGGCCAAAGCATAGCGTTACCGGCTCTATTGCTCACTGAGAGGGCCAAGGCAGTCATCACCCCCCTAAACTACTGAATCAGAACATGAAAAAGAAACAAGGAAGCATGGCACAGTAGGAAAAGCCCAGGATTTGTAATTCAAATTCTAGGCAGAACTAGCTGAATGTTTTTCATTGCTTCACTCTCTTCTGTGGAACCCCAGTGCCTCCACTCTGCCATGATTAACTTCTCTGTGTGAAAAGCACTATGGAATGAGGTCATGTGCCTAAGATGCTCTATGAAAAAAGTATTAGTTACGCTTATGAATATAGGATGTCAAAACCAAAGTTCTGAATGAGTGTGCAGAGTAGAAAGACCATAACTTGGAGTTAGAAATATGGACTTCAAATCCCAATAGTTAAACTACTTCTATCTGTGTCACGTTAAGTACATTTTCTGAATATTTTTTCCTCAACACAAAACAAAGATAAAAATATCTAGTTTACATGGCTGATGTAGAAATTACATGAAGTATTAAGTATGAAGTACCTAGCCCAGTACCTATGGCACTCAGTAAATGTTAACTGTTATCATTATTAGTTATCAAGGCATATTATCATCTTTTATGCCAAGGCAGGTCAACTCTTAATACAAAAATCTGCCACTATAATGTTTCAAATAATCACTTCTATTGGAAAAAATACTCTATGCCATGTTTCTTATTAAACACTGGTTTATAACAGTAGAAATACCTAGAAATCTTTTTTAAAATACTAATTACTGGCTCCCACTGTAGACCAAACAAATCAGAATGTCTCAGCCTGGGGCCCTGGCATGTATATTTGTAAAAGCTTTACAGTGGAAGATTTAAAAAAACTCATTAAATGTTTGCAGAATGCATGAATGTGTAAATGAATGAACTATGGATCCAATGAATAAGTGAGAGAACACTACAATGAATACATTTATAGTAAATTGGGGAAAAATATGTTAAATTCTGTATTCTATGATTTTTTTATTTAAAAGTAGATTTACACACAAATAAAATGTTTAAAGCAATGGCACAAAAAAAAAGGGTTAGGTTGGATGTATCAAAATACAGCTGTTTGTTTTCTGATAGTGTTTGTATGTTCTTCAGTGACTTACATTGTTGTTAAAGAGCCAGATGTTGTCGGTGAAAAGTACATTCTACAGTAACGAATGGAACAGTATAAAACCAGCATGTGAGGACACAGACATTTGCTTCCAGAATGGAAATGCCTCCTCTTATCTACTGTGGTCTTTGCTTTGTGTTTATTTTTTGGATTCTCATGTCTTCATAGTGATGGAGCTGTTGACAGACTGGAATGCCCCAACAAATTATACTCCTTGAGTGTTTCCTCCTCCTCTCTGATCAAGTTTTTGAATGTTTCCTTCTTCCTGAATTGGCAGGCAGACCACTTCTTTTTCAAGCACTTAATCTACGAAGTACCACAAGTCAAAATAAAGATACTTGCAAGGAAAGAATTGAAGAAGGAAAGAGCTTTATGTAGACCCATAGGCTCTGTTTAACCCATAAAAGGTCAAGGGGAAAAAAAAAATCCTTACATAATCACTAATCAAAACTCTGAACTGTGAAGTAAAATTGATATGCCCTTGCAGTGTAGCTCAAAACTATAGGCTTGGAAAGACTGAATATTTTAAGGCTTAGCAGCATATGAATTTCAGAAATGGAGACCCTAAGGAAATAAGCAAAGAATTAGAAGGATTTTCAGGTGAAATATAACATGGCTACTGAAAGAAGAAAAAGAAAATTCGTTTCATTTTATTAAATATCACTGATAAAGTTGCTCTGCTTGAGAGATCTAGAAAATCAGAAAGAATAAAGTAGTAAATTAAAGTGGACTCATAATTCACTTTTAAATTATTGCATGGATGAGTGAGAAGGAAAGATACTGAAGAGACACACAGGATTTAGAAAACATTGGAAGTCAAGGGAAACAGACGCACTACATTCTGGGAGTCATAGAGTCAAATACCTACAGGACGTTTGAATGAAGGGGTTTTGGGTGTAAGGCAGTAGGAAGGGGCAGGGAGTTAGGCAAATTGGATTGTGCAAACCCTGTTTTGAAAAGTATCCACTCCTTAGTTTCAGTCAATTGTTCCCATGTAGGATGGAAGCCCACAGCCCCTAAGCTTTCAAAGAAAAATTGTAAATCTAGACTTGTTCCTGTAAAGATCTCTTAATTTTTAAGTGTTGGCAACAAATTTAAATATTTTAAGTACACTAAGTTAACAAAAACAAAACAACACATACAAACACAAAAGCCATGTCTGTGGACTGTATCTGGCCCATGGAACACCATTTTGAGAACTCTGGAATAGTGGATCAAATATGCATGGGCTTTAGACTGTTCCAGAACTGAATTTTAATCCCAAGTCCACACAAACCAGCTGCAAGATCGTGAGGAAGTGAATGTCTCAACCTTTCACAATGTTTGTTTCCATATCTGTAAAAAGGAGAACCATAACATCTTCCTCCCCTAGTGGTTGTAGTAATTATCCATGAGCACAGCATCAGGGAGCATGAATTATATGGTAGGGAAGCAGAACTGCATACATTCTGGAATGTGCCCCAAATCTGTTGAAAATTCCTGTGGACCCAAGGAAAGAAATATTCTTTTAAGAATTTCAAAACATGAAAGAACCTACACAAGAGTATATGAAATCAGCTATATAAATGGAAATTTTCAAGTCATGATTTACCTGGTAATCACCAAAATAGCTCAAAAATTTCTCATATTAGAAGGTAAATATTATGGCCAGGCGCGGTGGCTCACGCGGTGTCAGCACTTTGGGAAGAGAGGTGGGTGGGTCACGAGGTCAGGAGATCGAGACCATCCTGGCTAACACAGTGTAACCCCACCTCTACTAAAAATACAAAAAAAAAAAAAAAAAATTAGCCGGGTGTGGTGGTGGGCACCTGTAGTCCCAGCTACTCGGGAGGCTGAGGCAGGAGAATGGCGTGAACCCAGGAGGCGGAGCTTGCAGTGAGCAGAGATCACGCCACTGCACTCCAGCCTGGGTGACAGAGCAAGACTCCGTCTCAAAAAAAAAAAAAAAAAAGGAAGTAAATATTATAAAATTCAACAAAGAATTAAGAGTTGACTATCTCTTAAAGCATTATTTCTCAACTTTTTTTTCGTTATCACCACACACTGAGCCTTTTTAGGCATTTTTTTCCTTATTACTTCCCCTCACCACATAAAGCTTTAATACCACAAATATACCATGTGTCTGTTTGAGTTCTGTATGTATATCTGTGTTTTATACATAAAAAGAGTAAGTCCTGCTCCTATCGCTCTACACCAATTTTCACATCTTTGGAGATGATATTCCCATTGAAGATGCATGTCTTAAAGAGACTCACAACATGGATTGAGTTCCGTCAATTGTGTCTCACCTTTTGATTAGCGATAATGGATATAAATCTCATTGTTCAGTGCCTGGCATAGAGTAGATGCTCAATAAATTATAGCTATTATAATAAATGTTAATAAGATACACGGAGATTTGACAGGATAATTCTATGGGGCACTGAGTGTCATCAGAAGCCCAGAGGCATGCCTACCTTTCTATGTTTTACTGTCCTGCTTCCAGGGCTTTATGAAGACTATTTTACAACAGACCAAAAACTTCGGCAATTCCTCTGGAGATATTACTTACCAGGGAACCATATTCTCCAAGGAATATAGTAGCATTGCTGTTCTTCCTTGCAATACTACCTTGCAGAGTATTTGTAAAAATCAAGAGAAAAAAATATTCTCAGCAAATATGTCAGATAGAAGTATAAGTTTTGCTTACATTTATATTTGGTCAGTGTCCATTTGGGGTACTGTAACAGAATATCATCGACTAGGCAGTTTATAAACAGCAGAAATTTATTTCTTATGGTTCTCAAGGCTGGGAAGTCTAAGATCAAGGTGCTGGCAAATTCAGTGCCTGGCGAGGGCTTGCTTCCTGGTTCATACCTCCTAGTTGTGTCCTCACGTGGTGAGAAGGAGTGGCTAGTTCTCTGGGTCTCTTTTATATGGGCATTAATCCCAATCATAAGGGCTCTACCCTCATAATCTAGTTACCTCCCAAAGGCCCTGTCTCCAATACCATCACCTTTGTGGTTAGGATTTTAACATTTGAGGAGACAAAAACATTCAGACCATAGCAGTTAGTAATAAATTCTTGTTTTGCAGCCAAAGATCAATCTTTATCTTCTTAGCCTGGTATAATCTAAGCCTAATGCCCTAAAATGCATGGGAAGATGTCAATGCTTAGCTTTATGCTTCTGTAGTGGCTTCGATGGTACATTCCTCCCAGGCTTGCTTCATTTTGTTGGGCCATTGGCTGGACTCCAAAGAGAAAGAATAACCATTGTCCCTACAGCCTGTTGGTGTTTGACAATTGCCTAATGCTTGGCAGCCTTCTCTGTAACAAAAATATAAATTGCACTGTGAGGACATTAGGAAATCCTGCCCCAGGAGGAAATCTCTGTGGATGTCAGAACAATTAGATATTAAAAGTTGCAGACTTCAAGATTATTAGCAAGCTCAGGAAAACTAATTAAGAAGGGTGAGTAGATGCTATCTGACTTGGACAGAGGTATAGCTTGCCAATGAATATATATATATATAAATGAATATATATAAATGAATGTATAAATGAATATATATAAGTGAATATATATAAATGAATATATATATAACTGAATATATATATATATATAAATTTTTTTTTGAGATGAAGTCGCCCATGCTGGAGTGCAATGGCATGATCTCAGCTCACTGCTACCTCTGCCTTCAAGGTTCAAGCGATTTTCCTGCCTCAGCCTCCTGAGTACCTGCGACCACAGGAGCCTGCCACCATGCCTGGCTAATTTTTGTATTTTTAGTAGAGATGGGGTTTCACCATGTTGGCCAGACTTGTTTTGAACTCCTGACCTCAGGTGATCCGCCTGCCTCGGCCTCCCAAAGTGCTGGGATTATAGGCGTGAGCCACTATGCCTGGCCACCAGTGAATATTCTTTACTCAGAAATTTGAGGAGTTAACTGGGAGATTCCAACTGGTCTAATGGCTGAGGGCTGGAATTGACAACAATACACATGGAAAAGAAACTCAGAGCTCTTCTTCTGGGGATACCTCTATCATAGCTCTCATTTTGTACTTTAATCATTTATTTAGATCTCTGTTTTTTTCAATCTGACTGAAGACTCAGGTAGCAAGACTGTACTTCATCATGTGTTCATTGCCTGGCACACGGTTTTTAGTAAGGACTTCTTATAATTATTAAACTAATAATGAATCTTCACCACCACTGGTAAGGGGATAAATCTCAATATTCCCACTAAAGAACATAAGCTTTTAAATCAGATGAATTGAGTTTGAATCTTGACTTTGTCACTTAATAGCCATGGGACCTTAGACTGGTTACTATATATGGGCCTGTGTCTCCTCATCTGTAAAATGGGAATAATTATAGTGCCTGGAACTGTAGAATTGGTGGAAAGATTAAAGAAGCTAATATTTATGAGTGTTAAATACTAATCTTTTTAGCTCAGTGCTTGACACATAGAAGGCACTCAATAAATAATAGCTATTATGACTATACTTATTTTAATAATTATTGATAAATTTCATCTTCTAAGAAATCTGCTTTTACAGTCAGAAAAGAGGAAAAAACCCCAAATTCAAAATTTCCCTTGAAGATTCATTACCTTCCCTTAAATCAACAGAGCTCAGACTCCTGGAAGATGAAAAACCAAGGATTAATTTCTTTGTTTCTTTTTACAATTTGGCTGTGGCTTCTCTTGTCCTGAAGCAGTGGAGGACAGAGTCTAGTTTGAAAGGTGGAAAGGAGAAGGAATAAATTAAAGGGTATTTCTCTTTTGGCCAAGGTCTCATAGTTGAGTTTGAGTACATTCGGCACACATGTGATGTGATTCCGTTTTATTTCAATTCTTGTTTCTCTGAATGTCGACTTTGAAGCAAGTTGTGGTCCCCATACCTAGAGCAGAGATGACCTATCATTATTTCAGAGAGAAATATCTGATAGAAAAGGTTGATAAACCAAGGTAGGTAGCAAACTAGATTGCTATTTATCAGTCACTTGAGGGTTTTTGTTCTTCTTTACCATTCCTGAGAACTTCAAACGTAAGTTTTCCAGTTTTGTGAAGTAAACATGATTGACTGTCCTTGTCTTGAGCTTAGCTGTGAAACCTCCACCAAACCTGACCATCCTTCTCGAGAATGTCAACATAAACAGATTTAATCATCTCCACCATTCAAATACACAGCTAAAACGTCCCCTGGCACCTGTGTCAGCTCTAACTATCACTGTAAGAAACAAAGGATGGTCTCAACTACAGGGAACTGGCTACTCCAGTCCACCAGCTCATGGGAATTCTAGGAATTGAAAGAACAGGGGGTGGGAAAGAGGGGGAATAGCAGCAAGACCGACATAAATTTAGCTCTTTAGAGACCAAGAGCCTTGCAAACTGGTGGTCCATAAATCAAATCTGGCCCATAGATATATTTTGTTTGGTTCCCATAGTGTTAAAAATTTTTTTTTGAATTGGCTGTCAACATTTCAAAATCCAGAGAAATATTTTAAAAATTGGAGTTTCTGGCTCCCCTTGAAAAATCAGAACTGTTGGCAATAGTGGGCCTGCATTTCCACGTGGTTCCCAGCTGGCTTCAGCTGAGTAGCAGTTGCACCCATTAAGTCAGGCACACTTCTCCAGTTTGCCACAGTTCCCACCACTCCCTATTGTTCCTCTTTGTTACATTTATGTTAGGTATGCAACTCTACTGCTACATGTACATGTTGTTATTATGTATGTAACATGATTGTTACACTTATGATTTTTCTTATAGTTAAGAGAAAAATATTCACTGAAACCATGTCTATCCAAAGCAGGGAATGGAAAAGTCATACATAATTGTATGTCATACATAATTGTATGTCATACATAATTGTATGGATTAAATGACTACATAATTTGAAACTTAAAAACAAAGTTGTATCCATCTTCTTTCATTCACATAATATTCAGCTGATACATGGGGCCTGCTCGATTTAAACATAGTGAAACACAGTTGGCCCTCCGTATCTGTGGGTTCCACATGAACGAATTCAATCAACCAAGGATCAAAAGTATTTGGGGAAAAAAATGGATGTTGTGTCCCTAATGAACATGCACAGACTTTTCTCCTTGTTATTATTCCCCCTAAACAACAGAGTATTCAACTATTTGCATAGCATTTACTTTGTATTAAGCATTATAAGTAATCTAAAGATAACTTTAAATACTGTATATGGAAGGATGTGCATACGTTATATGCAAATACTGTACCATTTTATATCAGGGACTTGAGCATCTGTGGGTTTTGGTATCCTCAGGGAGTCATGGAATCCTCCACGGATACTGAAGGGTGACTATACTTCTATACTAGTTGGTAAAAAGCCGTTGTTCCTAACTCCTCTGTGTCTCCTGCTGCTCACAGCCACTCCATCCCCTTCCTTGGGACTCAGTGACTGAGAGTTACTGGCCAGCCCTAGCAGAGAGTCCTTAGGACCTGGCTCCTGTGCTAGGTGCCAATAAACACCATTCATTTGGTAAGTTGAGAGTGGCAGGTTAGGTGGAATCTATTTGGCTTCTTATTTCTTCCTAAGACATCTCACCTCTGGCAATATTCCACACTAATAATACTGAAATCCATGGTGCCAGCTAGTCCCAGCCCTTCAAGCTAACAGCTTTCAAAGAGCTTACTGGTCCTCAGTGGTACACATGCTGGGACAAGTTCCAAAAAATGGTGCCCCCAGAAAATACTGCAATGATGTCTCTAGCTCCAGAGAGGAAAGAGCCTATGAGTATTTGCTTAAGGGCTCACAATTTGAACACACACTATTATTTTGCTTCTTATTCTTCCACTGTCTTTAGTTCCCAAAGTGTCATCCAGGATGTTGTCCACCTTGGTCCATAGGAAGGAGTAGGAGAATCTTCATTGCTCTGCTACCCAAACCTGACCTCTAGATATTTTTACTGGGCTAACTCTGGCTTATCTTTTGATTCTCAAACTTACTGTTGCCTCCTCCAGAATCATATCTCCCAGGCTGAGTAGGTGTCCCTCCTGTAGCAGGCTTCACTCCTGGCTCCAGCACTAGATCGCCATAGCCCATTTGCTGTACACACTTTGTGTGCACCATATATCTCCAGCTCATTGCACAGTTCATGGCGCACAGTGGAAATTCAACAAGTATTTGTTGAAGGAATGATCGACTGAATGAATGAATGTTTTAGAGTCCATAAACTGCATGCCCTGCCACACTTCAAGACTATGAAGCAGTAGAAACTGCAGATCCCCCTCAGATCCCTTTGACCACCAGTATCCGTTGCTCTGCTGCTGACTCCTCCCCTGTGGGACCCTTTTCAGAGGGTGGATTGAGCCCGTTCTCTGGACGGAAAGCCAAAAGTGCTTTAGAGTGTCCTCCCATCACCCAGGGAAGCCGCTGACAGACTGGTGTGAAAGTATAAAAACCCAGCTCCTTTGCCTCTAGGTGGGTAAATTGAGGTGTAGTCTATGCTCCAGAGCTCTCCTGAAGGTCAGGCTGCGGCTGGGGGTTGACTCGAGGTGACATCCTTGCCTGACCTTGTTCCCTTTCCTGTCCTACTTACCCCATTCCCTCAGCAGTTTTTCATGGGAGAACCCAATTCTCGACTCAGAGTCTGCTTCTGGGAAAACCCAATCTAAAAAAAACTGACCTGTGCGCATTTATTGAACACATCCAGTAGGCAGAACATTGTTAGGTAACCCCACAAGGTAGGCGCCTTGGGCTTCCTTCCCTTTGGCCCACACATTTAGGGACAGCACAGCTCTAAGAAGGTTGGGCCCTCAATGATACCTCTGAGACAGCACTTACTTATTTTGGCATTTTTATATAGAATAAAAACTTCCCACAACAATGTGTCACTCTTTTTTAAAAATAAAAGACTACAGAAAATCAATAGCCTTTTCTCTGAAGTCCCACAGAGGGTACCAGCCCCGGATTTCCTTGGATAACTCTTCTGGCGGAACCTTCGCTAGCTAGAATTATATGGTTTTCCCCGGTACCAAAATAGAAGAGTTATTTTGAAAGGTCAATAATGGAGTCTTGATGCTGGGAGGCTTAATTGAGGAAATCATTGATTTTCCCATTAATATTTTAACTTGCTTGAAAGATAAGAAAGTAAAGGCTAATTTTGTTTCAAAAATACTCTACTGAAGGCTGTCTGTCAGGCACAAACACATCTGATTCCGTTAATGCTAGTGATAAAAATCATAGATCAGGGATTCTCAACCTTGGCATTTTTGAGATATTTGGCTGGATTTTTTTTTGTTTTGGAGGCTTGCCCTATGCATCGTATGATGTTTAGCAGCATCTCTGGCATCCACTTACTAAGTGTCAGTAGCACATGCACCACCCAGTCACCTGTGACAAGCAAAAATATCTCTAGGCTTTGTCAAATGTCTTGTGGGGACAAACTTGTTCCTGGGTGAGACCACTGATAAGAGATGGAATATCCCCCGAGAAATTACAGCCAGAGGTTTGAGGTCCAGTGGTGGGAGAGTGAGTGTCAAAAGAAAACTCTTATTTCTGTTCCTTTAAGTGTAGTTGTAAAGGATAAAAGATGTCCTCTGGATTCTAGAGGTTATAAATAGAAACTTCTCTAGCAATTGGCACTAAAGTGAATAGTTGAAATCTACTTCAAGACTAGTACTGTGCATTTTTACAGGATGTCCTTCGTTTCAGAAGAGGGTCACGTAGTAAAGATGGCTGTTTAAAAATGTGTGTCATGATTTATTCTGAATCATTAAAAAATTATCTGGGAACTCAGTAGATCAAATCTTAACTACTGATTAAAGAGATTTCTCCCTAAAATGTTGAAGTCAGCTTTTCTTTACTAGCTTGAAAAAAAATAAAAGGAGGTCACAAACATCTGTTTTAAGTCCTTGGAAACTTGAAAAGATTAAAATCAAAAATAAAAAGAAAATAAACAAAGTTCCTTTTACCATCTGTTTCCTTACAGTCTCTCACTTCACGTTATTACATTTGTGAAGAAGGACTGAAATTTTAAGCCTTTTGAATTGCTAAAGGAAGCCAGTAAGGAGGTCTTTGTGGATAACTTTAAAGGCAGTGAGAATTCAATGAAATCTTTTTTTTTTTTTTGGTTTTAAATCCAATTCATAACACGTATTACAATCTCTTGGTGATGTACATGTTTCAGTGAAGTACAAGAGCTACCAGTCTATGCTACATTAGGCCTCCAGCAACTTAAGACAGAATCCTTTCATTAAAAGCATAGAATCAAGCAATGAATCTTTGGAAATTTTGAACTCATATTGAAAATTTAGGAAGCAATCTTAAGGACACATGAATATTACTTTGTTTTGATCCATTTAGTGGTATAACACGTAAAGAAGACTATCCTCTTTAGACCCATGAAATATTAGTTTAAGGGGAAGAAGATTTTGCCTCTCATTACAGGTATCAAAGAGCTGCCATTTTCTAATAAAGTTTTCTTATGACCAGTGCACAAATGTTTCTTCATCCTAGGTGGATATGAACATTCGATCTCCTTCCTTACTGAACTTTATTCTTCTCTCAAATGGAGGGGTTGCCTAGTTGCTGTTTTTATATATATATAGTCTCAGGTGTTTATAGAGTCAATTTACTTTCTTCCCCGCCATTACCCAAAGCCATAGGTCCTATTTATAAGGCCACAGCAAAATTCTTTCATGTGTTCCTATGGTTAAGCATTTTGTATATTAATACTTGAATATTCTCCAGTACTTCACTCTTTGCATTTTGGGGTTTGCTTCTTGGATTTCGTTATGCATGGTTAAATTCTTAAATATCCACTGTGCTTTGTTCCTACCAAACAGAACTAATATTTGGACTATTTCTAATGTAAGTCATTATTAACTCCATCTAGAAAATGGCAAAGCCAACAGCTAAGTGAGCTGCCTGGTGGTCCTAATAGTTGAGTGGCTGGATAAAGTTTCATGGATTTTAAATCCCAAGTTCTAGTCATTATTTTATAGTCTAGTAGGAGAGACAGACATTAAGCCAAGAATTACATAAATGAATATAAAATTGCCAGTCTGTTTAGGGTAGGGTTTCTCAACTTCAGCAGTACTGACACGTGGGGCTGGATAATTCTGTGTTGTTGAGAGGCCCTCGTGTGCATTATCCTATGTATGACAGATATCTCTGGCCTCTACCCACTGGGTGACAGTAGTAATCACTGCACTCCTCCTCCCCAGTTGTGTCCACCAACATTTCTCCAGATATTGTCAAATGTTCCCTGGGGGACAAAGTCATCCCTGAATGAGAACCAAGAAAGTGTGTCAAGAGGAGAAAGAGATTTATGCTATTAACCAGAGTGTATTTGGTATGCTATTATCCAGAGTGTATTGGGTGATTTAACAGGCCTTGCATCACCAGGAAAGGTTTTCCTGAGGCCATGCTATCTGAACTGAGGTCCCAGTGATTAATAGGAGTTAACTAACCAAAGAGGGAAGAGGCAGCATTTACTTCCAAGAAGTACTTAGTGAATCTCTACTGGGTGTCAATTCTCTTCCAAGTGCTGATGATACAGCAATGAACAATAGTCAAAAAAGCCCCTGATGTGCATGGAGCTTACCTTATGGTAAGGGAAGCAGTCGATAAAAAGCTAAACAATTAAGGTAGAGAATGTGGAGGGTTAGTTTCTTTAGGGTGGGCAGGGCAATACTCTCTGAAGAAGTGATCTTTTTGCTGGTCCCCAAATGAAAAGAAAGAGTCAGCCAAGCAAAGACCTGAAGGAAATGACTTTCAGGCAGGGATAGCATGGCAGCATACACATAAATTACCACAGTGGAGAGTTTGAGAATGTCCAGTGCCAAATCTCCTTTCTGTCCATTTGGAATCCTGATAAGATTAAAAACTAAAAGCCAGAGCTACTAAGCAGTTGCTTTAATGATTCTTGTTTCTGGTATTCATTTAGGCACAAATGAACTTGTGCCCATATCATCATTGACACAGCAGAAATCAAAGATATATTGTTAGTGGAACTGGCATTACTGTATTTTTCAGGACAATTCACCCAAGATCACATCGGTCGAGTTGTCTAGAGAAGCTTTCATTGGCCGTATGTGTTCTGTGGCTAAGACAAAGAACTCTTAAAAACTGTCATTGATTATAAATCTGGCCCCCTTTCTTGAAGACCAAATTTACAAGAGAGATAAACAGCCAGCAATTTCTGTTAATAGAGTCTACAAGATTGCTTTATAATGAGGAAAGCAATTGGCAAGATCATTTAAAAAGAAGCAATGTGGCAAATGTATCCAGAAGCTATGTTTTCTAATAAAAAGGTTGCTTTGGATGACATGCTATACTTAGCAGAGCACTTTTCTGTGTTTATTTTTCCCAAAGTAGCAGCAGCTTCCAAATATTAGTCCCTCACACCCTTTCTGATAATTCACCAAGGACTCAGATATCAAGGATACTGTAGAATTTTAGAGCTAGATGTATCCAACCATCCTGTTGTACACAGATTGAATAACTTGACCAAGGTCATAAAATAATTTGTGGCATTGCCCAGACAAGAACATCCTTCTGTGAGTACTCCAATCAGTGTTTCCTCCCCTGCATGAACTCATGCCTCTGTTTTGCACAGATTGCTCATTCAAGGAAGCATTTTACAGGCTGAAACCCATACTTCTCTTTGGCATTGCTCATCTTATTAAGCCAGTGGTTCTGAGCTGGGTAGAGTTGCCTCCTGGGAAACATTGGAGAGAGCTTGGAGATATTTTTGCTTGTCATGACTTGTGAGTAGAGGCTACTGCATCTCGTAGGCAGAGGCCAGGGGTGCTGTGAAACATCCTATCATGCATGGGACAGCCCCCACAGCAAAAATCGTTATCCACTAAAAGTGTCAATAGAGCCACTCTTTTGAGAAACTCTACATTGGCTTTGACATTACCTTTCTCACCAGACTTTTGTGTTAGTGAAACACAGGGCTTTTCTTGACTTGTTCGTGTCCCTGCTACTGGCACTTGTCCCGTCTACTGATATTCAGTGCATTTTCATTGCTTAACTGTTGAATTTAATTGTAAGCCACAATAAAACATGGCAATTCATTCAAAAATCATGGAAAAAAAGCAGAACTGCAGAAGTAATCACTATGATTACTTCCCATGGTGAGTGGAAGACATTTAAAAATAGCTATTCTTTATTTTGGGGGTTGGCACAGATAGATTTTAATCTCATAAGAGCTATCAACCCTCCCTTCAGAAAAATGTCGTTCATAACAAATTTTCCATACAATGGGGCCAATAAACTGCCTGACATACTAGAGGGCCAGGAGTCCTGGGTCTAGAAGAAAGTATAGAATATCTTTCTCCTTACCCTTTGGATAGTGTAATAAACTACAGGCTTAATACTGATTGTCAATCTTTTCTGGAAAATTAGTTCCTACTTTAAATATTTTAATATAAAATGACTCATATATTGAAAATGGCCTAGTGGCCATCTACCGACATGAACAAATAAAATATAAAATATCATAAAGTGGCTAAAGGGAATGAACTAAGTCCATATTCGTCAACTTGGATAGATTTTTAATTTTTATTTATTTATTTACTTATTTTTTTTTTTTTTTTTTACTTTTCTGATTTAGGTCAGATGGATAGATTTTTGACAGGCTGTTATTAGAGGAAACACACAGGCTCTGGTATGTTATATATAGTATGATATCATGTATATAAATTTAAAAATGTAAATAACAAAACTATATCATATTCATGGGTATGTATATCCATGCAAAAATTTGGAAGGATTGATACAAACTTCATGATAATGGTTACTTCTGGGGAGCTGGAAATAAGAATAAAGTTGGTAATAAGGAGCAAAGGGAACTTCAGCTTTTCTGTAAAGTTTTTTACTTTGTCCTTTGAAAAACAAAGGACAATGGAGAATCCTGAGTAGTAGCTGTAGGGAAGTTTGTTATCATCTATTCTGAAGTATTGTTTTTAAATTTTTCTGAAAAAGAAAAAATAAAAACAATATCAGACATATAATGGAAGTTCTCAGTTACTGAAACTCTTAGAAAAATTATCTCCACCCCTTCGCTGAAGTGTGCTGAGGTTCTTACAAGTTTGCTGTGTATTTTGTTTGCTTTGGCAAAGTAAGCAAACTGCCCTGAAACATTTTATATGCATGGCTTAGTTTTTACAGTCACTGGTTCACAAGTATATTTTTCTTTTTCTCCCTACCTAGTTCTTATTCATGGTAGAGTAGTCAACCTGGCTCTTCTTAAATATTTTACTTTTTCTCCAAATTTGGCCAGATTTAGTAATCAGTTGAAGGGTGAAGAAGTATAGGGAAGTAGAGATGAATAAAGTTTTATTAGTATATGAATGGAAGTAGAATTACGTTGGCCTTATAAATGTTAGAAGCAATTTAGACTATGTGATGGTGTGGCTGAAAAACCACTTATTGTAAATTGTGTGCTCCAAAGCCAATGAATATTGTTATTTTTTAACAATGTACAATGTTTGAAATCATGTAATTAGGAACATCATTTAAATCTTAGCAAGAAAATAGAAGCAGATGTTTGTATTGGAAAAGCCCTAGGATAGAAGCCAAGCAGACAATGTTCTACTTTCTGTACTATTACTTTTTACTCTTAGGCAAATCACACTCACTCTCTGGGCCTCAGTTTCCTGATCTGCACAATGAAGAGGTTGGAAACTATCAGCAGCCGCAAACTGGAGGCTCTTAAGTCACATGGGACCAGTAGGTATGGTTTTGTTTGGCTAAGTGTTTAAAAATGGCTTCAAATTAGCTGTCAACATTTTATAATCAAGAGATATTCATAAAAATCCACATTTCTGGCCTCTCTTGAAAAGCAATTCTGGCAACACTGTTGTGTCAACAATAGGTTGTTACTGAATGGGGGCAGGGGGGCCTGTAGACAGGGCACATGCTCTCCAGTTGCCATAGTCTCCACTATTCCCTGTTGACATACATCTGACCCTCTGCACATGAGTTGTTGCCTTACCTAAGCATTTGAACTTGTAACCCTCAGACCGAAAGTTTTCTAAATTCCTTCAAGTTTTATAATTTCTTGATACTAAGAGAAAAAGATGTTACAGAAAGTCAGCAGAATACCTAAACTGAAACAGGCATAAGAAAACTGTGTGAAGGCCACAATCAAACTGGAAGAGCTCTTCTGTTCATGTCTGGAGTTGCAAGGAAAACACTGATGAGCTCATGGGACTTTTGTTTCCCTGTTTTATTCATTTTTAAAGAAAATAATGCATTGTTGATGAAGTAATCCCAGAATTATGAAAAGGGGGTCTAATTTTTAAAGGGAGTTATGTTTATAGAAAATTGGCACATCTAGAGTGACATTTTTTAAATCTATTTTTAGAAATAATGGAATAACATCAAATGGTGTAGGTTAAATTTGGAATCTTCCCTCTAAATACGCTCAGGCACACCCACACACAAATCCAGATGTTTATGTTGAAATCTCCAATTTTTAATCACTAGCAACTTAGAAAATACTATACACACCAAAACCCATGCCAGTTTGCAACCTCTCCAGTGAAACGGAGTCTTTCCCAATATAATTACCAAATTATTTACTCTAACCAGTTTGGGATCCTTGTGATTAGGTAACATGGCTACAAAAAAAAAAAAAAAAAGAAAAGAAAAGAACATTTGTTTTATTTCCCGTGGAGTGTCCTTGCTTTTTGGAAGGAAAGTTGATAGTCTAGTCTCTGAATACTCTGATTTAAGATTCCACTGGACTGCCAGCCCCCAGGCTATCCACGACGGAGCTGGACTGTGGCACTGGCCTCTTGCCAAGGCATTTTAGCTGGATAAGTGCCAAAAGAACATTATTAAAAAGCATTTTCACATATAAGAAGTGCTTAGTTGTGTGCCCTCGAAAGACAGTTATGTATGCATGATCACAAGGTTCTCATTCAATTATATTACTTCCATAATCTGGAAGCAAGTGCAACCAGTTATCCTCATGACACACGTTCATAGTCACAGCTAAATCAGCAACAGCTTCACGTTAGGTTGAACCCCATGAAATTGCCAATATTTGACCTTTAATCCACAGAAAGACAGTTTACTGTGATTTAACCAATGATCTTTCTATGTTTAAACATAATTATTTAAGTTTTCTTATTTTGTTTTAATTTCAGGGTATCATAATTAGTACACTTAAAACAAAGCCTTATTTTATGTTTATTTACATATTCAAAGATTGGAGATAACGACCTAATAATTTTGTGCTACATTTGAGCATAAAACACATCAGCCTTGGTTAGGTTAGTGAAAAAAAAAGCTTCAATTTCATCTCAAGGTCCTGGGCTTAAATAGAAAGATGAGGCATCAGTGATGATGAGCATCCCATGGAGGCATGAAATAACGGGTCTCCTTTTTGTTGGTTACAGGGTGTTGTGTCTTCAAGGTGCAGTTTATATCTAGGGCTTACACAGAAATAAATGCTGCAATGATACTCTTTAAGAAGTAGCAAAATATCTTGAAGTATATCAATGGATGGCTGCTATTCTCATTAGCAGTTCTTAGTTATCTAAAGAGTGCTTTAGAAAGAAAACACAAAAATTGACCCTGAGTGGCAACAAGTATGGTTTTTTTACATGTCCAATGTTATTGTGATTCAATTTTTTTTAGTCTGTTGAAAATCCAGAAATCACTGAGATCTACCCAAGTCATTATATTCACAACAAAAGTACCATGTGTCTCCTGGCATGGCGGGATAGACCTTCATTCCCGCTGGGTCAAACAGACCTGGGATCAAATTGTAGCTACTGACTTGCTAGTTATAGGACCATGAGCAAGTCATTTCACCTGTCTGGGTTAATTTTCTCATGTGTAGAATGGAGTGAAAAAGGGTGATTACTTCACAGGGTCACTAATAAAATGAGACCACATGTGCAAAACACTTAATGAACATGAGCACGGGTTCTTGTTACAAATTAATGAACGTCTGCCCACTCACAAGCCTTTAGCTATAAAATATGCAAGCAGTATATATGCTCTTATCCCAAATTTGAATAACTAGCAGGAAATCTTTGAAAGGCAGAAACACTCTGAAGAAAATTATAGTGCTGTAGCAGTGATATGACCTCCTTTTAACCTTGGTTTTAAAATTGTACATAAAAGAAAAATAAAAATCAAAGATAATTAATTGGCTTGGGTAAATAAATTATGGCTTATCAATATAATAGATGATTTGTATGTTTTGTGTTTGCATGTACATTTTTAAAAGTCTGGACTATGTATGTCAAAGGTGCTCATTCAGGGTAGTGAACTTGCAAATAATTTTTCATTTCTACTTTATGTATTTTTTATATTGTCAAAAACTTCTTGGCTGGGTGCAGTGGCTCACGCCTGTAATCCCAGCACTTTAGGAGGCCAAGGTGGGAGGATCACCTGAGATCAGCAGTTCGAGACCAGTCTGGCCAACTTGGTGAAACCGTGTCTGTACTAAAAATGCAAAAATTAGCTGAGCGAGGTGGCGCACTCCTGTAATCCCAGCTACTGGGGAGGCTGAGGTGAGAGAATTGCTTGAACCTGGGAGGTAGAGGCTGCAGTGAGCTGAGATGGCGCCACTGCACTCCAGCCTGGGTGACAGAGTGAGACCCCATCTTAAAAACAAACAAACAAAAAAAAAAACTTCTCCAATGAGCATATATCTATATTTAGTACAGATATATAAATAAATAAATATAAAAATAACTTTAAATTTAGAAAATAAAATATTTATGATACATGTTCTTATTAATTCAGTGGCTGAATCTCATGTCACACTCCTTCATACTGTATAAGACTGAGGGCTTGAAATGGGGGTCTGGGGAATTTCTAACACCCTCTTGCATCAAAACCATTTTATTATATATACAGCAGTTGGTAGGTCCTGATTTTTCACCTGGAAATTATATATTTCAAGACAGAATTGTTTCCTCTTCATGCTCCTTGCTGTCACTTTGTCCATATATATTTGTCTCGTCACAACAACTAAATTAGGAGCTTCTGAATGACAAGACTCATTTCTCTTATCTTGTTTGTTGCAGTTTTTTGTTTGTTCTGGCATAGTACCTATCCTAGAGTTAGGTATTTACTAGTCACACAAAAAGTAAAGGATGTGGTTCCCGCAGCCAAGTCTGAAATACAGAATCCAAATAGGAAGTCCATGAGTAGGTTTCAGGTAGTTCCTACGGACATCCTATGGACATTTCAGTGGTTCCAATCCTTACTGTGTAATGATTTCACCTACAAAGCTTTAAAAAAATCCTGATGCCCAAATTCCACCCCCAGAGATTCTAATATAATTGTTTCCAGTATTGAAAACAAACAAACAAATAAACAAAAAACATCCCCCGGAACTCTAATATGCAGCCAGGTTGATAATTCTGTATTAGGATAAAATAAAGGAAAAAAAGCTTTGTGGGTTCAATTGTGTTGTGGTTTTAATGTTGCTGTGTTCCATAAATATTCCATAAATATTTTTCAGAAGATTGAAGTTGGAAAGAAAGCAGCCTCCCTCCTTTAATAATAATAGCTAGTATTTATTAAGCATTTATCATGCATGAGGCACTATTCCAAATGCTTTCCACATATTAACTAATTTAATCCTTACAATAACCCTGTAAGTAATGCATTATTATTAACCCTGTTTAACAGAAAAAGCAAATGAAGCCTAGAAAGCCTGAGTAATTTGAAAAGCTGGGCTTCAAACCCAGATAGAACAAACCTGGAGCCCCCATTTTTAAGCCAGAGCCCCTTTGCTACAAGAAAATCCAGTAAATATCCCAAATCTTCAAGGAAATTCTTCTGGACTACACTCACCAATAAAGATGAACCTTTCTGACATCTCTTACATTGAATTTTCATGTAATAGTCTGTATCTAGTTTTCTCCACAAACATAATAAATGCAACACTTCTTAGATGCCCAGCCTTGCGCTGTACATTTTACCTGCGTTGTTCCATTTTGCCCTACACTCTGTTGTGTTTTCTAATGACTATGCTACGTGTATTTATTTTCTCTCTGGAGAAATTGTGGCATTTGTGAGCACTGGGCAAACCATTATTCATTGCATCACTCCCCTACCTGGGGTCCTTATGCTCCAGTACCTGTTGAATAGATTGTACTGTGCAATGGGTAGGGAGTTACCAGACCTGCATTTATAGATAGGCACTGCCACTTTCTAGTTTCATACTATTGGGCAAGTCAACTAACCTCTCAGAGCCTCAGGTTCCTCCTCAGTAAAACAGGGCTCCCTTAACTCAACTGACACTGAATAGCCATTGCTATGTGCCTGGTGCTGAACAAGGCAAACGTAGACCCTGGACCCAGGGGGCTTTCAGTCCACTCCCATTCTCCCAGGAGAATGCAATAAGATGATGCCAAGAGAAGTGCTTATTTAGCTCAAGTCTTGGGGGCAGGGTGGGGAGGCAGGGCATGTAATTACCACTCAATAAATGTTAGCTATTCGTTCAATATATTCTATTTAATTAAAAGCAAACAATCCATTCAACATCGGAAGCAAATGTAATTAAACCTCATTCTGCACACCTGCAATATTCTACATCATGCCATCTTGAGCCTTTACTACTTCAGATCTTGCTTGCTACTTGCTACCTCATGTCAGTAGCAGCTACACCAGGGCCTGTGAAATCAAGATGCCCCGTGCCCCCATTCTTTTTCTAGGCTGGTGACCTGTCAAAAAAGAAGGGAGGAAGGGGGAGAAAAACGGGTAGGGGAAGAAGGAGGAGGAAGAGGGGAAGACGGAGGAGAAGGAGGAAGAAAGGCCAAAACCAGGGTCACAGAAACTGTGGAGTCTTTAAAATATTGATATTGGATAAATCAATTTAATTTTCAGCAAAAATCCAAAGCTATGTGATTGTGTAGTTGTGACACAATTATTTTAAAAAACGGATTTGCTTTTTAAAATAAATTAATTCATAGTGTGTAGAGAAAAATTAATTCATGGTGTGTGGAGAAGTGAAGTCTGGTCACGGGACATACATTTAAGGCTGTTTGGGAAATATTTTCTCCCAGCCCTGTCAGAGCACCTTTGGTGCTCTCCTTGTCAACTCATTTGAAGAGAATATAAAAACTCTCAATAGGAAGTCGTTCATGAAGAATCCTCCCTTCCTCTCCTTCCTCTCCCATTTGCTGTTACACTCAGCACCAGATCAAGTTGGAATCTCTGCCCTGTCACTCATCAGCTATTTTGAGCTAACCTCTCTGAGCCTCCGAGTTTCATGTAAAGACCGCATAATAAAACAAAAATTGTTCTTAGGGATAAATGCCTGATATGGGATAGGCTCGCCCTTTTTTTTTTTTTTTTTTCTGTCTTTCAAGTGCAATGGTTTCAGATTTGCGGGGATCTCAGAAGTCATTTCGCCAGCCCCTCTTGGGTGGCTGGGTGCATTCTGCGCCTCCCTCTGCCACCGGTGCCTCATACCCTTTATTCTAACAGCACTCAGGTCCTGGGATGCCTGAAGCCGGGGAGGCAGAATCAAGTCCCGCCCAGAGCTTGGAGGAGTCGGAGGGAGCGATGGAGAGGCGCGGGCTAGTGACCCCCTCTTTCCCCTCCTCCTGGCAGGCGCCGCTCCGCGCCTCCTGGCACCGGCGCCCTTTCTCTGTCGGGGAAGGCTAGCCCAGCCCGCAGCCGCGTGCGGCGGGGGCCGAGGGCGCCCCCTCCCTTCCTCCCTCTCCCCCTCCCCTTCCTTCCCTCCCGATACAATGACTGGGCCGGAACAGCGCATCAGCCGAGCCTCATTGGCAGCGGCCGCCCCAGCCCCCGGAGAGGCGGCGGGCGGGGGCAGCTGGGGAGAGACGGAGCCGAAAGCCCCGGCTGACAGCGAGAGGAGGCAGGCAGGACGGAAGGACGCGAGAAAGGCGGCCCGGGGCACAGCTGTAAGTGTGGATCAAAGCGAGGACGCACGGCGAGCGGCGGGGGCGGGGGCGACCTGCACACCCGGGCCGGGGGATGCGGCAGGCGCTGGCTGCCCAGAGAGCCCGGGAGTCGGGCTGCGTGGCTCACGTGCTGAGCTGGAGCTTGGACAGAGAGGAAGAGGAAGAAGAGGAAAGCACAGCGCAGAGCGGACTTGCAGGACTGGCGCAGAGTCGGGTCCCCAGGTCCGGCGCGGTGCGCAGCCGAGACAATAAAGTAGCCGTCTACAGCCCCGGAGCGCCGCAGGGAGGAGGCGGCGGAGCAGGTAGGTGGGCGACCGCCCCGGGCTCCCCAAGCATGCTGCCAGGGCGCGGCCGCAAGACGCGGCCACAGGCGCTCCCGGTGCGCCGCGGGCGCAGCGCGCACGTTTGGAGACCCCCAGCGGAGGTGCAGGTCCCAGGAGTTTGGGAGAGCAGAAAACCCCGCCCTGGGGCTCCGGGTCTAGTGCAGCCTCCGGTGGAGTCCCTGGGGCACTTGGCAAGGCGCTTTGGTCGCTTTGGTGGTATGGAGACAGGAAGTTTGGCGGTTTCGAGGCGTTGGCGTTGGTGGGGTTTGCAAACGCACCGCCGGGGACCGCGTGCTTTGGTTGCCGCGCGTTCGTGGGAGGTCGGGAGAAGAGCTGATGAAACCCAGATCTGGCCCCCGGAAATACTTCTAAAAGGCAGCGAAAAGAGTGGGGGGAAATCCCTGGAGTTAGCAGAGGACCCTAAGGGTTTGGTTTGGCTGCCCTTTTGAAATAGGTGTTTCAGATCCTAGCCGCTCCTATGTTGTAGAGGCAGTGTGCATGTGAATCGCTTCTTATTTTGTGGAGTATTTCACTTTTCGTTTTCATCTGGGGAGGAAAAAATAAATATAATCTTTAGGTCCTACTTTGAGAAGTGCCATTTCGTGTGGAATAGAGGACAAACTCTTCCCTTGCATTGGATGTCCTGTGCTTTGAAAGATACTGAACAGTGCCTGCTCTTGTTCACAAAAGGGATGAGACGTGTATTAAATCTTCTCCGGCCTGAGAAAGCAGCCGCAGGAGGAGGTCTCTCTCTCTCGCTCTCCTTTGTGTGGCTGCTTCCTTCCAGATGTGAGAGGGTTGGGCTGGGCGCTCCTGGGTGGGGTAATAATTATCCTGAACATTCCTGCCATCTGTTAGGACTTGTAAACGTACCAGAGCCAAGTCCTCTGAACTTCGCGAACTGATTTGGTGTGTTTGCTGGTACCCAGACGGCTGCGACTAGAGGCTGGGCCTTTCGGGAAGAAAGACCTTAGGGTGCTGATAGCAGCAGTGTTTCCAGGAAGCTGGTTGATCCTTGAAGATGAGGTAGTGTCGCCCCCAGAAATTTACTAGCCAACTCGGAAGATGTGTACAAGATGATAGCGCGATTCCCGACATGCTGTTTCCCTTCCTAAAGGGAATGGATCTGTGGGGTTTCCAAATCAAATGTCTGGAGGGCAAGAAAAGCAGCTTCGCCTTACTTAACCTCATCAAGACGCACTTTCATCTGTCATACACATGCTGTGAGGAGTGGTGGTTTAGAGATCTTACTGTGTGCCAGGCATCCTGGTAGGCACTTTTGGGGCATCACCCATAATCCATGAAGTGGTAAACCTAGCCCTTGAGAGAGATTAAGTAACTTACCGGAAGTCCCACCAGTAATCTGTGGTTTATATAAGATCTAATTTCAGATGCCAGGCTCTTAACAAGACAGTGCCTCTGAAAGAGATGTGCTGCAGTGGTGGTGTTAATGAGGATGAAGAAAATAATAACAATAACAATAACTACCATATGTGTGTGTGTGCATGTATATATATATATACATATATACACATATATACATATATATACACATATATACATATATACACATATATACATATATACACATATATACATATATAGACATATATACATATATATACACATATATGTGTGTGTATATATATATATATTTTTGAGACGGAATCTCACTCTGTCGCCCAGGCTAGAGTGCAGTGGCCGATCTCGGCTCACTGCAACCTCTGCCTCCCGGGTTCAAGCGAGTCTCCTGCCTCAGCCTCCCGAGTAGCTGGGATTACAGGCGCACGCCACGACGCCTGGCTATTTTTTTGTATTTTTAATAGAGACAGGGTTTCACCGCGTTAGCCAGGCTGGTCGCCATCTCCTGACCTTGTGATCCGCCCGCCTCGGCCTCCCAAAGTGCTGGGATTAACAGGCGTGAGCTACAGCACCCGGCCCATAGATATTTAATAAATTTTAAAAGATGATGTTTAAGAGAGACTGACACTCAGTAAGCACTCTGTATATATTTTTGTCTCTAAATTAAGTGTCACAAGACAGGTGGTGGATGTATTGGTGTTTCTACAATTCTTCCTTTTTTTTTTTTTTCTTCGAACTCTGTCACCCAGACTGGAGTGCAGTGGAGCGATGGCGGCTCCCCGCAACCTCTGCCTCCCAGGCTCATGCGATTCTCTTCCCTCAGCCTCCCTTGTAGCTGGGATTACAGGCATGTGCCACCACGCCCGGCTAATTTTTGTATTTTTAGTAGAGACGGGGTTTCACCATGTTGGTCGGGCTGGTCTTGAACTCCTGACTTCAAACGATCCACCACCCGCCTCGACCTCCCAAAGTGCTGGGATTACAGGCGTGAGCCACCGGGCCCGGCCAATTCTTCCTTTTTGTAATCTGAAAATGTTGTAATAAAAAGTAACACATACACACACACCCCTTTTGAACAGTGCTTACATTTCCTAAAAGGGTGAGAAAAATTTAGACAACTCCAAGGACTTATTGAATGGTAGAAGTTTAATCACTTCTTTGTGACATCTGCAAGTAATATTAATCAAACATTTTATTTGCTTAAATTCAGAAATGCAGGTGGAATGCATTTAAACAATATGGTGCTGGAACATGAAAAAATTACCTAAATACCGTATTTTGAAGTTTAGTTTTTATTATCCATGGGAAAGTTCTCAGAATATCTTTCCCCTGCAAGTGATCATGGTGATCACGATCCTGTTTTCCTGTATTAAACTTCACTTTGTTTTGAAATTAATAAATTTCTATCCTAGTGGCAGAAAAGTGAATGGGTTTTTCAAACAGGCAGATGGTTGCATTTGAGCCTAATCTAGAAAAGCGTGGGAGGAGTTAACTTCACAGCCACTCCCAATTGTCAAATCAGCTGAAGTTTTCTCAGTCATGTTTATTGTCGCTGGCCTCTAGTTTCAGCAAGCCTGAGAATCCTAGTTCTCCGTTTGATTCCACAGATTTAATCAAGACTCTGCATGCTTTGAGCAGACAAAAAGAAAGTTTTGGCTAACTTACAATACAAACAGGGTACATGGAAAACAGTGAAAAAATACCCTGCCTTGTCCAGCCTGCAGTAATTTTCCAGCAGGAAATCTTCATAGTTATCTTACCACGTAAGTGAAGGTTTAAGGCTTATACTGCAAGTGATCTCTCACTCTATCTCTCCCTTTAAACCTGCCCCAGAGATCTGATCTCATCATGAATGCACTGTTTTTATATGTTCGGGAGTGCTGAGGCTCACTGAAATGACTATCATCAGCCTATAGATAAATAATGTACTCAGTTCATCAGCAGGTCTTACGTGTATCTTCTTTTACTTATGTATCTCTCCCTTTTTCAATGTGGTTGTTATTTTGTTTTAGATGGAAGATTTTTGGAGGATAATTCATTTATTTCTAAGTCAGTAAGATTTTTTTTTTCTCCTCTTCTGCCAAATATGTGCCGTGGGCAGTCAGAAAGAAGTGGTAAGATAACAATTTTCTGTTGATAGATGCTTGATAAACCCTCTAGGTAATTTAGAAGCCAAATCTCTTATTCTCCCCAATGACTGGATTTACTGAAATTATCATGTCATTTCTTATCTCATTCTTCCTGGTGAAATCAATTTTTAACCTAATCCCATAAGACAGTGTTTTTTTCAATATGAAGTTCATAAAATCCATTTAGTGGGTTACTACCAGTAATTTTTTTTAGGTATAACAACACAGCAAGTGTCAGCATCATCATATGTTATAAGAGTTCTGTAATTTCATGAAACTTTGAGTCACTCCTATGTGCATTCTGGGTTGCAGTATAAAATGTGATTCTTAGCCATCAAAAAGTTTGAAAAGCACTGCCGCAGGATGCATGTATCTGTTAGTGCTATTGTGATAATAAGTTACAAACCCAATTTTAGGTGGAATTAGGGTATTATATATATGTGTATATACAATATATATATATTTTTCTTACATATGGGTTAAGGTTACCAAAAGGTACATGGGTAGGACTGACTTCAAGAGCATCTTGCTTAGGGCTAAACAGTGACTTCAGGATCTGATTTCTTTTCATTCCTCATTTCTGCCTTTTTCTTCTTTCCTCTGCGTATTGGAGTCCTTCTTGGGTGACAAGATGACCATATAGCACTTGCTCATTTACACAGTTTCAAGTTCAAGTCCAGCAACCAAAAAACTCCCCTTCCCCAGTTGTTAAACAAAAAGTTTCAAAATGAGCTCTGATTGGCCCAGTTGACACGGCTGGAGGAAATCTGTGCTAAGTGGCTTCTGCAGAGGTTGAGGGCTTTGCCCCAGCAGCGGAGTCCTACCCAGACCGTGTAGACAGAGGACATCAGAGGGCTGGACTGCCACATGAATACAGTTGCGGGAAAAGGGGGAAATTAAGGCTCAGAAAGTCTGGCATAAATGTTCACCACAGGGTACAAGTGCCTAACGCGCATAGGCTGATTCCTCTTCTTTTCGATGCCCTAAATAATGGAAAATGAGCTGAATTGTATTCAGGCAAATAGATTATCAATATGATTTTTCATGTGTGTAAGGAAAACCTTAGCTGTCACTTTTAACGTGGTCAATATCAGGACTTCAGAGATCAAGATGCAGAACAAGTCAAATTGATAGTAGTTACTTTATTTTCCAATGACGCTGAGAAGAAAAAGGCAGATATATTGATTAAAAACCCACAGCAGTCCCAAAACCTCTTACAAGGGGGTGATTATGATCCTGTTTTCATTTATGTGCAAATCTCGGAAGACATTTATTTGAATCAATTTGCCGTGCTAATCTAACGAAAGCAGTTATTTAAGTAGTGTCTTAGAGCAAAATATTTGTAGAATACACCTCCTTAAAGCCTAAGGCAAATGAGTGCTCCATTCTGCAGCTCTTCAGCCTTGAGGTCTTTATTTGGGTCTGTGTTACTTTGTCCTTAGAGATGTGCTGCTTTTAATTGTCCTCTGTCACTTTATGTACAGTTTTCCAGTGGGAAAGGGGGCCCTAGTGTGTACAGCTGTGAGGACAATGTTCACTCACGGCAGAGGGGCCCTAGAAGCAGGGTGATCGTGCTGGCTTACCTGGGTCAGTCGTGGTTAATGTCTGTGCCGCCAGTTTGGATGATACATTATGTGGCCACCCCATGTATAAAGGCTACTATTTTAGGGGGCCATGACTAGGCATCTATTTAATAGATTAAATTCTCTGATAAAGAATTCCTGGTGGGGTGCAGTGGCTCATGCCTGTAATCCCAACACTGCGGGAGGCCGGGGCAGGTGGATTGCTTGAGCCCAGGAGTTCAAGACCACACTAGGCAACCTAGGAAGACCTCATCCCTACTTAAAATTTTTTAAATTACCTGGGTGTGGTGGCACATTCCTGTAATCCGAGGTACTCAGAAGGCTGAGGTGGAAGGATCACTTGAGCCCGGGAGGTTGAGGCTGCAGTGAGCCGTGATAGTGCCATTGCACTCCAGCCTGAGCAACAGAGCAAGACTCTGTCTCAAAAAATAAAAAATTAAAAAAATTAAACTGAGGACGTCCTTACCATAACTGAAGGATAAAACCACTGATGCCTCCCTCCTGGGAGCGTCACCAGTGACGTCTCACTCTCCTCCACTTCCACAGCAGGATCATCCAGGTCTGCTGAATCTGAAAAGCCAGGCCTGAGCTGCAGCAGCTTCCTGGTGGCATGCCGCCTCCTGCCCTCTCACCCTCCCCCCATCCCCCCACGCCCCGCACGGTGGTAGAGGCGCTGCAGGCGGGGGAGTAGCACTGAGGGCACGTTGGCCACTGGCATGTGCTGCAGCCTCCTCGCCAGGCCCCTCAACTCCAAAGCCAGGGGGGCCACTGGCCGCTTCAAATTAGATCCCAAGCACAAGAAGAAAATCCAGCCCAGAGAGATGGCCCCTGATAGTCCCCAGGAGAGCAGGAGAGGCCAAGGGGAAGGACCCCCAGAAACCAGGTGAGGCCAAGGAGGATCCTTCCAACGCGGGCAAGGTGAAGAAGGCAGCCAAGAGGCCAGCAGAGGTGCAGAAGGCTCCTCCCAAGCCAGGTGCAGCCACAGAGAAGGCCGGCAAGCAAGGCAGTGCGGCCAAGGACACAAGGCCACAGCCGGGCGAGGCTAGGAAGGCACCCCTAAGCCAGACAAGGCCACGCAGCCCCTTCCAGTGCCAGCGGGCTCAGTAGGAAGGCAAAGGCCAGAGGCAGCAGGAGCAGTCGAGGAGATGCTGAGGACCACAGGAAAACGAAAGCTGGGAGTAAGAGTTCAAAACCCACTGTGAGCAAAGTCAAGAATGGTGTTGCTTCCTCCACCAGAAGGTGGTAGCCAAGGCCAAGGCTCCTAAAGGGGCAGCTGCCCAGGGGGCTGGGCAGGGGCCAAATGCCAAGGCTGCTTCTCCTGCTAAGGGCAGTGGGTCCAAGGTGGTGCCTGCACACCTGTCTAGGAAGACAGAGACCCCCAAGGGCCGGGGAAAGGCTGGGCTGCCCATTACGGTCTCCTCTTCTGAAGTATCTAGCCAGAGGGCTGTATCCTAGGGCCGGAGGCAGGGGCGGAGAGACAGAGCCACTGCCCTAGTTTTTATTCTTCAACAAGCCACTGCTCTATTTATTTCATCATAAGCTATTTATCAGTGAAGACTTTTGTTTCTTCTGCCCCGCCCCACCACCCCCGCCACACACACACAAAATCTTGTGCAGATGTAAAGGCTCAACAAATAATAGTAGAACTAATGGTAACGATAGCAGCACATGATTACCAATTCACCTGTGCTGGGAATTGCTCTGTGATGTCCATGAGGGTGCCCTCATTCAATGCTCACCACACCCTATTAGGTGGGGACTCCTAACGCCCCTCACTATACAGCCAAGGAAACTGGTTGAGGTTGCCACTTGGCCAAAATCACATAATATTTGTTGAGTTGGCAAAGTCTGCATGCTGACTAGTGTTTTATAAGAAGGCAGGACAGGTCATTGTTGTGAATACTGGTTGTAGCTTCAGAGCATCTACACTCAGGTCTATCTTTGTTGCTTATTAGACGTGTGCTTTGACCAAGTGACTTAACCTTTTTTTGTGCCTCAGTTTCTTCATCTATAAAGTGGGGATTATAAGAATTCCTACCTCATCAGGTTATTTTGAGGGTTAAATGACAAAATATAAAGAAATGTTTCATGTAGTGACTGCTGTGGAGTGAATACTAAAAAAAATTCTAGCTGTTATTATTTGTGCTTTGTAGAGGCTAGGAAACAATAATAATTCATTTTATTTGTTGAACACCAACTATGTGCCACACTTTAAGCCAGGCATTTTTCAGTTGTTTTCTTTCTTCTTACAAATCCTTTGAGATGGGTGTTATGTCCACTTATTGTCCATTTTACAGATGAGGAAAACTGAGATTCAATGAACTTAACAAATAATGGAGCTTTAATTTCAACTTCAGGTCACTCTGACTCCAAAGCCTTTTATCTCATAATTATAATGACATATTTTTTGACTTGGAAGGGAGCCTTGAGATGAGCTAACCCATAAAAATGAGCCCCAAAGAGAGGCTGTGACATGACAAGTCATTAAGGGATGATGCAGGGCTAGAACCTAGGTTTTCAGCCTCCCACAACCCTCTCTGTCTTGAAGACAAATGCATTCACCCCACAGGGTAACCATGCTGAGTGGGCACAGATACAGTTCAGGAGCACTGGACTTAGATGTCTTCTAATCCAGCTACAAAAAGTCTAGAGCTGTGTTTACTAAAGTGGGTAGGTGTATCCCTGGTGGTACATGAGTTAATTTTAGATGATAGATAGAGAAACATTTTACCTTATTGGCTATTTATTTTAATGTGTACCAGAAACAAAATTCACCTAGACCTTCATGTCTTGTAAAAGATTATATTCCTTTCTGCCTTGCTGAACAAACTATTAACAGATTGAATAGTATTGCTTAGGACGAGGCCGAGAAAGAAATAGTGTCAGTGTAAAAACATGTATTAGGTAAAACATAGTGTAGATTGTACTGGAAAATGGCAAAACCTATGAAGGGAAGATGTGAATGACTGAAGTCTGGGAAATACTGGACTAGAGGGATATTTCCTGAACTTGGTGCACACAGACCACTTGGGGATCAGATTCTGATTCAGCAGATTTGGGGCGGGGCCTGAGACTGCATTTCTAACAAGCTCCAGGTGATGCCAGTGGTGCTGGTCTGTGGACCACACTTTGCGTAGCAAGGGTTCAGGGAACCTGGAAGATTCTTGGGCATGTATTGAGTGCTGTAGAGGATATGTAAGGCAAATCCCTGTCTCCCAGACACGTAATCATGTTAGGAAGAGGAGATGTGAATGAGCATGGAAGGTGAACTCCCCTATCCAGACACCAAATGAGAGGTATGGTGATCTGTCTGGAGTTGCTGCAGTGGCATGGTAGCAGGGGGTGCATGGGATGGGATTGCGCTTGGGCCTGAAAGATGTGCAGCAGCAAGTGGAGAGTTCCAGAGCATTTGATAAGTAGGAGGAAGGACAGAAGTAGCAGGGAAGACTCAAAAAAGGCCAAAGTGGAGATTTCAGCAACAATCTGATTAACACAGAGAATCAGCATGGAATGCTGGATCAGAATAAGTCCCCTTTTCAAAGCACAAGCCCCACTAACTGGTGTCTGATGATAATGGCTACCTTTTATTGAGCCCCTATAAGTGCCAGGTGCCACGCATTTGCCAAGTACTTTCCAAGCAGTATTTCATTCTATCACCACAATGACCCACAATAACCCACATTCTGCAGAGGTGGAAACTGAGGCTTGGAGTGGGCGAGTGACTTGTGCAAAATCACACAGCTGGTGACACACCTGGAATTCAAACCCAGAATGGAGTCTGTGCTCTTTGCCACCATGTTGCAAGAGTCTCTGCTTTTTGTTGTCCTTGACAGTCACAGCATAAGAGCTTGCCTTTCTCTCCCAAGAGCCTGCCTCACAGAAGATTCTAATGGTTCATCTTGTTCCAAATGAGACTGTTGCCCCCTACAACAGATCCTGAACAAGCATCCAAAGTTATCAAATAGGTTGTCCTTAATCATTATTTATAAAAGATGTCATTCCTTTCTGCCTTGCTGACTAAACTATTACTAGAATGTAATTTTCGGCATCGTAAAACTGCCCCCCCAAATAAACAATGAACGTGTTGTCACAGTGAGGAGGAGCTTGGCTTTGGAAATCACTAAGTAGCCTAGACAGACAGTTATTGGAAATAATTATGCTCTTGCCTCAGCATGGGGCCCATCACAGCCCCTCCTGATTCAAAAGGTCTTTCTGGAAATACCAGCATCCGTCTTCTAGCTGGTGCTTATAACAGCCGACAGCATCGGTGGGGGACCCAACAATGGATGTGGCTGAGGACTGTTGTCAGGCTTCCCTTGTTGCACCTGACTGAGCCCATCCCATCAATTCAGTCTTCGCAAAAAAGCAGAAGGCTCATATGTGACCAGAATGCGGGACAGGCACAAAGCTTGCATGGCCAGCTTTGGCCCTGCTTCATCCAAGTTTAACACTCAACCTGAGTTCTGCCAGATAAAGGAGGGGCTGGAGAGAGAGGGGAGCTGGAATTGGCATTGGATCAACAACCAGGAAGGCCAAGTTCTGATCCCACCTTGGCAGCAGACTGACCAGAAACCTGCTCATTAGCTCTCTGGATTTGTCAAATGGGTATTGCCACTTGAGATCCTTCCACCTTTAAACATTTATGCTATGAACAACCAGAAGTGTGCACCCTGCACTTTGTCTGTGTCAGCTGCACTAGTCTCACTTTAATTTATTTTAAATGTCAGATAGATGCACTTAAAAGGCTTCCTAAGCAGTGTATCAGTGGAAAGTTTCAGTATAATTATTTGCCATGCGCTAAAAGTGGTATTTGGTGTAACTTGTCATATCAAATAACCTTTTAGTATTTAGACAAATCTCAAAACATTAAGAGAGTGTGGCTTATTCAATAAATCAGAAAAGATAAGAGTATGTGCGGCCATCACGAATGAACTAATTGCATTTATTTAAATGTGCAAATTGAAACGCAGAATCCTGACAAACTAATGAAAACCATGTGCCCCTAGACTGGGAACACAGAACACCATCCCAGTTGGGCTGTAAGACTTAAATTGAGGACATATCATGGTCATTTGCTCCAACTGTGTTAAAGTAATTCAATTTGTATTTTTAAGAGAAAAAAAAGTAGTGTAGTGTTTTATATACCTCCAGGTTCCCAGTCTAGCTGCTCTTTTACTGCCTGAAAGAATGGGGCGTCCAGTTTACTAGAGGTCAAAAGTTTGATTCAAACACATTAAGAGGAAGAAATTGTTTTTGCAATGATTCAGCTGCTTTAAACAGTTCAGATCATGAGTGGTTCTCATTGTACTTTCTAGCACTGAGCTTGATTACACTTGGAAAAGGATATTGGAAACTGATCTTTGGTCTTTTCTGGATCTCAGAGAAAAGCTATGAAAGTGATGCTCATAAAGGGTATTTAAAAATTGGCAGTTTGTCAGCAAGGGTTCATGCTATTCGGTAGATGCTTTCATGAAATGATGAGTGGGAAATGTAACTTTGTCATCTTGCAAAGCCTACAATGCAAACATTTTTTCCGCCCCATGTACAGTTTCATTTATATAGTGTTGTCAAGGAATAAGTAATTTGTTTCACTTAAGTGATTTTTCCAGGTGATTGAAGCTTACCTCTTTGTACACACATTATTTTTTGCTTAAACTTTCTTTGATGAAAACATGGCACATGGCTCTTTCCTTTTTTTTGCTTGGTACATATAAATGTGGCTACATCTTTTCTTGACTTGGGGTTATCATGATAAAGATTGCTTTTTGTTCTGTGCCATAATCCTGTTATTATTTGACAGCTGAATTGTGTGGATTTGAGAGCCTCTATGTAAATAGTCACAGATCCATATTCTTTTAGAGTTAACCATTATTACTAATAATAGAGCTCCTCTGAGTCGTAAGCAAATCCCAGGCAGGATGCTAAGAATTCATATACATTATAATCTTGGCTAAACCGTCCACCCCACTCCAAGAAATGATCATTATTATTCCTCCTACTTTACAGGTAAAAATCGAAGTTTAAGAGATAAGTAGTAAGTGGTAGAGTTGAGATTTGAACCCATGCCTCTCTAACTGCAAGATGCCTATTGCCAGTTATTGTAAAAGCTACTTCTTCTGTTTCTCCTCTCTGCCCCTGTTTGGGTATTACTGTCTGTCCTGTTGCTTTAAAAGCCTTTGCCCAGGTAAGGGCCCAAGATTAGGTCTGTGCCTATTTTGTGGAACTTATTGGTATGTTTTTCCTTAAGTGGAGTTCTGAAGGTATTTTTGCTGATTTCTGGGTTCCCAGACATCTGCACGGTTGCAGTTTCTAGAAGTCTGACCTGTGAATTCATCGCTGTGTATGCTAAGGCTTTGGGAGGGATTATAGGATTTTCTGTATTATGATTAAGCAGCATAATCAAGAAACTTGCAGTCAGAGGAAAGCTTGGCAATTCTGTAATGCAGAAGTTGGCAGAACTTTTCTGTGGAGGGCCAGATACTAAAAACATCTTAGTTCATTTTGTGTTGCTATAAAGGTATACCTGAGGCTGGGTAATTTATTTAAAAAAAAAAGAGGTTTTGTTTGACTCATGATTCTGATGGCTGGAAAGTTCCAAGATTGGGCTGCATCTGGTCAGGGCCACAGGCTGCTTCCACTCATGGTAGAAGGGAACGGGAGCTGGGTGTGCAGATTACATGATGAGAGACGAGGGAAGAGGTGAGGGTTGGGGCATGCCAGACTCTTTTTAACAACTAGCTCTTGTGAAAACTAGTAGAGTGAGAACTCACTCACCTTTGAGTGAAGGCATCAATCTATTCATGAGGGATCCATCCCCATGACACAAACACTACCCATTAGGACCCACCTCCAACATTGAGCATTAAATTTTAACATAAGATTTGGTGGGGGCAAACAACCTTTATCCAAGCTACAGCACCAAATAAAATGGCTTTGTGGGTCCTATGGCCTGTATTGCAACTCCTCAATTCTGCCTTTGTAGGGCAAGAACGGCTGCAGACAATACATAAATTAATCGGTGTGACTGTATTCTGGTATACTTTTTATTACAAAAGCAAGCAGGGGGTAGATGTTGGCCCATGAGCCCGTGCTTTGCCAATTCCTGTTATCATGGGAAAAAGGACCAATCAGGGTATTTTAAAAGTTTAAATAGGTAGGTAATTGAGTTCAGTGTCGAGTAGTGGTTGTCAATCAGTGGCTCTAGAGACAGCTGCCAAAATTTGTCTCCTAATTCCACTACTACTTCAACTCAGGCAAGTATCTTAACCTCTCTGCATTTCAGTTGTCCATTTTTAAGACTGGGAAAATAATAATCCTTACTTCATGGGGTTGCTTTAAGAATGGAAGTAATTATTTGTAAAGTACTTAGAAGGGTGCCCAGGACAAAATAAGCACTTTCTAACTTCTGTGAAATTAAGAATAGTAAGGAATCCATTCCTAGTGAGAAAAAATACTTCGTGCTTTGATGGAAGGAAGGGAAACTTCCTTTGCTCTGAGTGCAGTGGAGGGCAGGGATAAGGCTCCTGCCCTTTGAGGATGGCTGTGGAGAGGAGAGAGTGGGCAGTGTGGGCAACACAGTGGGTTAGGAAGAACTCTGGCCTGGGAGTTAAGGGAACTGGTTGCAGATCACAGACAAGTGGTAATTTGCAGTATCCCCTGAGTCAAGTCACTGTCCTCTAGGGCCTTGGTCTCCTTATCTGTAAAATAGGAGGTTAAACTAGAGTAGTGGATGGCCCATAGGCTACATTCTGCCTATAGACATGCTTGGTTATTCCCTAGACTGTTTTTAAAATATTTGAATCAATCAACAGCAATTATGAATCAGGAAATTCCACAAAACAATCTGGATCCCTGGTTTCTTTTAAAAATTCAGAAGCTCTAGCAACACTGGCTGCATTCCCACATGGCAGCGACTGACTAGCACAGAGCTATGGTGGTTCATGAGTTCTGTGTTGATTGCTGTAGCAGATGCTGCTGGTGTTGCTGGTGGCCAACCCTACATCTTTGCCCTGGCCATGGTCGTGCATGCCAGCTTCACTTCCCGCTGCCAGCACCTGCATTGATTTGTCTGAGGACTTTCTCTGACTGTGGAAGTGGTGGGCTGGAAACGCAGGGGAATTAGCATCCACTCCCTCCAATGATGAACAGGGTTTGGCCTATGGATACTCCAGCTCCCTTGTCCATCCAGTGAAACTAAGGGGTGTATATTGTGCACCTTTTCCCAGAGTTTCCACCATGGTGAGTATCACCATGGTGATAGGTGACTTAATAGGCTAGTCCTTTTTTTTTTTTTTGGTGGCCTTATCTTTCTTGTCTCATTTACTCACTGTCCTACTGTTGTTTCCTGGGATGACCTCTCAGATAAATACCTTACACTTAAATCCTCGTTTGGGGTTGGCTTCTGGAGGAATCCAGACTAAGAAAACCATAGGCTGGGTGCGGTGGCTCACGCCTGCAATCCCAGCTCTTTGGGAATCCAAGGCAGGTGGATCTCTTGAACCCAAGAATTTGAGAGCAGCCTGGGCAACATGACAAAACCCCATCTCTACTAAAAATATAAAAAATTAATCCAGCAGGGTGGCGTGGGCCTGCAGTCGCGGCTGCTCAGGAGGCTGAGGTGGGAGGATCGCCGGAGCCCACAAAGTCAAGGCTGCAGTAAGCCGGGATTGCACCACTGCGCTCCAGCCTGGGTAACAAAGTGAGACTGTGTCTCAAGAAAAGAAAAAAAAGAGAGAGAGAGAAAGGAAAAGGAAAGAGACAGAGAGAGAGAGAGAGCGAGAAAGTAAGAGAGGAAAGAAGGAAGGAAGGAAGGAAGGAAGGAAGGAAGGAAGGAAGGAAGGAAGGAAGGAAGAAGGAAGGAAGGAAGGAAGGAAGGAAGGAAGGAAGGAAGGAAGGAAACAAACCCATAGCCCTCATAGTCCTTGCCATTGAGTCCCAGTGAGAATTGCCCTTTTTTAAAAATCACACTTGAGCAGTTTTTCTTGGGTAGAGAGATATTTGTCCATCCCGTGTCTACCAAAGGGGGGAAGGTAATGGACTAAATGGGCTGTGGGTTTCTGGAAGAATGAGATTCTATCTCCTTGTATAAGTGAAGAGTAGACTGGAAGATTTTATGCAAATTGCTTTCTTCACTTATTGAAATCTTGCCTCTATCAGTGTCTGCATTTGTGATTCCTTTTATAGGAGATCCTCATGGATTCTTAAAGTGGGGACCATTTTTGTGGGGTATTTTGTGAGAAGCTGTCAGAACCCTAAATTACCACTGGTGAATTGTTTTGACATGCCTGAGGAGATTTATATTTTAAAAGAGCAGACTTGAGAATCAAATTTGTATTCTAATTGGGTGACCAACCATTTCTGTTTACCCGATAATAAGAAATTTTCTGGGACAAGGGACTTTAGTACTAAAACCAGGACAGGTTGGTCACTGTACTGTAGGTGAGGTCACACATAGGACCTTTCAAAGTTCAACCTCTGAAAGATTATGCTCCTGCAATATAAACATATTTCAAAATAGCATTGTATTTTAAAAATATCTCAAATGTAAAGGTGGAAATAAAAATAGCTTTTTTCTAGATTTCTAATTGCAAAAATCTGAGTGAGTTGAACAGAATGACTTTGGTTTTCCTTTTTGTCTTTGCCTCTGCTTTGCTTTTGGCTGGACTGTTGGGTAACAGCACTATTTGTTGAGGAGTTAATTTGGAAACACTGGGTATGTCCTCCTTTTCGGGACCTCCACTCACTCACCAAGAAGCAGCAGGTGCTTGGCAGGTTTGCGCTCCACCCCGGAAGGGCTCTGGGTGTTCTCTTCAAAGGGGAACCAGGAAAGGACTCCTCACCTTTGTCTAAGAGTAAAACATTCAAATGTACATTTATTTCTCCCTGAGTTACCTGTAATCCTTTTTTTCCTGCATTTTCATCTATTTTTAGTGATGTTCCATTTTACGTAGAGATGAACTTGTGAAAATCTTTACCCCCAAATTAAAAGTGTGTGTCACAGCTGAATGGGGGAGAGAGAGAGACCCATGCCCCAGGACGGAGGACACAAATAGCAAAGGGTGTGAATGGCAGCAGAATGTGGGAATCTCTGAGGATCAGAAGCCAGATGTATCTGCAGAGCACAGTAAGAAAGAAAGACCTGGGAACTTGAAGTTTAAAATGGTTTCATGTATCAAGTCAAGAAATTTAGGCCCTGAAGTGGATATGGGAGGTGCAGTGGAAAAGTTTTAAGTAGATTTGGAACCAGGAAGATATTTGTGTTTGAATCCAAGATCTGTCACTTAACCACCTTTCTAACCTTGTGCAGGTCAGGAAACCTTCCTGAGTTTCAGTTTCCTTATTTGTAAAATGGAGACAGGAGGGAAGAAAGCTAACTCTTGTTGAGTGCCTGTTATGTTCTGGGGACAGTGTTAGGGAAATCAGAGGAATTGTTTTATTTAAAGCTGTCCAGTCCTACAAGAGAGGTATAATCGGCCTCATTTAACAGACCAGAAAATGGAGGCACCAGAGCCTAACAATTTTCTCAGCCCCAGGCAGCTGGTAAGTGATGAAGCCGGAATTCAAATCTGGGTCATTCTGACTGCAGAGCCAGTGCACTTTTTACGGTGCCAGCCTGTTACCCCCGTGTGGGATCATAACTTACTCCACAGTGGTGTCTTATTTAAGTTTGTCCAGAAACAGATCCTGAGATAGACTACAAGTAGTTTATTTAGGAAGCCTGGGAAACATCAGTCAGGCAGTCAGGAAATGAGACAGGGAATGGAAGGCAGCCCCTGAAAAAGTGTGTTATCAATTCAACTACCACCATAAGGCTATTAGAGCTTGTTCCCACTGGGGAGGCTCTGAGAACCAGGGGAGTGCATGTACCTCCAAATTTTCCCATCTGAGGGAAAATCTGAGGGAGCCAAGGTATTTATACACCAATTCCTGAGAGTAGTTAACTGAGGGCTACTTCTGGGAGGTGGAGTGTTATAATAATTTGTAGGTGCATATGTTGTATCCCGTGCTTGGCAAAGTAGGACTCTAGCAGCACAAGAAAGTCCTCAGCAGAGGTTCTGAGCAGTTGGAAGCAAGCTACTGTGCTCTGAAATGGTAAGGACAAAGGAGTGGGAGGGATGCCAAAAGCACCTGCTGTGGTGGTTTTAAGAATTAGAGACAGGCCGGGCATGGTGGCTCACACTTGTAATCCTAGCACTTTGAGAGGCCAAGACAGGCAGATTGATTGAGCCCAGAAGTTTGACACTAGCCTGGGCAACATGGCAAAACCCCATCTCTACAAAAAAAATATGAAACTTAGCCAGGCATGGTGGCACACATCTGTAGTTCTAGCTACTCAGGAGGCTGATGTGGGAGGATCAGTAGAGCCCAGGGAGGTTGAGGCTGCAGTGAGCCGTGATTGTGCCACTGCACTTCAGACTGGGTGAAAGAATGAGGCTCGGTCTCAAAAGGAAAAGAAAAAAAAAAAAAAGATTAGAGACAATATGTACAGTGGCAGGCTTCAGGCTACCATTTATAAAGAATCTACTATGAGTGTGCAAATAACAGCAAGAAGACTTTTGAGGGCTTAGCCTGGGCCTTTGTGAATCCTCAAAGCCTACATAAAGTGGATCTGCGTGTGTTGGTTATGAACTTCTGATAATGCCAGGCCTGCCCAGCCCACCACTTTGCCTGTTGCCTGCAGTGCTTTTCAACAGTGACTCCATCCCTCTGAGGTACCATCAAAACATCTACCACCTTGGGATCTGGGTCCAGAGGGAGGAGCCAGAGTGGGTATTTTCAGCACAAAGACCCAGCCACCTCCTCCTGCTGTCCAAAAACCCAACATCTACCCATCCTGTGTGCTCTGAGAAAGGGGGGTCTGAAAAAAGACTGTGAGCTCCATCATGGCCAAGAGCCAGGAGGATAAATGTATAACTTGGGTGGCATGATTAGCAAGAACTTTTTGTTTTATTTTTCTTATGACAATAACAGCTTGTTTTCCTTTCAGCTCTCATGGTCACTTTTTCTTCTAGTATATAATTACCGAGCACTGCCCCAGTTGCAGTTTTGGGCTGTCCCACTTCCATTCTGCCCACTCTCCATTAGCAGAGTTCCCCATTTTGTGTGGTCTTGGTTGGGCAGTGCCCAGCTCTTCCTCTGAATCAAAGAGTCCAGTCTCTCTTCTTGTGATGCAATCTGCAAGTGTGGCAGAGACTGCTTTTTGTCCCCCAAATCCATTTCCTCTCCCACTTTTAGGAATAGTCCCCACCTTTTAGTTTTGTCTGGGCATGTGGCTGTCAAGGTAGGGGCTACATTTCCCAGCCTTCTTTGTCACTGGTGTGGCCATGTGACCAAGCTCTACGTAAAGGACTGTGAGAGGAAGTGTGTGCCACTTCTAGGTTATTCCCATTTAAAGGAAACACCTTCTACTTGTTCTTCCTTCCTTCCCTTGAGCTGGAACAAGGAGGTGTGGAGAGCCATCTTTAACCATAGGATGGCAGAGCATCAGTATGAAAGGGATATGGGTTCCCCTACCTTTGTGTGGAGCAGAGCTGTACTACCCAGCCCCCAACTGCTGCCAAACTGTTTTCTATTTGGACTTGGACTTGAATCAGGACTAATCTAAACCACTCTCCCTTGGTCTTTATTAAAACCAAACACCTACATTCTAACTGATATAAAGGCTCAACACATGACAGCTTCAGTTAATTTGGAGTTAACTGAAAGATCACTGGAGTTTGGAGTCAGGAAGATTTGGATTAAATCCTGACTCTGTGACTTAACAGAGTTAGGGTGACATTGAATAAGAAACAAATCTAAACCTCTTCTGAGACTGATACATTTCCACATTTAATACTCCCAAGTGGGCCTCTAGGATAAGATGCTCAGCACAGTGATTGGCACATGGTCAACAATCAGTGAAAGATGGCTGTTACTGTTATTTGTATCATTATTAATTATTCATAATACTGAGCCGTTGCTGACCAAGTCAGGCAGGATTAGAAACTTTACATTTGTTATCTCTGAGGCCTAGAATTGGTTTTGCTATATTCTGGAAGGGTGGGGTCATCTATGGTAAATGAGCATATTTTCCTTCCTATACATACCCATAATGGTGGTGAGCATTTGCTTATTTTAGTTAAAGGATGCAATCCAGTTAGTTGGGGCAAAGGATATGTCTGATGATCAAGTGGACAGTCTCTGCTGGGTGGTGCCTTCTGATCCCTCACAGAGGGACTCCCTGGGTAGGGTGGTAAACGTGGCAAGTGAAGGTAAGGGAACAAACTGCTCAGGGAAGAACTGAATGTCTTCATTGTCAGCACTTTTCCCTGGCTCACCTGGGAAGCCACATCCTTAGTGTGTGTGGCCAACTGCTAGTTGCCTGCCTGACATCCATTTCTCCCATTCTTGGTAACAGAACCCCAATTTTGGTTAGGGAGGTAGTGTGCTCTGCTTAAAACCACATTTCCTATCCTCTCGCGCTACTAAATATGGCTCTGTGGCACTTCCAGGAAGGGCTGTTGTTGGGAGCTGACTCAGGTGGGAGGCATAGTCTTTTGCCTTTCCGTTTCCTCTTTCTGCTGTTTAGAACACAGATACCACGACCGGAGCTTCAGCAACCAATTTGCTACTTTTAAACCATACGGCATGGGCTCATGATGTCAGAATAGAAGAGGGAGGGTCTTGCTTCCACTGGAAATGGTACCCCACACCAATACCTGAGTGCTGCCCTAAGCTCCTCCCCTACCACCAGCCTTCCCCACCATTTCAGCTTTATGCGTGTGAATGGGCCTTAACCTTATTTTACACTGAGCTTTCCAATAGCTTTCAAGGCTTAAAGCCCTGTGCTAAAGGACTACTTAGCCACTTCTGTCATCCTCTTATGAGGCTGGATTAATTTCTTCATCCTTTTTCAAATGCCTAGAGTCCAGCATCCCAGCAGAATAATCATACGATATGATCATTCTATCCATTGCACATAGGACTGAATGTTTTGGTGCTTAATTTTTCTCTAATTGTTTTTTGTTTCATTTGTTATTATATGGCCTCTCCAGGTGGTCAGAAAATTTTCTTTTAAATGCACTAACACTTCTTGTATTTTGCTTTTCTGAGTATGTGAATGGATTCCTGAAAATTTTTCCCTCGGAGGAGGAATCTTTAGAAAAGGCCTTAGAAAAATAACCTATGGAGTAACGTAGGGTTTGCAACCTCTTGATTATCTCTGTTGAATTAATAAGCTCGACACTCTGCTGGTTATTTAGCTACTGGTTCTCATCTCCAGGTCCACCTTGCTATGTGCTGGACTGTGATCCAGGGTCAAAGTCTGCAAGCTACATTTGCCAGGCTCCCTTATTAGCTGGCTTCTGATTAGGTTCTGTCATGGGAGGTGTTGGCTGGAGATGGGGATGCAGAAGGTCAGGAGAAGGGATTATTTTTGCATCCATTGCATGATTACATCCTTCCAACAGCAGCAGCCTCCAGTGGTGCTTTAGCTTGGAAATGCATACTTGACTGGCAAGACGGACCCCAGTTTCAGATGACAAATAACGTCATCTGAAGCCTGATGGAATAGGCTATCACATGGCCCAATACTCACCAAACTCCACTTCTTTGCTTCCTGAGTGGCATACAGATTACATTGCTCAGCCTCTCTTGCTGGAGTATGGGGGAGGAGGAGGCTTCGTTCTGACCAATAGAATGTGGATAGAAGCGTTAAATGTTTTGTCTATGCCTTGCCCATAATAACTGCTTGCCCATAATAACTCACTACTTTCCTGACTTTTTTTGCCCTCATCTGCCTTCTGGATAGAGAAGATCTAGGGCCTGATTCTAAGACCCCCGAGCTTGGCGGACTCACTAGAAAAAAACTTTATGAATCAGAATTCGTCTCCTCCCTCAAGCTGACCTGCCTCAGATCTGTAAACTATGAGAAAGCAACCTTTGATGTGCTAGCCCACTGAGATATGGGAGGTGGTTTTGTGGACATTAGCATGACTTACTAAGTAGTGTATGGGTAAATGTCTAAAATGGCAGTCTTTGACCCTAAGGCCTTACTGTATCCAAAGAATCTGAGTCAGAACATGTCTTAGAATAAAAAGCAAAGTAGTTAAAGTGCCCATAAACATGTGTGGCTTTCACAACTTGCTAGAGGGTGCATTCATTGATTTATTCATTCAGGAAACATCGAGTGTCTACTATGTAACATGAATTGTGTGTGACCAAGAGGACCATAAAAAACAGGTGATTGAGCAAGAGGGTGCAACTTGGGGAGGTAGTGTTACTTTGGATTAGCTACTGTGGAAAGTTTGTCTTTGGAGCGACATTTCAGCTGAGACAGAAAGCTGAGAAGGACCCTGCCATGGGAATGTCTGGGGGGTGGGTATTCCTAGGAAGAGGGTATAGTGAGTGCAGAGTCCCAGAGGTAGGAATATGCATGGTAGATTTTATGAATAGAGAATGGGCCTGTGTGGCTGGAACATATTGAGTAGGGGAGAGAGTGGTGAGGCAAGATTAAATCAAAGATGGCCTTGTAGGCCATGGTTGAGCATTTGTATTTTATTCTAAGTACAATGGGAAGTTAATGGAGTTTCTTAAGCAGAAAGGGGACGTGATTTGACTCACACTTTAAAATAAAAGTCACGTGGGATATTTACTAGGTTAGGAAATGATGAATGCAATCAGGAAGTTAGCTAGAAAGCTGCAACCTTGCTTCAGTCAAATGATGATGGTGGCTTGATCTAGGAAAAACACGCTTGGGGAGAAACCAATTAAGAAAGAGAGATACAGACTTAGCAGAGAGGCCAGGACTTCTGAGGACCAGAGAAACTAACACAAAGACCAATAGAAGAGACTGCCAAGAAGTTAGTTTTGTTGTGAGACTCACTGAAGATTTCCTCAGAGGCAGAAGTTAAAGTACCTTCCTCAGTCGTAGGGCCTGGCCAGACCCCTATGGTGGGTGCACTTCTGCTGTGCGGGAGGGAGAGCAGCCCTGATGCAGGGTGGGGGACCATCTGAGGTCCCCCCTCATTATCCCTGAGAGGATTAGGTAAGAGGCACAGAAAGCCAGTAGCGACTCCATCAAGCTACACACAGAGAAACTCCCCATAAGATCCAGATAGGATTGGAAGTGCTAATTCCCAGAATAAAATCCAAACTCACTCCAGACAGAACTAAGGTTATTCTCATGGGAGTATCTAGAACACAGTGAAAAATTTAGAATACTAGAGACCTGAACAAGCCCATATGCATTTTCAGGTAGACCAGGTCGATAAATAAGCCTTTCTAATATTCTGATGACCTTGGTCCTTCCCTTTGGTGATTATTGATGCCAGCTTGTCTAAGAGATTGGGTGCCTGTGGTTTATTCTGGGAAGAGATCTCAAGGAGCAGGAGCAAGGATTGGAAAGTGGCCACCAGACCTCAGTCCCACTGAGGATGCTCTGAGATGCTACGTAAAATGCATCTTAGAGTTTTCTACCCACCAGGAAGAAAAAAGGAATATTTTTTCATGGGCTCTTGTCCCCTTTTGGCCAAGGGTTTCTTCTTGGGTGTTAGCTCCCTCACACTGAGTGGCTCCCAGCAGCCATCCCATGCCAAGCCCCCGGACAGAAAGAGAGAGACCTGTGGTGTAGCGGAGGCAGGGAGCAGCCCAGAAGAGAGGTTGCAGGGTGCAGCCCAAGAGGTATCTGGTATACACCCCAAATCTCTTTTCCAGTAGGCTTTAGCATGAAGTACTCTTTAAAGATGTGGGGTTTTCAGTTCACAATTACAAAAATATTTAACCAGCCCAAATGCCCATCAGTCAATGAGTGGATAAAGAAACTGTGAGATATGTAGACATATGATGGAATACTACTCAGCCATAAAAAGGAACGAATTAATGGCATGCTCAGCAATCTGGACAAAATTAGAGGCTATTATTTTAAGTGAAGTAACTCAGGAATGGAAAACCAAGCATCATATGTTCTCATTCCTAAATGGGAGCTAAGCTATGAGGATGCAAAGGCATAAGAATTATACAGTAGACTTTGGGGACTCAGGGAAAAGGGTGGGAGGGGGTGAGGGATAAAAGACTACAAATTGGGTTCAGTGTACACTGCTCGGGTGATGGGTGCACCAAAATCCCACAAATACCACTAAATAACTTTCTCATGTAACGAAATACCAACTGTTCCCCCCAAAAACCTATGGAAATAAAAACAAATATTAAAATGTGGGGTTTTGATTCTAGAAATGTTAGGGAAGCTAGCCAGGGAGGGAAAGGGTCTAGGTAGAGAAAATAGAAGACAGCAGCCAAAAAGCCAGCAGGATCCCTGAGGCATGAGGAGGAATAGAGTATTGCCCATGGGAAGAAGTAAGAGGATGACTGCTTTCCAACAGGGGGATTCCTGATTGTTGGTCAGCGTTCTCTCTCTACCCACCTACCAGCCCCCGCCACATACACACAGATGCTGCTGCTCTATTCATATTGAATTTTGGATCCTTAGACATACCAGACTCCCTCTTGACCAAGGTCCTTTGCACAGCCTACCTTTCCCCTGCCCTCCCCAGCCATACACTAATTCCCACTCATCCCTGAGGACCCACATATCACTTTGTCTAATGGCTTGCCTTTACTTCCCAAACCTTGGTAATATGCACTGCCTTAATTAGTACTTTCTGATTCTAAGAACCAGACACCCACTCAAAGGGGCTGAAGTTAAAAACAAACAAACAAATGGAGGATACTGTTTCTCAGAATATAACCCACAGACTTCCATCAAGATCACTGGGGTGCCTGTTAAACATCCCCATTCCTGTGCTATGCCCACACCTTCTCAACAGATTCTTCAGAGGGGAATCTGAGATGTCAACACAGAAACAGGCTGCCTGGATGTTGCTTCTGCATGTGTGTATTTGAGAACCACTGCCCCCGGAAGAATCTCCCAGCACTCTTTGCAAAGAGTCCATCCAGGTCTCAGAGGAACCAGAACCTTATCAGGAATTGCCCTAGATCTGCAGGGGGCTGGTCTTGTTTCCCTCCTAGTCTCTTCAGCCTACCTTCCTTGGCTTGCACAGGGCTCAGTCCTAAACACTATAGCTCCCCACAGCTAAGTCTAACCGGCTCACCTTCAAAATCCTTGTTCCAAACATGTTGGGTTGGTCTAGCTTGGTCGGTGTAAATCTTTGCTCCAGCCAGCTGTGGCCCAGGGAGTGGAAGGGTAGATAACACCAGGTGTCACATTCTCTGCTACAATGTGGACCACAGAGTTCTTTAAGAAAATGATAGTAGAAATAGAGTACTGTCACTTCTAGTGCCAAATCCTATATGGTCTTGCCTTTTCCCTATTCTAACATTTACTATGTAATATTGTAATTGGCAGTATACTTCTCAGTATTCACCATCAGAATGGGAAACATTTCCAGACAAGCTTAGCATCTTAGCCACCTTTATATTCCCAGAACTTGCCAGAACTTAGCTTTACATTAAGAAGGGAAGAAGGGACTCAATAAGTCATCACTGAATGATGATTGATCAGATGTGTCCAATGTATAAGAATACATTGTTTCTTTGTTTTAAAAAATTTAAGATCAATTTTATTAAAGCACGATTCATATACAGTAAAGTATACCTACTTTAAATGTATAATTTGATGAAACTGACAAAGGCATACACATTGTAATCTCTGCACCAATCAAGATCAAGAATATGTTTATCACCCCAAGAGTCTCCTATTTGCTAGGGGTCCCTTTATAATTATTCTAAGTTTGCTTAAAAAAGGAGTAGCCCAGAGCTCAGATTCCTGTGGTTCTCAAAGTATGATGTCTAAACCACCAGCAGCAGCAGCAGCATCTCTTGGGGACTTGTTAGAAATGCAGATTCTTGAGTTTTACTCTCTACAGAATCAGAAACTCTGTGGTGGAGCCTAGCAAGCTGTTTTTGCAAACCCTCGGGGTGATGTTCGTGGACACTGAAGTATGGAAACCACTGCACTAGGCCAGCAGGGGTTTCTTCCAACGTGTGCAGCGGGAATGGAGCCAGATAGGTAACAGAGGCATTTGAGATTCCACACTTGAGTTAAAGGCAGTCAGGAGGCTCAAGGATGTTGTGAGCTGGTAAAGTGTTTTCTGAAGAAGAGGCTGGGTGGGGCATGCAGGGTGGATTTGAAAGCAGAAGATTGGAGTCAGGAAGCCCGGTTCTTTTCACAGCATGTCCCTGGAGGGTATCGTTGTCACTGTACATTAATCCATTATTTGGGGGCCTTTGATAGTTTTGGACTCCTTACACATGAAGCCTTTGAAAGGTCAATATCTTAAGGATGAGACTTAATGGTCAGGCAATTTTCCTTCCCTTTGGAAGGATTTGGGTTATATCTCTGATCCTAACACTACTTTCAGTTAAATTTTTTTTACTCTGTTCAATTATTTCTTAATCTTTATGACGTCTATTTATGTGACTGGTGCTCTTTTTTTTCACAAGGTTGTTGGGCTGAACAAATCAATCTGACATAGGGTGGTATTTGGGCGAGCCATCACAGAGGAAAAAGTGGAATGGAGGGAGTATGTTGTACATGTTGCACATTATTGAAAAAACAAGAAATACGCATTTACAGATTCTGGCTTCAGGAACAATGTCAGTTAATGTATAAACTTTGGTGTCAATGGATTTTTAAAAAATGTTTAACAGAAAGTAGCATTAATATCAGAGATATGACCTGAATCCTTCCAAAGGCAAGGTAAATTGTCTGACCATTAAATCTCATCCTTAAGATACTGCCTTTTCAAAGGCCTCATGTGTAAAGAGTCCAAAGCTATCAAAGGCCCCCAAATAATGGGTTAATGTGCAGCAACAATGCTACCCTCCAGAGGGAGGAGAGGTATGGAAGTATGTGGATGCTTCTGAGAGAAATATGGGCACAGCAAATAGTTTTTAGGAAAGGTTATCTAAAATTTGGGAATACAGCAAAAAGATCACTGTTCAACACACTGTTTGAGCTCTGTTCCATCATGCCCACCCAGCAGTTTTCCAGCTCTCTAGGGAATAATAACTTTGTTTGACTGATGATTAATTATTGCTTAGAGACCAGATTCTATAGTGTTAAATGTTGACTTGTAGAAAACTGATAAGATCCAATGACTTCTCTCTGGTAGAGATTGCATTAGTTTCCTATTGCTGCCATGGCAAATTACCACAAGTTTAATGGTTTAATACAAGCACAAATTTATTGCATTACAGCTCTGTAGCTCAGAAGTCCTTGCCGGGTTTCACTGGGCTAAAATCAAGATGTTGGCAGGGTTGCATTCCTTCTGGAAGTTCCAGGAGGAAAACCTGTTCCTTTGTGTTTTCTACTTTCTAGGAGCTGCCTATATTCCTTGGCTTTGGGCTCCTTTCTCCATTTTCAGAATTGCAGTATAACATCTTCCAATCTCTTTTTGACTTTGACGCTCTTGCCTCCTTTCTCTTATTAGGATTCTTATTATTAAATTGGGCTCACCTAAATAATATCCCCATCTTAAGATCCTTAACTTCATCACATCTGCAATAAAACCTCTTTTGTCATGTAAATGATGTATCTGCAGTTTCCAGAATTAAGTCATGGAAATCTTTATTATTATTTTATTATTATTATTATAGAGATAGGGTGTTGCTCTGTTGCCCACACTAGAGTGCAGTAATGCCATCATTGCTCACCACAGCCTCAAACCCCTGGGTTGAAGCAATCTTCCTGCCTCAGTCTCCTGAGTAGTTGGGACTACAGGCATGCACCACCACACCTGGCTAATTTTTTAATTTTTTTTAGAGATGGAGTCTCTCTTTGTTGCCCAGGCTGGTCTTGAACTCCTAGCCCCAATGATCCTCCTGCGTCAGCCTCACAAAGCACAAGCATGAGCCGCTGCATCCGGCCAAGACATAGCTATCTTTTGGGGGCAGTTATTCTGCTTACCCAAAGATGCAAATTATTTTGTTCGTGAGCGACGTTAACCCCAAAAGTTATAAGTTTAATGCAGTAATGCAGTGTATGACATTAACCAGCATTGTTTCTAATTTAGCAATCTTATTTCGGCATTATATTTTCCATTTAGAAACTATATATGCATCAGTTTCTTCTGTTTTCCTTTGAACTCTATCATCCTTCTGGTTTCTTTATTAATTAAATAAATCTTTAGATACAAATTCTATATCTATTTCATCATTATATTTTTAATATTTTGGAAATTATTTTTGGCCACAATGATGGGAATACATCAAAGGAACACAGGAGCCTAATGAAAAAGATCTCAATGGCCAAAGCTGCAACAGTTTAAGCAAGAAAGTAAATAAAATAGTATTGAATTATAACCCAAAGAATAAAATACCCATGAGTCGATACTGATACAAATGACAGACCAAGTATGTAAATAAACTGGGGAGAATAGACAAATTTCCCATGCAAAAGACTTCAAAATAATGGAAGATACTGCAGTCTTAAGAAGGTGGAGCATGACTTCTCATTCCTTTAGTTTGGTGATATGGTTTGAATCTGTGTCCCCATCCAAATCTCATGTGGAATTGTAATCCCCAGTGTGGGAGGTGGGACCTGGTGGAAGGTGATTTGATCATGGGAGTGGATGTCTCATGAATGGTTAGCACCATCCCCTTGGTCCTGTTCTTGTGATAGTGAGTTCTTGAGAGATCTATCTGTTTAAAAGTGTGTTGCACCCCCTACCTCACCCAACTCTCTCTTGCTCCTGTTCCTGCCATGTAAGACACCTTTCCCCATTGAGTGATTTAGGCTCCTTGTTGAAAATCCTTTGACTGTATATGTGAATATTTGTTTCTGGGACCTCTACTCTATCCCATTGGTCTATTTGTATGTCTTTATGCCAGTAACACATAGCTTTGATTCTTGCAGTTTTGTAATATGTTTTTAAATCAGGAAGTATGAGTCTTCCAACTTTGTTCATTTTTTTCAAAAGTATTGTGACTATTCAGGGTCCCTTGAGAATCCATAGGAATTTTAGGATGGATTTTTCTATTTCTTCAAAAAATGCCATTGGGATTTTGACAGGGATTATTTTGAATCTGTAGATCACTTTGGGTAACACGGACATCCTAACAGTATTAAGTTTTTCAATTCATGAACACAGAATGTCTTTCCATTCATTTATTTATTAATATTTACTTATTTATTTATTTATTTGAGGTGGAGTCTTGCTCTGTCACCCAAGCTGGAATGCAATGGCATGATCTCGGCTCACTGTAACCTCTGTCTCCCAGGTTTAAGCGATTCTCCTGCCTCAGCCTCCTGAGTAGCTGGGAAAACAGGTGCCCACCACTATGCCTGGCTAAGTTTTGTATTTTTAGTAGAGACAGGCTTTCACCCCGTTGGCCAGGTTGGTCTTGAAATCTTGATCTCAAGTATTTTACCCGCCTTGGCCTCCCGAAGTGTTGGGATTACAGGTGTGAGCCACTGAACTTGGCCTATTTCTTTATTTTTTTCAGCAATGTTTTGTAGTTCTCAGTGTACAACTCTTTCACCTCCTTGGTTAGCTTATTCTTAAATATTTTATTCTTTTTCATGCTGTGGTAAATGGAATTGTTCCCCTAATTTCCTTTTCAAATTGTTCATTATAAGTGTGTAGAAATGCAACTGATTTCTTATATTGATTTTGTATCCTGCAATCTTGATGAAGTTGTTCATTAATTCTAACAGATTATTTGGTGGAATCTTTAGGTTTATCTACATATAAGATTTGTCATCTGTGATCAGAGATCATTTTACTTCCTCCTTTCCAATTTGGATGCCTTTTATTTCTTTTTCTTGCCTAATTGCTCTGGCTTGGACTTTCAATACTATGTTGAAAAGAAATGGCAAAGCTGGGATCCTTGTTTTGTTCCTGATCTTAGAGGAAATGCTTTATCTTTCAGCACTGAGTATTATGTTAGCTGTGGATTTTTCATATATGGCCTTAATTATGTTGAAGTAGTTTCCTTTTATTTCTAATTTGTTGAGTATTTTTATCATAAAAGGGTGTTTAATCTTTTCATATACTTTTTCTGTATTGATTGAGTTGATTCTGTGGTTTTTGTCCTTTATTCTCTTAATGTAATATAAATTACAGTAGTAATTTGTAAATTGATTGATTTTTGCATGTTGAACTACCTTTGTATTCCAGAAATAAATCTCACTTGGTTGCCCTATATATTCCTTTTAGTATGCTGTTGAATTCTGTTTGCTAGGATTTTGTTGAAGTTTTTACATCATTATGTTTTAGGGATATTGGTCAGTAGTTTTCTTGTAGCATCTTTGTCTGCCTTTGGTATTAAGGTAATGCTGGCCTCATAAAATAAGTTTGGATGTGTTTACTGCTCTTCAGTGTTTTTGGAAGAGTTTGGGGAGGATTGGTGTTATTATTTTTCAAATGTTTGGCAGAATTCTCCAGTGAAGCCATCTGGTCTTGGGCTTTTCTTTGTTCAGAGGTTTTAGATTACCGAGTCAATCTGCTTATTAGTTATGTGTCTGTTCAGATTTTGTATTTCTTCATGATTCAGTCTTGATACGTTGTGTGTTTCTAGGAATTCTTACGTTTCTTCTACATTATCCAATCTGTTGGTATACAATTGTTCGCTGTATTCTCTTATAATCCCTTTTATTTCTATGACATTGCTTCTAACATCTCTTTCCTTTCTAATTCTAGTTTTTGAGTCTTATCTTTTTTTCTTAGTTCATCTAAGAGCTTATCAAATTTGTTGATTTGTTTCAAAATATTAACTCAGTTTCATTGACTTTTTTTCTATAAATTTTCTACTCTCTATTTTGTTTATCTCTGCTCTAATCTTTATTATTTCCTTCCTTTTGTTAGCTTTGCATTTAATTAGTTCTTATTTTCCTAGTTCTTTGAGTTATAAAGTTAGGTTGTTGATGTGAGATCATTCTTCTTTTTTAATATATGCATTTACAGCTACAAACTCTCTTATGACTGCTTTCACTGCATATCATAAATTTTGGTATGTAATATTTTGATTTTCACTTGTCTCAGTATATTTTTAAATTTCCCTTGTGATTTCTTTTTTGACCCATTGGTTGCTTACCTTTTATCCTTTTAATGATAGAACATTCCTCCAAGTTTTATTTGGGCAGGTGGATGCACAGTCAGAGACTACTTTCCCTAGCTTACTTTGCAATCAGCTGTGTTCCTGTGTCTAAATTTGGGCCAGTAGGATCCTCTTTCTCCCTTCCCCTATTCTCATTGACTAGGAAATGAGGAAATAATAATATCTGGAGCAACCACGTTGGAAGCCATGTTTGAAAGATGGCAGAGCTCACCCATCATCATGGATCCCTGGGTAACTCTATAGAGCAGAACTATCCACCTTCCCTAGATTCTCTGCTTCTCTTTAGACCATTACGTGAAAAAAAAATACAGATTTATCTCAATTAAACCATTGTATTTTGAGGGTCTCTTTGTTATGGTAGCTTAGCCTGTACTATATGAATATTTTAGCTTTACCAAAAGTGCTACATTGACCCAATATGCAGTGTTGGCTTTCTTCTTTGTTTGCCTTCCTTATTAAGATATTAAAACTAAGTAAATAAATTATTATGAACGTATTAAGTAGGGCCCAAGTCTATGTGTGTAGGGTTTTTCGTCTTAACTCCAGCACCGTGCAGTGCCTCACTGTGGTGAGCCAGAGTAGATGCTTTTCTTGTTTCTCTTCTTTTTATCTGGTCCTTGCTTACCTCTGCAGCTTCTTCTCTCTCTTGCTTTGTATTCTAGGCAAAGAACATAAAGCTCTCTTCTTTATTCTTTTGTCCTGTGACATGCTAATTTCTGTATGTGGAATGTTCATTGCCTCCTCTTAGCATCATTGCTTTCTGCTTGTCCTCATCTCAAGTCATTTATTGCCCGCTCCAAGATGTCTTCGCTGATCCCTCAGACTAGGCTGTACTCCTGTCTTCTATGTTGTATATAGTACAGGTCCTCTGAGAAGCAGATGCCAAAAGTAGATGAGATATCCAAGGGACTTAACGAGGGAAAACACCTGTGCAGGATACAGTGCAGGGGTAAGAGGGGTAAGAATAGGCAGGGAGAGCCTTCAAACCACAAATGCAGGTCTGATCCTTGAGAAAGGAGAAAGGGAAGGAAGAAGGAGTGGATAGGAAGAGTCTCAGACTGTACTCACTCTAAGAACACTTCAGTGATGCCAGTGGGGTGTTCTTAGCCCAAGATGCACGTTAGACAAGTTCTGCCTCTGGTAGGAATGGGAGCCATTGGCTGGGGGTGGCCTGAAGGATCTAGAGGAGCAACAGCTGGGGCTGTCAGTCAGGTATGCTCCCTGCAGTTGGAGAGTTGTGTTTCCATGGCCACCACATGTGCCCACTGCATCCTGTGTTTTTAATTATACAGGCATGTGTGATTATATAGGCATGATATTCTTCTTGCTGCTTCCCCTCTGTACTCTAAGCTCCAAGTAGGCAGGGACTATGTGTATTTTGCCTAGGTATCCTCAGGGCCTAGCGCAGTGGCTGGCACAATTTAAACAAAGGCAACCTGAACATTAAAAAAATTATAAATTTTTTTTTTCAGTTTAAAAAGATTTTAAAAAATATTTTCCAACATGGTTTTAAAGAGGATTTGCTTTAGGGAAAAAAATGAAATGCAAAATAAATAGATTCTGCAGTGATGCTTATACAACTACTGGGACCATGAACCTGAAGATCTGTATTTGATAAAATTTAATGTCCCTATGGCAGTTGATTAGGTCGAAATATCTAATCTCAACAAAATCTTAACCGCAAGAATTCATTAAACGTACTTGGAAACATGGTGTTTGTTCTGATATATCTTTATGAACTTAATAAAGTACTCTATTTATAAATGACCCCACATGTAAATAAAATGCTCTACTGGTCTGCAAGGAAAAAATGGTTAGATTTATTGGTCAACTATAAGAATGTAAATTATTCTCCCATGCTCACTGCTTTGAAGTTAGGCAGAGAGGAAGTGTCAGAATGTTCTGAAGTATGAGAAAAGGTCAGGCGTGAAAACTGGGCATGATGACAGAACTGCATGAGAATGCTTGTTGTGCCCTGTATGTGGGCTTGTTAGTGTAAATGTGGGTGGTCTGGAAATTATAGAGTAGTGCATGGGAATTTAGGGCTGCAAGTAGTATTAGTAAGTGTGAGCCTGCCTGCTGTGGTCATCAACACCTTTGGCTTGCTTGTTGCCTGACCTCTTAGAGCTCTGTAGCCCTACATGTGTAAATTTTGAACTACAAGTATACTCATGGGCTGGGCTCCTTTCCTTGGAGAGTATATGAAAACTGAGAATTTGTAAGTTGAATTGGTTTTACCCTTGATTTATAATTTCAAAAACACCCAAATTTCATCTAAGTTCTTTCTCCCCAAGTGGAAACTGCTTTATTGTTTTGTTCGATAATAAAAGTAATACAAAGGTAATTCATTATCAAAGAGAAGAATAAAACATCTATGAATCATCACCATAAGATAAATTGCTTAGTAGTTTTTGTATAGACTTCTGGACTGACTTAATTTTTCATCTTTATTTGGCTACTGCTTCTGACACTATTTTTTTATGTTATAATATTGTCATCTCTCTGATTTTTTGTGGAGTTTGAGCTAATAACAAAAATAGCTATTATTGCTATCAGTTTACTATATACTAAGTATTCTATAGGGATTGTGTAATTTAATCCCAGAACCCTCTCTTAAAGTAGACAAAATTGTTCTGGATGAATATTCAGGGGGAAACAGAGACCTTGGGAGGTACAATATCTACCTTGTAGATATTGCAGGTTTGGTTCCAGACCACCTCAATAAAGTGAGTATCAAATATTGCAATCAAGCATGTCACATGATTTTTTAATTTCCCAGTGCATATAGGAGCTCTGTTTATACTCTATAGCATAAATCTGTATTACAGAGTATAGTGTAAACAGAACTTTTATATGCACTGGGAAATCAAAACATCATGTGACTTGCTTGATTGCAATATTTGATACTTGCTTTAGTATCAAATTTTACTAAAATTATAGTAAAATTACTAAAATATGACCCAGTGACATAAAGTGAGTACATGCTGTTGGAAAAATGGCACCAATAGATTTGCTTGATATAGGGTTGCCATAAACCTTCAGTTTGTGAAAAACACAACAAAACAAAAATTAATATCTGTTAAGTGCAATAAAATGACATATGACTCTACAAGGTTTCTGAGATTTTCCAGCAGTAAATGAGTTTTTGCAGTTGCAGAAGACAAATGCAATTGACCAGATGTCCTCAAGACTAGAATCAAATTTAGACCCACGTTTCTGAGAACTCTTTCATCAAATGCTTCTTTAGAGGTCTGAAGACACCCTGATAGTCAAGATTTACTTAATGACTCACTTCCAGCACCTTGAAAAAGGGGAAATTGATAACTTGTCATACTTGATTCTGTGTACCCCTAACTAGATGACCATTTCTACATATTACAACATAGTGGGAGGGAACAGCTAGTTTTTGCAAAAATTCCTAAGGGAAAATTCTGATGAATGTTTCTGTTGGAATTTGGCAAGGGACTTGCCCGTTCAACTGTCCTCAAGTGAAGACGTAGAGTTAGATGGCACTGCAAGTGATCGCTTCTGTCCCATGAGGAGGTAATAAAATGGTCAGAAGCTCTCATTTCTTGAAACTGTCACCTGTGTCATAGAGCTTGCTTCACCGTCTGGCCTGGAGAGCTGTCATTCTGGAGCAGGGCTGCTCAAATGTAGAACAAACCCCACTGTTGCAGAAGCCTGTGAACAGTGGAGATCATCCATGTATCACTTGACATAGCTAGATGGGAGCAGAGACAAAACTTCTGCTCTCAACAGGTGATTACATGTATTTGGGTTTAAAAGAATTCAAGACCTGGTCTAGAGAATAAGGTTTTAAAACAAGGTTTTAAAACAATGTGTTCAAATTCTAGCTCTAGGACATTCTAGCTGTGTGGTCTTGAGATTGTGCTGTGCCCTAGATTCCTTGTCTATGAACTGGAGATAACAGCAGTACCCACCTTATAGGTTGTTGGAAGGATCCACCTCATAGGTTGTTGTGCCTGACCCAGAGTGATGGCACTTTATGATGAATGGTGGCTATAATATGTTGCTCTGTACTGTCCCAAACAAGGACCAGATAATGCAAAATATTCTTAAATCACCTGATATTTTTAAATTTCCCTTGTGATTTCTTCTTTGGCCCATTGGTTGCTTACCTTTTATCCTTTTAATGATAGAATATTCCTCCAAGTTTTATCTGGGCAGGTGGATGCCCAATTAGAGACTACTTTCCCTAGCCTACTTTGTAGTCAGCTGTGTTCAAATATCTAAGTTTGGGCTAGGAGGATGCTTTCTTTTTTTTTTTTTTTGTGAGATGTATTCTCACTCTGTCGCCCAGGCTGGAGTGCAGTAGGAGGATGCTTTCTTTCTCCCTTCCCCTATTCTCATTGACTAGGAAGTAACGAAATAATAGCTGGAGCAACCACGTTGGAAGCCACGTAATTTGTCCCAACAGTAATTTGTCTTCAAGGAAATTTTCCCAGCCTGTTCTGCGATTGAACCCTGTTGATAAAATTGATTTTTTAAAAAGTGGAAGACATCATCAGTAAAGCTGTTGAACAAAATATGGGAGTGCTTCTATCAAGTTCTGTTGTTGAATTCCAACTAGACATTAACCTCATTTAATAAAATAAAGATTTTATTTTTTTCTTACATAAAAGGTTACCCTTTATTATGTATTTTTTGCCATTCAGAAAACAAAAAAGAAGAGGGAGAAATATGTTCAGGAGAAAGAACAACTTTTACTGTTTTAGAGTCAATGAAATCCTATTTGGCAGAAACTAAATGCAGTGCAAGATAGCGCGGAAGCAAAACTATTGCTTCTGAACAAAACTATTGCTTCTGAACCAGGGTGAATAAAGCAGTTACTTTTTCAGTTAAGAATCAAAGGTTAGCCATGTGGGAAATCCCTGTTCTTAGAGATTTCATGCCTTAAGTTCCATATGGCCATGCGTAGGAACATGCGTATAACCCGAAACCTCTTTACCGCTAAAAGAAATAAGATTTTTTAAAAACCTTAATTTTTCTTACCTCTGAAAAAAATAACCCATTTTTCCCTCTATTTTAAGCAAGCTCTGATAATTTTTTTTTAAGGGCTTAGTTCTGTAAACTCTAAATTCTTCTATCTCTGGATCAAGCCAGACTATCAGAAGGCTGCAAACCTGGGCCATTTTTGACTTCACAGAATCATATTATATTATGATACCCGTTTCTGAAAATCAAAATCTGATACAAGAAACACCATGGTGCAAAGAAAAATGTACAAGGGTACCCACTACAGCACTATTTGTAGCAGTAAAAGATTAGAAATATTCTAAACATTCATCAATATGGTACCGGTTAAACATATTTAACACATCTATACCGTAAAATACTATGTAGGTATTTAAAAAAATGACACAGCCTTATATATACGGATGTGGACTGATTTCTCACATCTATTAAGGAAAAATACAAAGTACAGAACAATATATATACTGTGACTCAAAATTGAAACACACACACACACAAACTTACACATATACACACATACACATGTGCATGCATGGTTGCATATGCCTAAAATATCTTAGAACTTGAAATCAATAGTTGTTTCTTAAGAGAGAATTTTAGAGGCAAAGGTTAAAGGGAGGTGAACTTTTCACTGAATAACTCTGGATACTCAAAATTTACTGTCTGTGTATACTGCCTATTTAAAAATCAAACCAAACGTGAATGGCCATTAGGAAGTTCATTCTGCTTGTGTGTGTCACAAAAAACAGCTCCATTAAAGGCTAATTGGTGTTCCACAGAAATAGTATTGATTCTTCACCCATCTTGGGGCTTCACAATACACATCCCTATATTAGAGTCTCTATGAAGGTCCACAGTCAAGAATCCTGTATAATTTAATTTAACAAAATTTATTGATCATATGACCCACCCCATTTTTGGTGGGACATTTTCTCTGAAATTAACACCTTGGAAAGTACAGCACGGCAGCATTTATATTAAAATAAATGGTCACTGCAGTGTGCACTGTCTCCAGCTGAGAGGCAGGAATTTAACAGTAGGATGACAGGTACTGTGGCTCACCCCTGTAATCTCAGCACATTAGGACGCCAAGGCAGGAGAATTGCTTGAGTCCAGGAGTTCAAGATGAGCCTGGGAAACATAGTGAGACCCCATCTCTACCCACTCCCCCCAAAAAATTAGCTGTAGCTGGGTGTGGTGGCCTCCACCTATAGTCCCAGACTCAGGAGGCTGAGGCAGGAGGATTGCTTGAACGAGGGAGGTCGAGGTTGCAGTGAGCAACGATGTTGCCAGCACACTCCAGCCTGGGTGGCAAAACGAGATCCTGTCTCAAAAAGAAAAAAAAAAAGAAAGAATTTAGCAGTAGAGTTACCTTTATTTACTCTGAGGAATTAGTACACTTCCTAATTACATTCATAGGAAGTCTGTATTTAATACGATTTTTTTTTTTACACTTGGGTTCCAGGATGCACAGCACAACTACACCTCCACTTTCTCATCCTTAGAATGGGCATAATAGCACCTACTTTGTGGGTGGTTGTTATGTTGAAATTGGATATCCTATGTAAAATGCCTCCCCTAACTGACATGTAAGAGAATTCCCACACTTAATGAGTCCCCGCCAGACTATCTTCTCAACATAAATGCGTGTTGTTCCGAAGAGGAAGTGGGGTGACGATCAGGGCCAATCCATCAGCAACACGGATAATAACATTAAGGGCCTTGGGGCTGCAGTGGATGGTCTTTGTACAAAGAATGGAGTATTTTTAACCACCTTTGTTGCTTGTGACCAGAAAGGTCAGTGGAGGAAGCGTGTCCAGGGGTGAAGGTGAGGGCACGATAAGCCATCCTATTCACCAGCATTCAGCGAATATTTTTCAGGCTTTGGAAAGATTAAACGCAGCTGTAAATGAGGCAGCTCTCTTATCTACTGTTAGTTGGTTGCTGCAGAGACCATTCTATTTGTAAACATTATCCAGGATTCACACTGACTAAGGCTTAAGCCTGGTGTTTACCCACCAGCTGCCTTTCCCACATGGTTCTTTCATATAATAAAGAAAATGTGTGAGTAGATTTCACCCAGGAGGCCGCCCCAGGAGTTTAACAGCTATGTTGGATTAAAATCCACAGCATGTAGAAAACAAATTTTCACTTCCTTCAAATTCTTAAGAAGGAGAAAGTCAGTTTATCTGTAACATGTTGCAAATAAGATTATGAGCCTAATGATACTTGGCTTCTTAGGTGCTATGAAACCTTGGGTCAAAATTTTACTGCATAAGAAATTATTTTTCTGGATATTAACCACTTTCAAGAGGTTGATAGTAGAAACACCTACTTACAAGGACCAAGTGAGACGCTTTAAAGAGACTGTCTGCCACTTACAAGTCTTACAAGCTGACTTTCACTAATGTCACACTCCAGGGGGCTTCCAGTTGAAAATGGTAAAGAATGATACAAGTAATTACTGTTTATTTCCTTTTTTTGTTTTGTTTTTTCTTTTTAGTTTTTTTGATTTTTGTTTTTGAGATAGGGTCTTGCTCTGTCACCCAGACTGGATGGCAGTGGTGCGATCATAGCTCACTGTAACGTCAAACTCCTGGGCTCAAGTGATCCTCCTGCCACAATCTCCTGAGTAGTTAGGACTACAGGCATGTGCCACCGTGCCCAGCTTATTTTTTTATTTTTAATTTTTTGTAGAGATGGGGTCTTGTTATCTTGCCCATGCTGGTCTCTAACTCCAGGCTTCAAGCAATCCCCTGGTCTCAGTCTCTCAAAGTGCTGGGATTATAGGCATAAGCCACTGTGCTGGCCACTATTTGTTTCCTTGAGGAGTGTCGTTGTCCATCAGAGTCTCTGATATCCAAAAGAGGATAGAATGGGGGATGTTGCTTTAGAAGATTAAAAATTGCAAATATCTCCAGGCATCGTAAGGAACCGAGTAGAAAAGTTTCTTAGTTGATAGGATGAAGAGCAGTGACCCTTCAAATGAGAAAGTAAGCAGTGTGCTCAAGTGAGAAATAAAGCTTTAATGAAAAGTGTCTAATATTCAAAAGTTTAGAAATTATGTGTATCATCTTTGACCTAGCATTTTCATGTCTGGGAATATATTCAAAGGAACCAACTAAGATGTGTGCAAAGATTAACCTATAAGATTGTTCATCTTGGAAACAACCCAAATATCTATTACTAATGAATCGATAAATAAAATGTGGTGTATCTGTTCCATGGAATATTCAGCAATAAAAAGGAATGAAGTATTGGTAGATCTATAACATGGATGAGCCTCACAAACATTAACTGAAAGAGGCCAGGCACAAAAGACCACATATTTTGTGATCCCATTTATATGAAATGCCCAGAATAGGCAAATCTACAGAAACATCATGTACATTGGAGGTTGCCCGGGTCTGGGAGGGGTGGTCTGGGGATGACTACACCCGGTATAGGTTTCTTTTGGAAATGACAAAAATGTTCAAAACTTAGCTTGTGATGATGGTTGCACAACTCTGAATACACTAAAAACCATTGAATTTTACACTTTAAGTGGGTGAATTTTATGAGGTGTAAACTATATCCCAACGAAGCTGTTAAAAAAATTATTCATCCCGGGATTGCTCAAAATGAAAACAAAATGGAAAAAACATAAATGACCAACAATAGGATTGGGTAAATAAATTATTTTGAGCCTATAAGATGTTATACTTTATAGCTATTAAAAAGAGGCCCACCACAGAACGTACAGTATGATCCAATTATGCAAAATATGTGTGTGTATAAGCTTTACAAGAGGGTCTCAAAAAAGCATATGCCAATATTATTTTACAGTGATTGTATGTGATCCTGTAGGAGTATGGACAATTTTTGTTTTTTTCTCTTTGCTGATTTTAATACAATGACCATTCCTTTTATGACAATAATCACATGTAACATTGTATTGAGTACTGATGTGCTGGGCTAAGTGTTTGACTGGATGTAGTGCATTTAGTCCTCCAACAACCAGGATACTAGTAACTGTTATCATTTTACAGATGAGGACAGTGAGGCTGCAATGGGTGGATTTACTCAAGGTATTGCAGTGGGATGGTCTGCCCGGTAGCAAATACTAACTGTGTAGCTGGTGATCTCCAAAGTGGGAAGTATATACCCTGATGGAAGCATGCATGATGGGGCATGGAGAAGCATATTCAAAGTTGATGTCCCTATTTGTTGTTATTATACTTTAAGTTCTAGGGTACGTGTGCACAATGTGCAGGTTTGTTACATATGTATACATGTGCCATGTTAGTGTGCTGCACCCATTAACTCATCATTTACATTAGGTATATCTCCTAATGCTGTCCCTCCCCACTCCCCCCACCCCACAACAGGCCCCAGTGTGTGATGTTCCCCTTCCTGTGACCAAGTGTTCTCATTGTTCAATTCCCTCCTATGAGTGAGAACATGTGGTGTTTGGTTTTTTTGTCCTTGTGATAGTTTGCTGAGAATGATGGTTTACAGCTTCATCCATGTCCTTACAATGGACATGAACTCATCCTTTTATATGGCTGCATAGTATTCCATGGTGTATATGTGCCACATTTTCTTAATCCAGTCTATCATTGATGGACATTTGGGTTAGTTCCAAGTCTTTGCTATTGTGAATAGTGCCGCAATAAACATACGTGTGCATGTGTCTTTATAACAGCATGATTTATAATCCTTTGGGTATATACCCAGTAATGGGATGGCTGGGTCAAATGGTATTTCTAGTTCTAGATCCTTGAGGAATTGCCACACTGTCTTCCACAATGGTTGACCTAGTTCACAGTCCCACCAACAGTGTAAAAATGTTCCTATTTCTCCACATCCTCTCCAGCACCTGTTGTTTCCTGACTTTTTAATGATCGCTATTCTAATTGGTATGTGATGGTATCTCATTGTGGTTTTGATTTGCATTTGTCTGATGGCCAGGGATGATGAGCATTTTTTCATGTGTCCGTTGGCTGCATAACTGTCTTCTTTTGAGAAGTGTCTGTTCACATCCTTCGCCCATTTTTGATGGGGTTGTTTGTTTGTTTCTTGTAAATTTGTTTGAGTTCTTTGTAGATTCTGGATATTAGTCCTTTGTCAGATGAGTAGATTGCAAAAATTTTCTCCCATTCTGTAGCTTGCCTGTTCACTCTGATGGTAGTTTCTTTTGCTGTGCAGAAGCTCTTTAGTTTAATTAGATCCCATTTGTCAATTTTGGCTTTTGTTGCCATTGCTTTTGGTGTTTTAGACATGAAGTCCTTGCCCATGCCTATGTCCTGAATGGTATTGCCTAGGTTTTCTTCCAGGGTTTTTATGGTTTTAGGTATAACATTTAAGTCTTTAATCCATCTTGAATTAATTTTTGTGTAAGGTGTAAGGAAAGGATCCAGTTTCAGCTTTCTACATATGGCTAGCCAGTTTTCCCAGCACCATTTATTAAATAGGGAATCCTTTCCCCATTTCTTGTTTTTGTCAGGTTTGTCAAAGATCAGATGGCTGTAGATGTGTGGTATTATTTCTGAGGGCTCTGTTCTGTTCCATTGGTCTATCTCTGTTTTGGTACCACTACTGTGCTGTTTTGGTTACTGTAGCCTTGTAGTAAAGTTTGAAGTCAGGTAGTGTGATGCCTCCAGCTTTGTTCTTTTGGCTTAGGATTGACTTGGCAATGTGGGCTCTTTTTTGGTTCCATATGAACTTTAAAGTAGTTTTTTCCAATTCTGTGAAGAAAGTCATTGGTAGCTTGATGGGGATGGCATTGAATCTATAAATTACCTTGGGCAGTATGGCCATTTTCACGATATTGATTCTTCCTACCCATGAGCATGGAATGTTCTTCCATTTGTTTGTGCCTTCTTTTATTTCATTGAGCAGTGGTTTGTAGTTCTCCTTGAAGAGGTCCTTCATATCGCTTGTAAGTTGGATTCCTAGGTATTTTATTCTCTTCGAAGCAATTGTGAATGGGAATTCGCTCATGATTTGGCTCTCTGTTTGTCTGTTTTTGGTGTATAAGAATGCTTGTGGTTTTTGCATGTTGATTTTGTATCCTGAGACTTTGCTGAAGTTGCTTATCAGCTTAAGGAGATTTTGGGCTGAGACGATGGGGTTTTCTAGATATACAGTCATGTCATCTGCAAACAGGGACAATTTGACTTCCTCTTTTCCTAACTGCATACCCTTTATTTCTTTCTCCTGCCTGATTTCCCTGGCCAGAACTTCCAACACTATGTTGAATAGGAGTGGTGAGAGAGGGCATCCCTGTCTTGTGCCAGTTTTCAAAAGGAATGCTTTCAGTTTTTGCCCATTCAGTATGATATTACCTCAGCCTTATAAAACTTCTCTGTTGGGCTGTGTTTTATACTATAATGTACCACATATTCTGCTTACCTCATGTCAGGCAGGCACTGTCCTAAGGCCTCTGAACATGTTCATTTAATTCTTACAGCAACCCCATGAAGAAGCTGAGCTACAGAATTCATGCCCTTACCTAGTGTGTTATACTGTACACTGTATATTAATATGGTAATACATATATGCCATATACCAGGGGTGTCTAATCTTTGGCTTCCCTGAGCCACACTGGAAGAATTGTCTTGGGCCACACATAAAATATACTAACGCTAAGGATAGCTGATGAGCTAGAAAAAAAAAAAAAGGTCCATGCATAAACCTTATAGTGTTTTAGGAAAGTTTACAAATTTGTGTTGGGCTGCATTCAAAGCCATCCTGGGCCACAGGTTGGACAAGCTTGCCTTATACAATTTATACATTAGTAAATATGCAAATTTTGAATTGCCTGATTTTTAAATTTTTTTACTGATAGGATATATCACCAAACATAGAATTGTGTTTTAAACTACACCACACTGCTTCCAGGATAATATTTTAAAAATACAAAGTTGGCCTTCTTTTTTGGTAGGAGGAGCATGTGTATATGTGTGTGCGTAGACACGTTTAGAGACAATGCTAATGCTGTGATGTGGAGAGCATGACTTTCCCACTTGTCCTGGGGATTCTTCATTTGTGCTTCCTGATTCATCCTCTTCCCTTTTCTACTTCCTCCCTCCCCTGTGGGAGATGACAGGAAAGAGAGCGTGTGTTTTCCTTCCTCTCTCTCTCCCACTTCTGGGCGACTTCTGTGGCAGTCACTGCTTCCCTCTGTGTGACTCCAGCCCTGGCTTGGGGAGTGGGGCAGCCTTCTCTGTGGTTCCAGTTCTTACCAGGCTCAGGTAACTACGTGCCCTCACTTTGTGCCCTTGAGGCCCACGGGTAGTACCTGCTTGCCCTTGTTGCTAGCCTTTTAGGTGGCTCCCATTCCTTCTTAATTCCCTTGGCCCAGCCTACACCTCTGCAAGTAGTTTCTTCATTAATTCTCTTCACTTGAACCATCAGCCAGCATCCTGACTCACTGAAACTCTCCTCTACACCCAAATAGGAGGCTTTACCAAGGATTACCCACTCAGTGCAATGAGTTCACATTTCCATCCTCATTAAGACTATATATCCTAGGGATCCTCCGCGCATCTTCAACCAGGAAATTATCATTGCCAAGTGCAGCTGACGTTTTAAAATCTATTTTCATAAGTCCTGATGAGAGTTCTGCCAGGAACACGTGTGATTTCGACCACATGCCTGACCTTAGTCTCTTGTCTGAAGCCAACTCCAGAGCAGCCTGGGGACAGCGCACCCCACCCTGCTCTCTGTGCAAACCACGGTGGTGACCCAGCTCAGCCACAGCTCTGGGTCCTGGGGCTTGGCCTACTCTGCCTGTAGAAGGCAGGAAGCCAAAGTGGCCAGGCTGTCATCTTCTGGCCTCCGGGGACGTTCAGATGTCCTTGACCACGGTCCAGATCCCCTTCTGGAACCCAGTCTGTCATCACATGTTGTCAGTGCATGTACACAGAGTCTTCTTGGCCAAGCCGTGAAGCCAGATCCAGGAAGTGGGCTTCAGACACAGGTCAGCAATGGGCAACAGGAAGGCCGGAGAGGCCAGTATTGTTAGACTGTCTGTCTTCTTTAAATCTAAGGGACTGGACACTAAAACACACTCTATCATTGGCCGAGCCAATGCCTATAATCGGGCCACAGCTGTTAACATCGGAAGGCTTGGAGCAGATGAGTCTGAATTCAAATGCAATCTATTAGAATCAATCTCTCTCTCTGTCTCTCTCTGTCTTCCTACTCCCTGCTGATAGAATAATAAGATAATGCTTCAGTAGGGAGAATTCCTCACCAGAACACACAATTAGAGATTACTGGAGAGTTATAGGGATGTGGATTGCATCATCAGTATAAAGCTTCACGATTTAATTACTTTGGTCATAAACTGAGAAGCTGTCCTTTTTTCTGTTTTATCATTCTCCTTCACATCTAGTCCAACAGCAAACTCCTGTCAGCTCCCATCCAAAAGATATCCCAAATTCACCCATTTCTCTGTATCTCTTCTCCTACAACCATGGTCCAAACCAACAGCCTTTCTCCTCAGCTGTTGTTTTTCATGCACTCTGTGCTTCCACCTAATCCACTGTCCACACAGGACCTAGCAGGAACTTCTTGACTACTACTCAGATAAATGGCTTCCCACTGCACTTAGAATAAGACTCAGACTCTTTACTGTGGCCCAAAAGAGTCTATAATCTCTTGGACCCCAATTACACCCTTTTCTCCTGGGTTCAGGGCACTCTCACCACACCAGTTTTCTGTCTTCTGTTGTAAAGTCTGCCGAGCCGATTCCTGCCTCAGGACCTTTGCACTTGCCATTCCCCCATCTGGAATGCTTCCTATCAATTCTGTCTCAGCTCAGTGTCTTTGCTTTACAAAGGACTTTTATGAACAAGTATCCTTTCTAATGTGCCACTATCACCTTATATCACACTGTCCTGTTTTATTTTTCATGATATTAAATTATATTGTTTTTTGCTTAGTTATCTTCCCAAATAGAACATAAGCTTCATGAGAGTAGGAAATTTATTAGATGATATTATTAAGTTGGAAATACTCCTGGTGTACAGTAGATATTCAATAAATACTCATTGAAGGAATAAGTCCTGGGTATAAATATAAGCTTTGAATAATGAGTGCCTGTGATCCCGTCTGCAAATCAGTGAATACTTGTAAGCCTCAGTTTTCTCCTCTATAAAAGATACTAATAAGTGTCTGCTAAGTGTTTATTTACTCTTATAACTCTTAACAGTTATATGTTGTAGAGTTCTAAGCTATGAAACTTATATGAGTATATTCATATAGCAAAGCACCTGAACAGAGAAAGATGAATCCTTGTTGAAAAGAGGAAGACTGAAACTATCAACAATTCCCAGAAGATACTTCTAAGCTCAATACCTTGAAGAGCATGCTGTATTCGCACAACTATTCTCATATTCTTATCCTTTCAGTTTTCTCTTTCTGTCTCTCTCTCTCATGCACACACACATGCAGTCTTTAATTCATTCATATCATTCAAAAGGCATACTCTTTGTTATTCAGGAAATAATTGTCCTGAAAAATATTCTTGTCATAAAATCCCCTTATTGCCTTCTCCAAAAATATTAAATGATAAGTTCAATCAATGTAAACTTCACCCATTAGCAAAACAAATTGTCCAAATGCTACTCATAAATGAAGACAAATGTTTAACAGCACCAGCTTGATTCTGGTGTCCTCCTCAGTTCTCACTTGAGGTCCAACTCTGGAGGCATTGTTCTCTTTTCATTGAGCTTCAGAATGCAAAGAAATTCAGAGGAAAAATGGCTATCCCACTTCTCAATATATTCCCTCAGCTCCCATCCAGCTTCCTTGGCAGCATTCTCCCCAGCTACTCTTCCTTGGATGGTATACATGCAGTTTAAAAAGTAACGTCTTAGCAGCCTCACCAGAATGCTATTTCTTAGGGAATGGTGCTTAGTGTTAGCTAGGCTCACCTTGGACTCCGCCACCCATTGGGGGGTTGTTTCTGGAAACATCAAAAAGAGTTCAGCCAGACATGGTGGCATGTGCCTGTAGTCCCAGATACTCAGGAGGCTGAGGTGGAAGGATCACTTGAGCTCAGGAGTTTGAGACTGCAATGCACCATGACTGTACCTGTGAAGAACCATGGCACTCCAGCCTGGGTACCATAGCAAGACTCCATGTCTTAAAAAAAAGTTCCATCAGGGCACTTTCTTCTATAATGGTAAAACTTATAGTTGCTGTTTCCTGAGCGTTTTACCATGTCCCCTGCACTGTGTTTCACGCTGTATACACAAAAATCCCATGGGAAGACATTATTATTATTACTACTACTACTATTATTATTATTATAAGGAGGATATTGAGACTCATAAGTTCAGTAACTTACCAGTCATTAAACCACAAAGACAAAGCCCATATTTTTGACCACCACTGCATATAACTGGGCCATGAACACTAAATGAGAAGCAATCAGTCATCCAAAATTATTTTGTGGTAACTTGCAGGATATAAATTATAAACACCATGATAGGTGCTCTAGATTTATACTCAGTTATGAACTTTGACAAGCATTACAAAGATAACAAGTATATTAGTCAGCTTTTGCTAGGTTATGCTTCAGTAATAACTACCCCCCAAATATCAGTAGTTTATAACAAAATAAATTTATTTCTTGTTCGTGGTACTCATTAGCTGTAAGTCAGCTGAGGCTCTGCTCCAAATGTTTTCTCCATTCTGGGATTCATTCTAAGATGGGATAGCTACTTGGCAGAGAACAAAAAAGGAAATATGACAGGACCTTGTGATAGCCCTTAAAGCTTCTGCTTGGATACAGTATATGTCATTTCTTTCCACAGCCTATTGACCAAAACAAGTCAGATGGTCAGAGTTTACATCAGTGGGTTCGAGAGGTATTCTCCTTCCTTGGGGTAGGCAATGCCAGTCACATAGCAGTGGATGGGGAAGCAAGCTGTTATTGGGAGAAGAGCAAACAATTGATAATAAAAATATAACCTACCATAACAAATAGAGATGTAACTCTTGGGGGTCAGATACAATCAACATATCTCACCTATATTAATTGAAAGTATTAATTAATTGAAAGTGATAAATAGCCCATAGTGACTTAAGCATAAAGGTGGACTTTATTGGCTTGAGTTAATGAAGCTTTAAGTATGACTTGGCCTGGACACTCATGATGTCATCAGGATCTATCAGGACCTAAACTCACTCTCTCTCTCTCTCTCTCTCTGTCTCTCTGTCTCTCACTCTCTCTCATTCATCTTTCACCTGTACTCTTCTTTATGCTGGCTTCATTCTTAAGAAAGATGATTGTCCACAGCTTATGGCTTATAGTCTCGTACCTCTAAACCAACAAAAAAGAGCATGTGTCTGCTGACAGATTCTGCACAAGTCCCAAGACTGACCCTAATTGGATGAGCTTGGGTCACTTGCCCATCTCTAAATCAATCAATATGGCCAGAGAGTTCAGTGTTTTGATTGGCCAGTCCTGGGTCATTCCTGGAGCAGAAAGTGCGTCCTCCTGAACCCAAACACTAAGAGTATTGACTCTCTCTCTCCTCCTGAAATAACAAAACCTCTAAAGATTGCAGTATTAATGAATTTCAAAGCATTCACAATAACTTGCATAGTCAAACAGATTTGAGCATCTGGCATTTTTACAGTACTTACTAAAGCCACCATCTGTAACCATTTTTCTACTCCTATTTTACAAATTTAATTTGTCTTCATTACAAATAATGGTTAATTAGATGTTATGGCAGATTAAGTTAATGTGTACTGAGTGGAACAGAGGAAATAGTATAAATAAAAATATTTGAAATATAAACTAACCTACTTATTCAGGTCAGACCCAAAAAGATTTTTGTCCAGGATGCAAACCATATACTCATAGTCTATTCTTGTGCCATAAAAATCACTGCATACTGGTTTGAGTGGTTTTAATTAGCGAAATCTGTGTAGTGAATTACTAGTAAATTTTAGGTAAAATGATGGCCCTCAATTTAAATATATATTTCAACCTAGTCAGACAACAATAAAATATATTGTATGTCCATTTCATAGTTGAAATCATCACAGTCCCTTTAGCATCTCTTTCTTCTTGTGTTACTGAAAGTAACACTAGCTGCTGTAACAAACAGGCCCCAAATTTCAATGGCTAAACACAGTAGAGGTTTATTCTTCATTAAGATAAGACTTCAAGGTGAGTGTTCCAGGTTGACAGGCTACTTCCCTCTATGCAGTGATTCAGGCATCCAGGCCTCTTTCAGGGTTTTTCAACCACAGCACATTTGGGGCCAGATAATTCTTTGTTGTGGAGGGCTCTTCCATATGTCACAGGATTTTAGCGTATGATCATAGCAACATTCCTGGCATCTACTTATGAGATACTTGTGACTCCTTGATTCACATTATGACAACAACTAATGTCGTCTGACTTTGCCACATGCCCCCATGGAGCAAAAATACCCCTTGGTTGAGAGCCACTCATTTACTATGAAGCCTGGAATTAGTTTGGTTAATATTTCCAGTTGATTTCATTGTGTAATAAGGATTGAGAACCCATGTCTTCATCATTATCTCCATCCAGAAAAAGGGTGTGGAGAAAACACAACCTTTCTTAAAAGCTTTAGCTTAGAATAATCACACATCACTTCCATTCTGCCCATGACCTGAACAAGCAGTAGCCATATACATGCCCTTTGCCCCACGCAAAGAGAAGAGAAATGCTAGGGAATATAGTCCCTGGATGAGTGACAACTCTATATGGAAGGGGAGCACAAATTTTGGTGGATAGAGTCATCTCTGCCTCATCTCTCAACACTTCCCCTTTTGATACAGGACCCTATACCTCACATATTTGGTGCCACCATTGCAGACTGAGCTAATAAGTGTCCTTCCTATAGATGTTGTCTTTAAGTAGGACTGGCAAGGTGAATTCCTCTCTTCCCTCTGCTATCAGAATGGTTGGGTTATGAGCTAGAGCTGATTGTTACCAATAACGACAGAGTCCTTCCATGTTCCAGGCACCATGCTAAGTACCTTACATGTATTTACTCACTTAATCCTTACAACAACCTAAGAGTGAGGTGCCGTTAATTATGCCCGTTTTACAGATGAATAATTCAACTAAGTTCAAGGGGCAGAGGTGGGATTCAAACCTAGCGTGTCAGATGACCCAAATTCATGCTCTTGTCTACCAAGCTACATTGATTCTGCACAGGAAAAGCCCATGTCTTTCAGAAGAAAGTGAAGCCAGCGATAGAGAGTGACACAGCCCAGGGGCAGAGAGAGAGCATAAGCTCCAAGACCAACTCTCCTCCTGCCTTCCCATGGTGTATTATGCAGCCAACAGATTCCTCTTTCTTTCTGAAGGGGGTTTGGATTATCTTTCTGTTCTTCGTAGAGAAAGTCCTGATTGCTAGTGTAAGTAATTGCATTAACTCACACAGGTTCTCCTGTTCTGGAAATGAAACATTCTAGTATCACAGTCATTCAAGACAAAAGGCAGGATTGGGAGTTCTTGTCTCTACAGTAAAGAGGAGTGTATTCCCTCAGGAAGTGGCATTCAATGTGTCTTTAGTGGGGTTGTAATTTATTAGGGAACTTAACACCAACCAACACTATGGGCCTGACTTGAGCTTCAACCTGGATGCTGAGACCAAGTCTATACCTTGCAACCACTTCTGGAATTTTAGAATGCTAAACCCATTTTGGGTGCCTAGATTGTTTTCCTTTCCTTTCCCTCCCTTTTCCTCCCTTTCCCTCTTTTCCCCTCCCCTCCTCTCCCTTCCCCCCACACTCCTCTCCCCTCCCTTCCCCTCCCCTCCCCTCCCTTCCCTTACTTTCCTTTCCTTTCTTTTTTTGGATGGAGTTTCACTCTTGTTGCCCATGCTGGAGTGCAGTGGCGTGATCTTGGCTCACTGCAACCTCTGCCTCCCGGGTTCAAGCAATTCTGTCTCAGCCTCCCAAGTAGCTGGGATCACAGGTGCCCGCCACCATGCCCAGCTAACTTTTGTATTTTTAGTAGAGACAGGGTTTCACCATGTTGGTCAGGCTGGTCTCAAACCCCTGACCTCAGGTGATCCACCCACCTTGGCCTCCCAAAGTGCTGGGATTACATGTATGAGCCACCGCACCCAGCTGATTGTTTCTTAGTACCTATTCTCTGTTGTGACTTTGACTACCACCCCTCTTGCCACACGTGTGAACTCAGCCTTCGGCTCTCATGACTGTAGTTCTATTATCAGTTGCTTACTTGAGGCAGACCACATACCTTTATCTGGGAACACTGACCCTTTCTGGATTCTCTAATTTTAGCCATCAGCAGACATCCCTGATGCCAGCAACTTGCTTAGATTACTAATCATGCTTTATTCGTATTCATAAAGCTTGCTATTTTCTGTCTTACTGAATTTCCTTGCAGAGCTGGATCTCATGCCCAATCATCTCCTCAGCCTAGTGACCACATCTATTTCTAGACCCTGGACCCACCCAACATAAACCACCTCCCTGTGGTTAAGCGTTCGTGGTGGAACATGATCACCAATAATTTCATTCAAGAAATACTATCATGGTTGTGTGCTGTGGCTCATGCCTATAATCCCACTGCTTTGGGAGGCCAAGGTGGGGGAACCACTTGATGCCAAGAGTTCGAGACCAGCCTGGGCAACATATCAAGACCCTGTCTCTAGAAATTTCTTTAAAAAAATTAACTGGGTACCATGGCTTACACCTGTAGTCCCACGTACTCCAGAGGCTGAGGTGAGAGGATCGCTTGAGGCCAAGAGTTTGAGGCTGTAGCAAGCTATGATTGCACCCCACTACTGCACCCCAGTACTCATCATTACTATTGTACTACTATATGCTTGGGGTCCCAAGATGAACAAGATATGCATAGAATGACAAAACATATCATACTCCTTGCTCGATCCATTCAGCAGTCTTTATGAGAACCGATTATGTCCGTCACCCTGGCTAGTGCTGATGATAACCATAACCAAGATAAACACAGCCCCTGCCTTCGTGAAGCTTATAATCGAGAGAGAAAGAGAGAGAGATAATTCTAAAGAAGTCAGTAAATAAAGAGGCAAATTCATTACAGAGGCTGTAAATGCTAGGAGGGCGAATAAAGGGAGTGCTGGTGTAGAGAACCAGAGAGATCTACTTGGATACAGTGGTCAAACTTCTGGGACCTTAAAATGTTTCCTTACTTTGTACCTAACCTTCCATTCCAGTACCTAGGAATTTTCACAAAGCAGCCAGACCTGGTCTAAATGCAGCTCACAATGTGTTTTGTTTGGCTAGCAAAATATATTTTTTTAAATGATTAAGGCGGGGGATGGTTTTCCAGCATGCCGCAAGCCCCACCACTCCCTATTGCTCCCACATGGCCTTGATTATACACTTATGTTATCTGCCTTATTGGCTCTTAGCAGCATTTTGAGTTTGTAACTCTTGACTCAACCTTTCAAATACTTGAGGCAGTAAGATTAGATCTTATGCTGTACTCTACTCTCCCCTCTTAATTTGATAAATTGACAAGTTTATTTGGCCAACAGTTCCCTTTTTCTAAATGTCAAACTGGAAATTAAGCTAAAAGTCATGCATGTGAGTGCGAGTTTGTGCTTTTGATTGTGTATAAAAGAATGTGCATTGTTGGCTGCTTGTAAGATAATATTTAAGTTTGCCAGTTCTTCAAGTAACAGCTCTTGCTTTGATAATGACTTCATCCAGTCTCTTAAGAATCCTAATGGAGCACCTGAGACTGAAGATACAGAGATGGTTGCTGAGAATTATCCCTCATCTTCAAAACACTCATACATAAAACATAGAATATATGACATACTTAGAAGACCAACAAGAGGACTAAAATGTAACTGGAAACATTTACCAGCCGTGAAGTGGTAGAGGTCTATTTAGAAAGCTTGCAAATAACTAAGCAGACATATAAGACATTCCAGACATGCTAGAAGGTTAGGTTGCCAAGCATCAGAGTTTGTCAAAAATTATGACCGCCTAAAGGGAGCACTAAGGGTAATTATAGTTGTGCCTTCACTTTATGAAGCTCTGAAATTACAAATCAGGTAAATTAGGCATGAGTGGTTCCCTGACAAAATGGTTTCTTCCAGGGCCGCAGAAGGGCAGACTATGAATTTATGCACATAGCAAGGTCCCTCAATTCCTCCAAGAATGTACATTTGTATCAGATGTATCTCATGCCTTCTTCCAGAAGGATTTACAAACAGTCTGTAATGATCCGCAAAATACAATCAGATGATGTAAACTAAAGCATGTATTTTTTCTCAAATCAAAGAGACCTTCTCAGGTTAGAATGCTGGTTTTCTGTTTAGCTAATAATTTTACTGTGTAAAAGGGACTAACACTTACTGAGCAAGCTACTGGCTGCCAGGAATTATTAGATGTTCATAACCCTTTAAAGAGGGATCGCCGGCTCTTGTTCACCAGTGAGAAACAGGCCCTCAGAGGTGAAGTGAGCTGCCAAGCTCACATGCGAGAAGTGCCAAAATCAGGATTCAAATGCAGGTCTTGCAAACTTTCACTCTGCATGTGGTCATACCACATGCTCTGCCGCCTCCCCAAGCATGCAAGATATAGAAAACAGAGATGAGAGGGAATCTTGATTGCCAGGTTCAGCTTCCTGCCAGGGCAGGATGTAATTGCAAGGCTAAGACTAGAGCCTTTGATAAGCTGATACTAAACTTGTTCTTGGCTGACTGTCTTGGGACTTGTGGGGGGTACGGCGGAGGAGGGGGAAGAGGAGGCTTAGGTGTAATCTCTGATCTCCGCTTGTTTGAGCATGAGAACACTTCCTGAATGATGATCCTAAATAATTTGGTGGTCTTTGAGATATGTTACTGGTCTTCAAATGTTCGTACCTGGAGACTTGGTTGCAGTGGTGTGAGTTGCTTTACTGTGTCTGAACTTGGTCTTCATTCCTCTTGTGAATCTAGCTGGAGGCTTGCATATCAGCAAGTTATTTGGATGTGATGTCTCTCATGGTGTAACAGGTAAATTGTGAAAGCCTTTTGACGTTTTATTGATTGACTGTGTTGTGCTTAGGTTAAAAAGGAAGCCAGCATCATTTGATTGGTTTTGTATTTGTAACTTTAACCCTGTCTCTTTTCTTCTTTTTCTGTCTTTTTGTTCTTTTTGCAGAAGAGAAGTTCAGGAAATAGAATAAAATATGTGCTTTTATGTAAAGTTTTCTTTAATTGAAAATAGGTGTCATTTGCTTTGTTTTGATTCTCTCACTAGCTCTTTTATCCAGAAGAAGATTAGGTGAGGAAATGCTTTTGCTTTTTTATTTTAAAACATTTTCTTCTCATCTTATCTTTTTCTTTCTTTTTTCCTTTCTCTTCCTTCCTTCCGTCTTTCAATACTGAAGGGCTAGATGCTTTGCAGTTCTTCTCATAGAGTCAGCTGTAAATTTCAGGACAAACTCCACAACAAGCTATGCTTCAATTCTCTTCTTCATTTTCCTGGGGTAATCTTCATTTTGTCTGAGTAATCGCTGCATGGCTTCTCGACCTATTGTTTATATTGTTTGAACTCCCCTGGGACAGACTCTGCTTTGATTTTCCTTGCATTGGAAGTGCAAGCTAGTCTTTGTTGCTTTTCTCTCTTTCCTCCTATTGATCTTTCTTGAGACTAGTTTTACTGAAACAATTTTCATTGAGCTGGTGCTGCACCTTTAGGTGAAGAGAAATTTATTTTTCTGGAATCAGTCTCTCGGGGAGAGGTTTTTAGCATCAAAAAATTGTTGTTAAGGAAATTCTGACTCCTTCTTGGAGGAGGTGGGGATGAATGAGGGTGGAGTTTTGGAGAGGGAAAGGGCTTCGTTCTTTTTCATCCTATTACTAGGGCAGAAGCAAGCAACCTTATCTTGTGCTTCTTTCACCCTAAAGGCTTCGGCCAATGTCTCTTATTATAGGCCTGGTGTGGTGGGGACAGCTATGACAGAGCTCCCGTCCTCAGGGACCATATGATCTAGTGAGGAAGATACACAGTAAATCCTCTAGCAAGCAAGCAAACAAATACAAGTGGGAATATGGAAACCAAGACAGAAGCTACTGTTAGGTACTTGCCATGACACAAATACAATGAGAGGTAGGTGGTGACTGTGGGCTGCTGAAGCTATGGAAGTCTAAGACCTCTCTTTTGAGTTGAACCTCGGTGGTGAGAAGGAGGCAGTCCTGCAGAGGCAAGGGAGAGAGCTTTGCAAGTAGAAGGAAGCACCATTGCAAACGCCTGAAATAGGAACAAGCCTGGCATGTTTGAGAGACAGGAACTTGAAGCTGTTTTGGAAGATAAGAGAAGCAAGTTTGTGGTAGAAAGAATGAAGGCATTCATGACAAAAAGAAGAACTGATGCAAAGATCTTAAAGAAAAGAGACTTACAAGATTAAGAGACCCTGTCTGGCTAGTGCTGAAAACTTCATGCAGCACATGATAGATGAAACTTTTTAAGCTTTCATTGGGATATAATTTATAAACCATCATCTCATTTAAAATGTTTGTTCATGTTTAAAATATACAATTCAGCGGCTTTTAGTGTAATCATATTAGGGCAACCAGCACCATAATCTTACTTCGGAATATTTTCATCATCCCAAAAAGAAACCCCATACCCATTGGCAGTTACTTCCCATCCTCCCAACTCCCCCAGCCCTAGAAAGCCATTCGTCCACATTCTATCTCCCTGGATTGCCTATTCTGGACATTTCGTATATGTGGGATCATAAGATTGTGGTTTTTCTGACTGGCTAATAATAATGTGTTTGAGGTTCAACCATGTTGTAGCTCTATCAGTATTTTATTCCTTTTCATTGCTTAATAGTATTCTATTGTGTGGATAAATGACATTTTATTTACCCATTCATCAGTGATGGATATTGGGCTTGTTCTCATTTTTTGGCTCTTGTGAAAAATGCTTCTGTGAACATCTGTGTGCATATCTTGGGATGGACATATGTTTTTATTTCTCTCCAGTGGATACCTAGGAATAGAATTCTGGACTATATGGGAACACTATGTTTATTTTTTGAGGAACTGCTAGACTTTTCCAAAGTGGCTGCACCATTTTACACATACACCAGCAATGTGTGAAGGTTCTTGTTTCTTTCCACTTCTTTGCCAACATTTATTATCTGTCTTTTTTATTAGAGCCATTCTAGTGGGTATAAAGTAGCAACTCACTGTGGTTTTGATTTGCATTTCCCTAATGAATAATGAGACTGAGCATCTTTTCATGTACCTACTACTCATTTATATATTTTCTTTGGAGAAATGTCTATTCAAATCCTTTGCCCATTTTTAGATTGGCTCATTTATATATGTATATATTATATATATATATATATATATCTCATTTATATATTTTCTTTGGAGAAATGTCTATTCATATTTTTTCACCCATTTTTAGATTGGTTTGTTTGTCATCGTATTAAGCTATAAGAGTTCTTTATATATTCTGGATATAAGTTTCTTTTTAGATATATGATTTGCAAATATTTCTCCTAGGCGGTGGATTGTCTTTTCACATTCTTGATAGTGTCCTTTGAAGCACAAAATTTTAATGTATCAACCATCTTTTTTTGTTGTGTGAGTGTCATATCTAAGATTTTTGCCTAACCAAGGTCACAAGTTTATATGTTTTTTTTGAAGATCACCCAGGCTGGAGTGCAGTGACATGATCTCTGCTCACTGCAACCTCTGCCTCCTGGGTTCAAGTGATTCTCCTGCCTCAGCCTCCTGAGTAGCTGGGATTACAGGCGCCCGCCACCATGCCCAGCTAATTTTTAGTGGAGACGGGGTTTCACTGCGTTGACCAGGCTGGTCTCAAACTCCTGACCTCATAATCCACCCGTCTCAGCCTCCCAAAGTGCTGGGATTACAAGTGTGAACCACCATGCCAGGCCTAAACCTTAAACTTTTATAGGTAGGTCTATGCTTTTAGTTGTTTTTTCTATATGATATGAAGTAGGGGTCCAATTTTATTATTTTTCATGTGGCTATCCAGTTGTCTCAGCATGATTTGTTGAAAAGACTATGCTTTCCCTATTGAATTGGCTTGACACCTTTGAAGAAAATCAGTTGACCATAGAAGTTAGAGTTTATTTCTGGATTCTGAGGTGGGTGCCTTTTTAATTGGTGCCATCTTTCTAACATGATGTGAAGCCTTCAGAGAGCCAAGCTCTGGTTGCGTGGTAAAGCAGCTGATAGCTGTCAGGTGAATTTTGAATTGGAGGGCCTTCAATTTCTCTGGCTATAAAATGAATTTTTGGACAAAAGCTCTGGTGTTATTTACTTATAGGACTGGAAAGAGCCTTCAGGTAATTCTCAGATCCTTAACAGGGCTCCATTTTAACCACTCTTGACAAGGCAATATCTACTCCAAAGCTCCTTTCTCTCTCTTTCTTTTTTTCTTTCTTTCTTTTTTTTTCTTTCTTTTCTTCTTTCTTTCTTTCTTTTTTTCTTTCTTTTCTTTTCTTTCTTTCTTTTCTTCTTTCTTTTCCTCTTTCTTTTTTTCTTTTTCTTTCCTTTTCCTCTTAAAACTTACTTAGTCTGGTTGAAGAGATGAAATTTTACAATGGACACATTTAAATTAGGTGATACATACAATAATACAAATAAAATAGAATGCATTTTTATTTGAGATCAATCACAAATTCAAGGGTAGTGATTTCTCAATTTAGCAAGGTTTTTGAAGTAAGCTGTAAGAAACATAGATACTGGGTATTCATCTTCCAAGGTTCATACTTCCTCTCTCCGTGAATCCTCTCCCTTGAGCTTTATCTGTGGGCCATCCTCATGTGGCCAGCACTCCAACTGCCTCAGCAGTTGGATAGCCTCCTAAATTCAGGCTATCCCTGGATAGCCTCCTAAATTCAGGTTCCAAATGTTTTCCTGGATATTTGCACTAGGATGCCTGCAAATACCAAAGGCCCCAAACAGAAGAGTGATCTTTGACATCTTCTAAGAGGAAACAGATTATGAGTCCTGTGGATTTATCCATTGCCATGGATCTGTCTCATTCACTAGCTTTCCATTCCTCTTGCCTCCACCAGTTCTCCTGAGTTAGTGGAGTCTCCTGACCAGTCTCTTCTCCTGTAGTCTCTTTGTCTTCCAGGTAGGCTGGGTTAGTTTTATTGGAAAATCCAATCTCTAGACCCCCAGATCTTCCTTGCCTATGAAATAAAATTCAAATTTCTTAGCTTAATATTTAAGATCCTTATGTATCTGATCCTCCATTTGCTTTACACGCCTTATATCTAACTTTCTCAGTGTCATCTAAAGGAAGAAAAAAAGCTTTTAAAGATTTAAAGTTAGTTTTATTCAGAAGCCTTACTGGGGACTATAGACTCAGGCCTATAGCCTGGGATCAGCTGTTTAAAGAGGTTCTATGAGGCTGCTCCAGCACAGTATTTCAGCCCAGTGTGCTCAAGCACAGGTGGTGGAGATTCGGTACATGCAAAATCACGTCAGATTTGTTCAGAAATCACATCAAGGTTTGGGTGTAAGAGTACATCTGGTTATAGATTACAGAGGTATAATCACTGACCCTGTCAGACTTTATCTTAAGTGTAGAGAAAGGCAAGGTCTAGGGTCATTTATCTTTTAAGGAATATAGTGACTCAAACAAGAGATTTTGCAGGCAGGGGCATGTTTTGTCTTTTATCTATTCTGTTTTGTCTTTTCAAAGCATCTTTCTGGAGAGTTGCATATCTTCACAGAGTCAGAGACTTTGTGAAATTATTCTGGCAAGCAGAAATGAGCAAACATTGCTTCTTAACATTTGCTACTTTGCCTCACATCAGTGTATGGGTTTTCTCTTCTAACCAAACTAATCTCTTCAGTGTTTGTTCAACGTGCCTTGAGCCTTCCTGCTTTGGGGCTTCTTTTATGCTTTCCTCCCCATGTAGTTTGTCTGCCACTGTCTCTCCCTTCTCCTTATACACATTTCCCCCCTTTTCTTTCCAAGATTCAATGTAAATCCCCTTCTGCTCACTCCAGAGTGAAGTTATAGGTTCAATTCCCAAGACTTAATGGCTTAGTTACCTGGCAGAGATTCAAACCAGCAATCCACGGCCAAATCTAACTTACAAATATGTTTTCTTTTGTCCATATAGTGTTTTATAAAAATGTTCTGGAGAGCTAAGTTATAAGGACGCAAAGGCATAAGAATGATACAATGGACTTTGGGGACTTGTGGGGAGGAGTGGGAGAAGGGCGAGGGTTAAAAGACCACAAATATGCTGTAGTGTATACTGCTCGGTTGATGGGTACACCAAAATCTCACAGATCACTAAAGAACTTACACATGTAACCAAAAACCACCTTTACCCCAATAACTTACAGAAAATAATAAAAATAAATGTTTCGAATTAGTTGGCAACAGTTAGAAACCTGATGTTTCATATTAAAAACGACAGTAACCAGATTTCCAGCCAACTTGGGAAGAATTCATAGCAAGACTCTTTATGCCCAACATGGCAACTACATGCAATTGCTCTATTGAACTGCCCCATGTAGCCAATCTATGTGTATGTGCACCACCCCTATGCATTGTATTCTAGAATGCATTGTATCTCAATCTAGAATCATCTGTAATTATTATATTCTAGAATACATATATCTGCATGTATTGGTGATACAGAGATGCTAAACACGTAATAGTGATGGCAGCAATGGGCTGTCTGGTGTGGCTGCTGCCATCACACTGGCTGCTGCAGGGAGGGCACAGGGAGGTGGACAGCCCCACACCTGCAGCAGACTGCCCTGGGGGCCACCGCGATGGGGCTGGGCTGCGTCGCACCAGGTGAAGGGGAGCTCTGGGTCGTCCCGAGCACCAGGGCCACAGGGGGAGCTTGCAGCAACATTGCCCCTGCCCTGGATGCTGGCCCAGGCCCAGCAAGGACCTGGAGCCCCAACCCCAGGCTGTGAGGGGGCTGGGCCAGGTGCCATGCTCCATGGAGCCAGCAGGAACCAGGGACAAGCGGGAACCCTACCCCTTCTAAGTTGGTGGGGTGGAAGCTCCGCAGTTGCATCTGCAGCTGCCCAAGCTGTGGCTGCAACCCAGGCACCCCGTGCTTCTGGGAGCCGAGAGTAGGCAGGAACCCTGTTCTCCTGAGCAGGGCTGCAGCCCCCCAAGTCCTGGCTGCGGATCTGGGCCTCCTCCTTCACAAAGTAGGCAGGAGTCCCCCACCCTGGTGCAGCTGCTGCTGTTCAAGCTGGGGCTGTAGATCCAGGCATCTCTGCACTCTTAGGGGGCCTCAAAGGCCCCACTTGCCCTTGCAGACTCTGAGGTGCCTGTTCCAGCTGCCTGGCCTCCCCCTACTCCTGGAGCCCACTCCAGTCTCTGAGTGGAGTTGGGGCCAAGCCCAGCCACTGTCACAGCCCAGCTGGGTATGTGCACCCACAGGGCAGTGCTGACATGCCAGCCCACTGCTGCCGTGGCCCCTCAGGACTTTGGTAATAGAGGAGCATGGGAGGGGAAGTTGAGGGGGTTGAGGACAGCTGGGACCTGGCCTGCAGGTGCCCCTTGGTGCCAGCAGCCTGGGTGCCATGGATGGTCATGGGAGGCAGACAGCCTCCTGGGCAGAAGGTGGGGGGGGGCGGGGGGGGCAGAGAAGCACCACCTTCAGGCCAGGGCAGACCTGAAGCCTGGGAACTGAGCTGCGAGCCCTGTGTACTGGAGGGGGAACTCATGGTGCTTTTTGCTGGGCCTGCCCATGGCTGCCCATGGATGAGTCAGCACATACTTCCCCTCCTCTGATGCCCATAAAAGCCTCCGGCTCAGCCAGAGCAGAGCAGAGGTCAGAGAGGATGGAGAGATGATGAGAGGACCAGCTGCAGAAAGGAGTTATCCTCTCTGCTGATAACTGGAGATGACTGGACAACCAGCATCAGAGAGGAGCTATCCTCTCTGCTAAGAGCTTCAGGGACCTGCAGAGAGTCAGGAATACCAGCTGTAGAAAGTAGCAACCCTCTCCAGGGACTCCTCTCTGCTGAGAGCTGAACACTTGGTGGGATGACCTGCCTACAGATAGGAGCTAACACTGCGGGTCTCCTCTGAGCTGTTCTAACACTTAATAAAGCTCCTCTTCATCTTGTTTACCCTCCTCTTGTCTGTGTACCTCAGTCTTCCTGGACACAGGACAAGAACTCAAGCAAAGGCCACAGAGGTTTCTGGCCAGAAAATCAACACCCCAAAGATCTTGTAACAATAGCACCTGGTACAAATATATAATAGCACCTGGAAGAATTCTACAATGCATTGTGTCTTGTAACTGGGCCTCCACCTTCCCCATCCAGCCCCTGTGGAAATCTGACTGGGCAGTCAATCTTACAGAGGCTTATGACCACTTCTTCTTTGTCTTGAACTGTTAAATCATTCTTCTGTTCCTCTTCACTCCTTGTATTTGTAATCTACTAAATAAATGCACTAAGATTATTTTAACCTCCCATCCCTTGCTCAAAACATCCTACGCCTTGCTCAAAAGGCTTCGAGGTAATTTTTTAAAGACCTATGCATAAAAAAGAAGAGAAATTCAAATAAAGAAACAAGACCAAAGACTCAGGAGAATGTAATAAATGCAGTTGCTGTGATTTTTTGTGTAAAGGGAAAAGAAAGCTAAGATATATTTTATTTCAAGGAGAACCAAATCAGCAAGCTGAACGGACAAAAACCTCACTGAGCAGGGTTCTGGTTTTATTATTTATTCATTGAATGTGACTGGTTTTTATTTTTAAGTGACATTTTCTTTCAAATAAAATAATTTGGGGCTTTTGATAAGGTCATCGTAATGGAAATTAAGTCTTCCATTTTATTTCTGTTGATTTTAAAAATAACTATAAGGGTCCACAGTTGGTTAACATTTATTGCTTTTTATTTTTAGAAGTTGGCAAAGAGATCCATAACTATTTTTCCACCAGCAGTTTCCAGGTTTTCTGTGTCTTCTCCTCATGAAGTTTCCCAGCATGAATTGTAGGGAAATGTCCCTTTTGTGACCATTTCCCAATATGTTCCCATATTTTCCAGTGTTTCATCATTAATATGAGGTGAGGCGGTTCTACCATCCATTTTAAGCTTTTCATTAGTCAAATCCTGAACCTTGGCATACTTTCTGTCACAGACTCCAAAGTATCTTCTTAAACTAAAGATTTTCAGAGGAAACCTCTATGGGATTCTAAATCATTATAATCTTTATTATCATCAGTGTAAGCACTTCATAAGGGAAAATACAATCTTGGACTGAAGGAAAGAAAGCTCTTAAGATTTATTTTAAAATCCAAGAAGCTCTGGCAAAGGCCTTAGAAGCCACAGACACTCTTCTCACCTAAAATATTTGACTGTTATTCTCACACTGACATGGGTTGGGAACATGGAGTCTTCCTTTTGACCCACGGACCTAGAAACATACATACTTAGTAACTAAGAGTACTTTTGGAACATCTGGTACCACCACTGTTGATATTTTTCTTTCAATTTACTGCCTTTTTTGAACTACAAAAAAATTTTTAGGAAGCAGCTTTACATGCCTACTCTCAAAGGAAGACCGATATTCCTAGCCTAAAATTGAACATTATTGAGATATTCAATGCAATGAAACACACCGATGTTACTCAGTTCTATCTAGGTCCTCCTGCCTAGCTGACTGTCTGCTCTTTCTGTACAACAGGGGATAGAATTGGTGTTAGAGAAGTACTAAATATGTAAAAGTGCAAAACAGTGTCACATATTAATTCAGAGGGATTAAAAGCGAACCAAAAAAGAGTAACGGTTTGCCCTGGGATGTGATGTTATTTAGGCACCCCATGGGGGTCACCCGAGGTCATTTCAGGCAGTGGCACAAGCCCCACAGTTTGACAGTCCCTGGACAAAAGATGTACATCCTGCCCCCTGTAATATATTTTAGGAACAGTTGGTGAAAGATTTGATTCTTCAGTTAAAAGGAAATTGGCATCAGTAAGCTTCTAGAAAAATCTCCACTGGTTGAAGTGTTCACATGAAACAGGCTCTTTTAAGGAAGATGTTACAGCATTGCGCAGGTCAGACTGCTGTCATTTTCCTGTCTCCTTCATTTTTCTCCGCAATCCCCCTCTCTCTCTTCTTCCTCCTCTCCCTTATTCTCCTCCTTCTCACTTCTTGTTAGACAGCTTCACAAAACAGTCACCTGTGGGAGTGTGGTTTTGATCATTAAGTGTCGGAGCAGACACACTTCAGAGGTCTCCAGGGCATGGCTTGTAATTCCCAACTTAGTTTACTAAGTTCTGTGATATTCTTAGTTAGGGCCACAGAGAAGCTCTCAGCAACAATGTCTGATTAGGGTTATTTTTTAAATACTCTATCACACCACAGCTTTTACCCCCACCCTACTCCCTACCCCTTAAAGAAAGCTAGAGTCGGGTATATACCCAAAGGACTATAAATCATGCTGCTATAAAGACACATGCACACGTATGTTTATTGCGGCACTATTCACAATAGCAAAGAGTTGGAACCAACCCAAATGCCCAACAACGATAGACTGGATTAAGAAAATGTGGCACATATACACCATGGAATACTATGCAGCCATAAAAAATGATGAATTCATGTCCTTTGTAGGGACATGGATGAAACTGGAAAACATCATTCTCAGTAAACTATCGCAAGGACAAAAAACCAAACACCGCATGTTCTCACTCATAGGTGGGAATTGAACAATGAGAACTCACGGGCACAGGAAGGGGAACATCACACTCTGGGGACTGTTGTGGGGTTGGGGGAGGGGGGAGGGACAGCATTAGGAGATATACCTAATGCTAAATGAGGAGTTAATGGGTGCAGGAAATCAACATGGCACATGGATACATATGTAACAAACCTGCACATTGTGCACATGTACCCTAAAACCTAAATTATAATAAAAAAAAAACTATGAGAAAAAAATAATAATAATAAAAAAAAGAAAGCTAGAGTCTAAGGAATTAGATTGGGGCATTGAACTACAGGTCTGCAGGAAAACTTTTGCATGAGCAAAGCTAATGAATGTGTGCTCAGTGATTTCTGAAACGCAGGTGATGATTTTTGTCCCCAAACAGAATTTCAGCTTTTAAGACTTTGTGCGCTTTGTTTATTCAATTAGTTGCAGGTTTAGCATCATTTTAAAGAAGGAACTTGCATTAAAAAAAGAAAAAGATCTAGTCCACATTTGTGGGATTTTCTGCTTGGCTCTACCTGTGTCTCCTTCTTTTGAGAATGGCTCTGTTAAACCTTATTTCCCTGGTTGCTGTAGGAGCCACTGTTTTATACTCTAGTACCCTCTTTTCTGCTGACTGCTAGTTTATCCAGAGGTGAGTACCTGACTCCAACAAGGTCAACTGAAGCCCTTCTCTGGGATCAGATTCTTGAATGTGGGGCCCTAAAGATTGAGATTTTCTTTCTCCAGGGACTGAAGTTGTGAAAGGTGAAGCTTGAGAGTTGCCGTGGCCAAGTTTTCCTCCTTATAGGAAAAGTCAGTGAGCCAGGAATTGAAGTTGACAGGCAGAAAGAGTTAAGTGTCTTGGCTGCATCTGAGCCCCTGAGTACATCCTTTCCAAGACTCTGCTTCCTCCCTGCCATTCTTACTGCCTAGCTGTTATGTGAAATATCAAAATAGCCCATCTAAATTTCCCTTTTTTGCTTAGGGATTTTCATACTGGGATTCATTCATCTATAACCAAAAAAGTCCTGATAAGTAACAAATGATCATTATATAATTGAGTCTCATTCAACACTAGCACGAGCAAAGAAAAAATATAAGCATAGGTCAGGAAATTAGCTTACGACACCTCAGACTCTGATCCGCACAACAGCACTAATGAGGTAAGTAATAACCTGGCCCTGTTTCATAGATTAAGAACTGGGCCCTAAGAGGTAAGGGCACACACCCGAGGTCACGTTGCTGTGTATTGTGTAATTTGGGACCCAACAGCAAGACATTTTATTTTTCCCTCAAACACATTCTTTTGGTCTAAGCTTAAAAGCCACATCTTCCCAAAGCCTTTAGAATTCCTGGACCACATGAATTGCTCTGTCTATAGGCTTTCCTAGCATCCTCTCTTTCCCCTTTGATAGCATTTTATCCCTGGTTTAAGCGATTGTTAAACAGTCCCTCTTCCACATGAGACAGTAGTCTCTGTGAAGGCAGGAACCCTGTCTATCCTGTGCACTCTTGCCCCTCGTGTGGCATGTGCTTAGTATACCTAAATGGTGACTGAATGGATGAATAATAGCACACAAGATTGGCAGCAATGTTCCTGTGTTTAAAGCAATCAAGGTATTGGAACATATCTTCTAATTTTAATTCTTTGGTTTTTGCAGTGTTCAGCATTTGCTGTTGTAATCATATATGTAGCATTTAGACTTGTAGCTTTGGGGGCAGAAATGCTCATAGATGAAGTACCAGGAACTCCACTGTTTCCCTGGCTTTCCTTCCTTTGGGCTGGGGATTTTAATAAACTGTTAGTCACAGAACCATCCCCAATTCCCCTCGGAACACACACTAGAACAATGAGATGGAGAACCGAGCAGCACTACTCAGGAGCTTAACTCAAGGTCATCAGATGGTAGTTTTGGAGTGACCATTTGTAACTTCATGCTGCTCAGTTTCCCCAGAATTGTATTGTTCACTCTGCCTTTAATTCTGGGAGCTCTCTAAAGCCTTTCCAATACATTTCTTTCTTCCTTTCTTTCTTATTAACTTTGGTTTGCTAAAACAGGTTTCTGTCACATGTATTCAAGATTCTGTAGCAATACATGAGCTAAGACCAGGCTGAAGATGAGAAAACAGAGGACAGCAAGTATTTCAGACCATTGCATAAATCACTGATGGGCTTTACCATCCCTTGGGCATTTGCAGTTTAGAAGAGAACTTGGATGACGGTAGGGCATCTCCAATTTTTGAATTGTGTAGGGAAGGTTGGAAAAGAGGGAGAAGAGAAGTTACGTGGCAGGATGGGAGAAGGCTGGAATGGGAGAAGCCTGGGCAGCGTAAGCACAAACCCTTGAAAGATCAATAACATTTGTTAGAGGTGGGACTAGTAGAAGCAGCCTTCTCTTGTTGGATTTACTGGGTTTTCTCCTTATTGACTAAACCTTGTGTAGGGTCACTTCTTCAACCCCTTGCCCAAAGCTACTTTGCTTTTCACCTAAATTTTTATGTCATATTCAGCAGCGACAGATTTTCATAAATTATATTAGTTGTATTAAACTCATTATTAAAAAACACTGTGAATGCCCACGTGGATGGATTATAAGCCACCAGTTAAATCTTCAATGGACACAAAAACCTAAGGATTTTGGGAAAATAAAAGTATATATACTCGGATAATTAAAAGAGAGATCGATATGGCTGGAGAGGTAAATTAGGGTCCAATGCAAGATGGCTATATGAAAACCATATGAGGTATGGGGTTTGTGGGAGATAATCAAATCTCCAAGTTGAGAATGAGGGGTAAGATGGAGATTCAGATACGTGCTGCATTGCCAATGAAGCCAAATTGTAGAATGCAGTTTAGACTGGAAATCGAAATGGTCTTTATTATATTCTAACCCTTTAACTGGACTTTGGAGCCTAAACTTGGGAAGAGTTGACTTGGTAGAGTGGACAGAGCCACCAGTTGGATAGAAGATTGCACCTGACCTCACCCTTGTCAAGCCCAAGAATACACACGTGCTTGCTGGAGTTCTGGCATATAGGAAGAGAGAAGGCCAAAGAAAGCAGAGGCCAATAATTGGTGTTCTGCCATCCTTGTCAGATCAGTTACTCCTGGAAAGAAGGGCTAAAGGTTTTCCTCCAACCTTCATTCCTTTGGGGAACATCCTTTTTCTTCAATTTACAATTATAAGGGGTGGGATTAATGAGCATAATCCCGCTATATGGAAGTTAGATCTTAAATTTCTCTTCTTTAGAAATAATGCCCAGAGGGAGTTAGTCAAAAATAAGATTCCACACCCCCAGCCAAAAAAAAAAAAAAAAAAAAAAGAAAGACTCACTTAAAGGCTTGGACATGCTACTACAGCCATTGGTATGGATAAAACTTCTGGTCCTTTGGAGCTCTCTACTCCCAATATGCCCAGTATGGTAATACTTGAACATTTGACGCATGGCAAGTCCCCATGGGATGTCCTCTTAACACTGGACTGGTGGCAACCCTCTTCCGGGTCCCCTCTCTGCAGCAGAGAGCTTTCTTCTTTGGCTTATTAAACTTTCGCTCCAACCTCACCCTTGGTATCCACACTCCTTAACTTTCTTGGTAGTGAAACAGAGAACTTCTGGGTGGTTTCTTGGGCTGCTGGCTATGAGAGACTGCTACGTTGTGGTGCATTGGCAAAACTGTAACATTTTGGTGCGCTGGCCAGAAGTGGAAACATCCAAAGGGCATCAGTTTTGAATGTCAAGGAATCCAAAGCTTTGAAAGAACAGTTGTAGTTGCTGGTCTTCCGTTTGGCCTCTTTAGTGATCAATTATTGGCCATATTAGTGAAAAGGCACTTTCAAGATATTAAGAGTGAGGGTGGAGATGTTGAAGATGTGATATATCCAACAAGAATCCCAGGGAGTTGCATCTGTAATATGCAAAGAAAAAAAAGTTGCAGAGAATGTCATCAGATACAAGAAATGCCAGCTAACAAGGAAGGCTGGACATGCTGAACTCACAGTCTCTCATTTTAGTGACAAGATCTTCAGCTCTGTAAATGCTATCCTTGATCTTTCTGTTTTTGGAAGTGAAGTTACTCTAGAAATTCTGGTAATGAACCTGAAAAAGAAATTCCCAACTTTAAGCTTTAGTCCTTTGGAAGCCAGTGGAAGAGTCTCCATGGAAGGATCATTTCTAGCTGTCAAAGAGGCTCAAATAATCTTTGCAAGTAAAAGTAAGTTCTCTTTTATTAAAAAAAAAAGACAAATTTTACCAGTGAGGGGGGTAAAGTAGAATAAATAGAGCCCCCAGAGGAATGTACAGAGAGGCAATAACTCTTTGGAGTCAGTCGGGACCTTAGTACGTGAGACTACTAGAAGTGGAGAAATACTTCGCTCAACGCAGATGTTTTTCTTTACCTGAAACAGAAATGTGGATTTTTTGAAAATGCACTGAACAAATTCCATATTCTGAGTCAGAAGAGAGTGGACGGTGAAATGACCACAGTTTGTCTAAAAAGTACTCAAGCTGGTTCTCAACCAAACAATCCAAAACATGTAAATGAGCTCATTGAGGAATGGTCACATGCTCTTCATTTAGAGCTTAGAAAAGAGACATTTATTCTGGGGGGAAAAAAAGGAAAATAGAGAGAAAATCATTAAATGGGCATATGAACAATTAAGTCTGAGATATCTTGGAGTCCTAATTAACCTTTATAGGACTCACATTGACATTCTAGGATCTTCTTCTGACACTTACCTATTTTTAAAAGGGGTCATGAAATTAATAGGGCAAAAGGTTAGTTAATAAAGTCTCAGCAATATAGTGATAAGGGCTACATTCTCTTGCTGAGCAGTGACCGTGGCCATGAGTGAGGCTATCTTTACACACCTTATTTCATTAATCCTTATGATCACCCTTCATGGTCAGTGTTTACTATCCTCATGTTATAGTGGAAGAAACTAGCATTTGGAGAAGTTAAAACACTTTTCTGAAGTTATCCAGTTGACAAGGAATGAGGCTGAGACTCAGCCTGGTCTATTTGATTACAAAGATATCATCCCAAGATATTGTCTAAGGAATAAAACTTTGAAAAAAACTCACCAAAACCCTTGAAAGAATCTTACCTTCTCTGTAACTTCAAATGATTAGAAAAAAAGTAGCCTTAACATATGAGAAGTTTGGAAGATGGCTATTATGCCATGGGCAATTTCTTAACATTTACAGTTTGTGTTTAGTGTAGAATTAGAGTGTTGGCTAAAATCACTCAGGAAACTACCTAGATGGACAGTATTTCTGATGCAGGTAATCATTATTTGATTAATTCTATTGGTTCAAGCCTGTCAGCCATGTGGGATGGTTTTACTGTTACTTATTTAGCCTAAGTGCTTACATAAAATGTTGATTCTCTTATTATAATTGTGCAAATTGATCATATGAATTGGGTAGTTCTTGTCATGCCCAACTAAAACAGATTCGAAAAGCTGGGGGGAAAAAGTACTTAGGACACATAACATCGCCCCAGGAATGTAGTTCTCTTTGAGCCTGGTTACTGAAACTGCTTGCTGTAGCCTGAGACCAATTTTGTCTACAGCTACTGAGATAACTTGTTGCAACTCTAGGACTAATTTACCTGTGGCCATTGCCCACCAGTTGGAGGTTACCAGCTCCCCAGAGCTTTACTCATACCAATGAACTTTCTCTTAAGACCACAAGTAACATTCTTCTTTTTAAATAAAACCCTTAACCTTCTCTTTGTTCTTTGGACATACCAAAGACCACCTAGAATTGAAATTATTTCTTCTCAAATAGAGCATTAAATTAAAAAAAAAAAAACTGGACTGGTAATTTGAAGCAGAACTTGCAAAATGGTGTTTTACTATACAAAATGCTTCTCCAAGGAATAGAGTCATTTGGAATGAAAAGACAAACCAAACGTTTTAGTATCTCCATCCAAACTCATCATGAGTATGCTTTAAAAAGAAATACACATCTTGGCAAAACAAAAGCTTTCCCTATTAGTGTAAATATGATTTTCCATAATGGACTGCACTGTGGTGCCTTCTCAATGTAATTGCAAGAAACCTCTTTGGCTGCACTGAGAAATCTTATTTACGACCATAAATAATAAACTTGTTTTCTGCAAAAGTAATCTCTTTGGAGAATACCGATCCGAAATATTCCCATCATCTTGGAGTCTCTAATGTGTTTTGCATCTGGGTATCTTGGGGTATATTTCAACAAACCTCTGAACTAGATTTTCTGATTCTGTCCCACAGAGAACTGTGCTATACTGCTGTTAATCTGAAACATTCGCTGCAACACAGCAATCTGGTGAAATTATAATTGAAACAAGGTACTTGACCCTGAGGGGATCATGGAGAAAGGGATCTGCTTTGGTGGCTTCTCATGCATCATTTAAAACCTGCTGCCGCTAAATCAAAGTCTCGCTTGTATCTTAACGATACAAAACCTTTATCATCAGCCATTTCAGCTGGGCTGTAGAATACTGTGCTCTTAGCGCTATCATTTTTCTCTATTTGTCTGTCTTTATTTTTCCATAAATTGAATTACTGTCATTAATAATAATCTTGCGGAGAAGGGACTTGCTATGGGATTCTGGTGACCAGTGAGCAAAATATAATTAAACCACTGTCATGCAGTTTAACTGAGGAAAAGAGATTTGAAATCAAGGAAAATCAATGAAGTTCAGTTATTTCACATACACAAGGTAATAAACTGGGCCAACAAGGTATTGCTGATTGCTGAGATCCTTCTGGGATTCACCTAAAAAGAATAGATGAAAGGGATGTGTAGTTTTACCTATATCTAAGTAAATACATTCTGCTAAATCATGTGGGGAGGCACTTAAGAACATTTCTTTTAAATTCTGCTTAAATTTCTGAGTTGTTTTAGTTAAAGTGTCAGTTGAACCAAATCAAATTAACCCTCTCTGCTTCTCCTGTAGCTGAGACTTCCTATACTGCATTCTGATGATGCCTTATGACCATTGTAGCTGTGTTCCAATATTTATTTCTACCTTTTCCTTGTAGTAATAGAACCGGCAAATGGCCACCCAGAATAACAACTACATCCCCGATCCTGCCTTGCAATTGGTTGCAGCCATGTCAGTAAGTGAGATGTGTGAGATTAATTTATGGGTTTTATTTTTAAAGGGATCTAGTGTCTGCATGTCTTTTTCTTCTTCCCAGTGGCCAGAATGTGTATGTGCTGGTAGGAGTCGGCACAGCTGGCTGAGATGAGAAGAGGGAAACTGGATGCTAAGGATGGCAGACAAAACTGTGCCCTGATGACGGTAGAGCTGCCTTAACCTGTCCAGGAGCACCTCTGCAAACTCTTAACATGAGAAAGAAATCAACTTCTCTCTGGTTGAAGTCACTGTATTTTAGGGTATCTTTGTTACATCATTCCGCTATAATTCCTTACTCAGCTTTTGAAACTCAGACTATACAGGTCATAGGTCTGTATTGATGGCAAAGTTGGTTATTTTCAGCAGCAATGAACAGATACGTGGACTCAAACAGATTTACACAATGAAGCAGATTTTTAACTCTCAGAACAGCAAGTCCAGAGGTAGAGCAGTCCCTCGGCTTGCTTGATTCAGTCACTCAACAATATTATTAAGGTCTCAGCTACCTTCCCCCTGTCGTCTGTCATCTTTGGTAATAGCTTCATCTTCAGGCTAGTAGCAAATATAGCTGCTCCAGTTCCGAGCATCACATCCAGACAGGATAGCAGTCAAAGGAAAAAGAGAGACAATTTTTTGTGGCTGCTCCTTAAGAGCAGAAAATTGTCCATAAGTATCTGCCTTCCCCAGTAGTGTCCCTTTCTTTTTTCAACGCCCCATATTTATTGCATTCCTGACCCTGTTACTGACGAGGGGAATGAAATTACGCCTAGACCAAACAGGTCCATCTCTGGGATTTGAATACAAACAGATCCATATCTCTGGTTGCATGAGAGAGCTTAAGAAATAAACATCACGGGGTGGAATAATTGGGAAATGAGTGATGGGTAGGCCACCAACAGTGTCTACTATAAAAGAAAACACTGTAAAAGGATCTGAAAAATATAAATGAAAAGGGAAAAAGGAAATAAATGGGAGGGACGTAGTCCAAACAAGACTATTCATGAGTTGATGATTGTTGGAGTTCATGAGGATTCATGATACTTTTTTTCTCTGCTTTTGCATATATCTGAAATGACCTGTAATTTAAAAAAATAAAACTTTAAATAAAAAGAAATAACCCAAGCAAAGCAACAGAATAAAAGATAGCAGGAAAAATTTGATCTGTTTTCATGTTTCAAGTGATAGCTAACATTTATTGCACATTTTCTCTTTGTCAAAAACTCTGTTAGTCAGTTCTGAATGGCTTACACCAACAGAAGAATTTATTTGCTGGTGTGACTAAAACTTTTCAGGGTAGCTTCAGGCCCAGGTAAGTGTATCCCTTGGTTCTGCATTTTTCCACATTGGTCAACAGTTCCTGGCTGACTCCTATTTCTTCAGTGTCCAGAAGGAAAGAGCACTCTCCTTTTTAGTATTTGCAGCAGAAAGTCCCCTGCTAGGATCCCATTTGCCTAGCATGGATTCTGTACCCATACCTAAACCAGTCATGATCAGGAGAATGTGGTGCTTGGACAGACTAGTCATATTCTTCTTCTGGAGTTGGGAGGTATATACTAGGATTGAGAAGAGCTGAGACACTATGGTTGTGATTATGTCATTTATTTCTCACAAAAAACCCTAGGCACGTTCTTTTATTAACCCATGTTATAGATTTAAAAATGGAGGCTTGACAAGGTCAAGTGACTTGCTCACAGTCGTGTAGCTGGTAATGGGAGAGCCAGGATTGAAACATGGGAAGCTTGATTTGGGGGACCACAGGTTTCACTGCCTATAGTGAGTGAAGCAATTTTTTTTGAACCTAGGTCTCTACTGGCTGTGAATCTCCATAGCCAGTTCACAAACAGTGACGTGCCACTCTAGAAGACTGTGTGGTGTAGTAGTTGTGAGCATGGATTTTAAGAGGCAGATGGGTTTGGGTCCAAATCATGCCAGCTACCACTCAGATGCTAGCTCTCTTAATAAGTCACAAGTGCTTCTTGGTGAAGTATTTGTTAGCTTTATTAGCTTCCTTCCAGAGATGGAAAAGTTGAGCTCAGAGAACCAAAGTGACATGTCAAATTGCAGACCCAGAGAGTACCTCCACTTCTCGTTGGCTCCAAAGCCCATGCTCTTTCCGTCTCACCAGTGCCTTAGAAAATACAGTGGGACCTCTGGGGGAGAGAGATGGGGACAAATAAGCATGTTCTGGCTTTCTAACTTTTCCTTTGCCCAGAAGACGGGCATTCTACTTAAGGTTTTATTTTTTAAAAGACTTCTAGCCGGGCACAGTGGCTCACATCTGTAATCCCAGCACTTTGGGAAGAGAAGGTAGGCAGATGGCTTGAGCCCCGGGGTTCAAGATCGGCCTGGGCAACATGGTGAGACCCTGACTCTACAAAAAAATAAAAATAAAAAATTAGCTGGGTGTGGTGGTGCATGCCTGTAGTCCCAGCTACTCAGGATCCTGAGATGGGAGGATCAGTGAACCCAGGAGGTCAAGGCTATAGTTAGCCATGATTGAGCCACTGCACTCCAGCCTGGGTGACAGAGTGCTCCTGTCTCAAAAAAAAAAATGTTTTTTGCTTTTCTGTTTGTTGGTTTTAACTTTGTGTTGTGAGAAAATACAAACATAAACAAAGGCAAAATGTATGATTATCATTCCTGTATCCAGCATGCAGGTTTCAACAATTATCAACTCATGGCCAACTGTGCTGTATCAGTACCCCACTTCTTCCCTTCTTATTATTTTGAAGCATATCTCAGATATCATATTATTTTTCTGAAAATATTTCAGTGTGTATCCTCAAAAGATAAGGACTGTTCTTCCACAAAAACAATCTGATACCTTTAACATTTAAGAATAATCCAGTTTCTAATTAAACTAAAGAGCTTCTGTACAGCAAAAGAAACTATCATCAGAGTGAACAGGCAACCTACAGAATGGGAAAAAACATTTGCAATCTACCCATCTGACAAAGGGCTAATTTCCAGAATCTACAAAGAACTTAAACAAATTTACAAGAAAAAACAAACAACCCCATCAAAAAGTGGGCAAAGGATATATGAACAGACACTTCTCAAAAGAAGACATTTATGCAGCTGACAGACACATGAAAGGATTCTTATCATCACTGGTCATCAGAGAAATGCAAATCAAAACCACAGTGAGATACCAATCTCATGCCAGTTTAGAATGGCGATCATTAAAAAGTCAGGAAACAACAGATGCTGGAGAGGATGTGGAGAAATAGGAAGGCTTTTACACTGTTAGTGGGAATGCACATTAGTTCAACTATTTGTGGAAGACAGTGTGGCAATTCCTCAAGGATCTAGAACTATAAATACCATTTGACCCAGCAATCCTATTACTGGGTATATACCCAAAGGATTATAAATCATGCTCCTATAAAGACACATGGACACGTATGTTTATAGCGTCACTGTTCACAGTAGCAAAGACTTGGAACCAACCGAAATGGCCATCAGTCATAGACTGGATAAAGAAAATGTGGCACACATACACCATGAAACACTATGTAGCCATAAAAAAGGATGAGCTCATGTCCTTTGCAGGGACATGGATGAAGCTGGAAACGATCATTCTCAGCAAACTATCGCAAGGACAGAAAACCAAACACCGCATCTTTTCACTCATAGGTGGGAATTGAACAATGAGAACACATGGACCCAGGGTGGGGAACATCACACACCAGGGCCTGTTGTGGGGTGGGGGGCTGGGGGAGGGATAGCATTAGGAGATATACCTAATGTAAATGACGAGTTGATGGGTTCAGCAAGCCAACATGGCACATGTATACCTATGTAACAAACCTGCACATTGTGCACATGTACCCTGGAACTTAAAGTATAATAATAATGTAAAAAAAGAATAATCCAGTCAATGCTAACCTAAATGTCTCAAGGAATTCTGTATTTTCTGAAGGTATTTTTTTTTTTTTTTTGAGATGTAGTCTCGCTCTGCCACCCAGGCTGGAGTGCAGTGGTGCGATCTCGGCTGACTGCAACCTGAGCCTCCTGGGTTCATGCCATTCTCCTGCCTCAGCCTCCCGAGTAGCTGGGACTACAGGTGCCTGCCACCGTGCCCGGCTAATTTTTTGCATTTTTAATAGACGAGGTTTCACTGTGTTAGCCAAGATGGTCTCAATCTCCTGACCTCATGATCTGCCTGCCTTGGCCTCCCAAAGTGCTGGGATTACAGGTGTGAGCCACCACGCCTGTCTGAAGATTGTTTTTTACTTAAGGTCCAAATAACATCAGCTTTTGGGGATTGGTTGATATGTCTGTAAAGGCTCTTTTAATCTTTATGTTTTCTCTCCATCTCTTTGTTATTTCTCCTTGCAGTTTAGACATTGAAGAAGGTTGGTTATTTGACCTGCAGAGTTTCTCACAGTCTGGATTTTGCTAATTTCATTGCCATGTTGTAATTCAGTGTTCTGTTTGATGCTTGTTGGTAGTTGGATCGAGATAGTTGTTAAGATTCAGGTTCAATTTTGTTTTCTCAAGACTAATTTATTGATGGTGTGTTGTTCCCTTAGGAGCCCCACTGCATCAGGTGATCACTCTGGGATACTGGCAATCAGTGATGGATCCATTAATTCATTAAGGGCTGTAAAATAATGATATTCTAATTCTGTCAGTTTTTTCCTCCTGTCCTAGAAGGACCACTTCTATAAGAAAGGGGTCTCCACATTTAAAACATTTGCAAACCATTGCATACTGAGTATCACATGGTCTTTACTTAATCTGTAGTCCCACTTTCATGTTTTAGAGAAAAGAAAAAAGAAAAACACCATTTCCAGGCCTTATCTGCCTTAGAAATCATATGTAGGTGACAGTTTACTTTCTGACCTGTAGACAGTCTACGGGTAAGGGAACTGATAATGTTATGTTATCCTACTGCACTCACTTGCCAAGCTAGCCTGTTTTCAAGATACTCTCTAAATGATCAAAAAATACCTCTGTCCTGTTACCAGAAAACCTCCTGGCCAACATACCCTTCCCATTTCTGACAGAATAGGTATTAACGTGCAAAAAAAAGTTAAAGTTATCAGTATGTATTTTAAATTACTATAAGCAAAAGTTTAATACAAATCAGTCGATCATTTATTCAGAAAGTCAGCCTTATCTGCTGCTATAACCTCAGAATTGAGAGCAGCAGAGTCTGCACATGGTAGTTGCCCCATAAATATGTTTGAATGGGTACATGAGTTAAGTAAAGGGTATAGTGTACTTTTCCAAATGAATCAAGGTGAGGCTTTACTTATTCACAGTTTACTCCCTCTTGCTTCCAGGGTAGTGTTTCAGCAACCTGCCTGCTGTGGGAATAAGTGATCAATCATCTTCTGTCATACCCAGTAATCTTTCTACTGGGTGGATCTCTAATAGAGAGCCTTTCAAAGCTGTACTCAGGAGATGAGGCTGTCATTTCTTTGTGCAGAGGGAGCCCTCCTTTTGCAAATTTCCTTGTCCCTTTAGCTTTATGCATCATGAGCCAAAGTTTGCTTATGGATTTCCTTAGAGTCACGGTTACTAATAGTTAGGGAGTTTCTCTTCAGATAACTTATATGTAGAGTATTTTATGAAAGAGCATAAGACTTGGAGTCAGATGTAGTCTGGTTCAAATCCCAACCCTGCCTCTATTACATTGTGTCATCTCAAGTCACTACTCAGCCTAACTGGAGCCTTAGTTTCCTAATCTATAAGCCAAAGATAATAGCTATCCTAAAGACTTATTATGAAGATAAAAAATTAGGATCTATAATTCACTGAGGTCATTGCTTTGAATATCAGTCATTAAATGAAAATATTTTGATCATGAACTTTGAATACCAATATTTGTAATCATTTTGGTCTACCCTGGAAGTGGTATATGGTATATGTACTTCAATGGACCAGAATTATGAGAAAAACTCAAAATATACCAAGTTAGAGGTAAGTCCTCGCCCGGGTTCCCTGGAAAACAGATCCCCCAGGCAGAACTGTATGTGTTAGATTCTACAATTATCATTTATATGATATTCTAGGACAGGTAAAGCTTGATGCTGAAATAAATCAGAACAGTGTTTGCCTAGGAATGTGAGAAGAGTGGATTGACTGGTGAGGGGCCTAAGGAAACTTCCTGGGCTGCTGGTTGCTCTAGATCTGGATGCAAGGGTGGGTCACATAGGTGTAGGCATTTGTCAAAACTTACTGCATGCAGATTATGTTCCATTACAAAGTGAAAGCTTGGGTACTAGCACTTTATTGGGGAGTGCAATCCCAGGGAAGCAAGTGTGAGTGTGAATAAGAAGGAGTGAACAGGGAGGGCAAGGGGGGCGAATACAAGGAAGTGCATCATAGATGAGAAAGCTGGCTTTGTGGCAAGCTGTCTACATGGTCTTCCAGGGGTGTCTTGGGAGAAGCCATATGAAATTATTATGCTTCTGAGCAGTGCAGGGGGAGAGAGGAAGAAGAATTCATTGGTCATTTCCCTGAGAGGCCAGGAGGAATCGCCTGCCACAAGTACCTCAGCCGGTGACTGTGGCAGAGGCCTGGACTACCTGGCTGTACAGCAAGCCATTGCCAGGGCCTCTCAGGCCGGAAACAAGGCCAGTGCACAGATATTGGGTGAGGCACAAGTGACCCAGGTGTAGGCACAGGGAGTTCTAGGCATGGTGAACGGTAAGCTCTGCAGAGCCAGAATGCTTGAGTCAAGATCCTGTCTCCACCACTCACCAATTATGTAGCTTTGGGCAAGTGATTTAACCTTACCAAGCTTCAGTCTCCCTGTAGCTGTGCTGTTAGTGGCCCTGGGCCCACCCCAGAAGTTGTCTTCAGACAGTTCTCCTGCACCCTGACAAGGCTGTTTGTGTCTTTTACCTGAGGGCTTTCTCTAGCCGTAGGAGTGAACTGCTTCTCGCTATGGAACAGGCCAGACATCAGGGAAGGAGAGGGAACATTTCCAGGAGTGACCCTCAACCAATGAGGAGTAAAACTGTAGGATAAAACTGCGGCCTCCTAGCCCCTTCATGGGAACATTCCGAGCATGCTCACACAGTCTCTCAGACAGTTCCCGGCAAGACTGAGCTCTGGTTACTTGCGGCTCTGATTACTGTTCACGAAGGCACCATGTTTCGGCATCCTTCCCTTCCCTGACTCCATTCCTCACTTCCCTACCTATGCTTCCCGGTAATATTCCCCAGAAAAAATCCTTGTCCCTGACTCCTTGTCTCAGGGTCTGCTTTTTGAGAGACCCAACCTCAGGACATCACCCGTCAGCAAAATATTGTGAGGATTCATTGGGATAATATAGACAAGGCCCACAGAGCAGGCCTGCCTCTTACCAAGTATAAAATAAATGGAGCAATCCTTTTGGCTATTTCACCCACAGGAAGGATGCCATGTTATTTATCATCCAAATGGGACACTTTTGAGAGGGAAAGTTGGCACACTGTTAATTACTCAGAGACAACAGGTAAACACTGGGGCCGTCCTGGAAAAATCCAGGATATATTGTCACCTGACAGTCATGATTTCAGTAGAAAAGAAGTTCTCTATACAACGGAAATTCTAGCCTAGGCCAAATATTATAAACAGCCCTTAACTGTTTCATAATTTCACTCTTTGTTTTAAGAGTCCATATCCTCCAGGGCGGAGTGCAGTGATGCAATCACAACTCACTGTGGCCTCAAACTCCTGGGTTCACGTGATTCTCCCACCTCAGCTGCTCGAGTGGGTGGGACTATAGGCGTGCGCCACCATGCCTGGATAATTTTTATTTATTTTAGAGATGGGGATCTCACTATGTTGCCCAGCCTGCTTATTTTTTATTGATTGATTTATTTATTTTAGAGATGGGGGGGTCTCACTATGTTTCCCAGGATGGTCTCAAACTCCCAGCTTCAAGCAATCCTCTCACCTCAGCCTTCCAAAGTGCTGGGATTACAGGCCTGAGCCACCAGGCTTCACCAATTTCACATTTTTATGTGTTATTGTTTCTTAAAGTGGAAGTGTGTACTGTGCTGCTTTATTACCTGAAAGAGATAATATTAAACCTCAAATTTGCAACTTAACAATGAAAATGTCATTTACAAAGAACTGACGGGATATCACACACAGAGAGAGGTGCTTTACATCTAAACACAATGGGAAGAACTATTCACACTTTTCCTGGTAGAGTAGCAAATTGAATTTTGAGAGACCAGAAACTTCAGATGTAGAAAGCTAATATCCAAATGTGATGCATTTGAAAGAATATGAGAATTATTGTCTAGATAGTGTTGACCAAGAATAGCCATTTCTCATGGTGAAAATAAGAAATGTAGAATCTCAGCTCCAATTAGAGCTGGAAGGAGCCTTATAGATCACGTCATCTGGTGGTTCACAAACATCTCTGCTGCTGAAGTCACTTAGAGGAGCTTTTGTAAATATGCAGAGAACTGACCCTTATGCCGGGAGGCCACAGATGGCCTAGAGGAGGGCTCAGGAAGCTGTGTCCTGTGGGCAACCTGGTCAAATCCAGACAGACCCATTTGTTTCCATATTGTCTATGGTTGCTTTGGTTACGTAATGGCAGAGTCAAGTCTGAGTAGTTGTGACAGAGATCATATAGCCTGCAAAACCTGGAATATATGGCACTTTATATTAAAAATTTGCCTCCCGCTAGCCAAAAACAAACTATATTTTAAAATGCTTTCCAGAAGATTCTGGTGTGCAACCAGTTTGGGAATTACTGATGACAATTTGTGTCCTCCATTTACAAATACAGTAATCCGAGAGCCCCAAAAAGTGAGGTGACTTGCCCAGCCTTGCTAAGCTGAGACAAGACTGAGGAACATCTCACTTTTTAAACCTCATCTTCCTACCACCTCACCCTGTCTCTCTAAAGATGCTACTCCCTTCTGTTAAAAATCAGCCTCTTCACTTGACCATTGTGGGGCTCAGCAGACAGCAGTCGGTTCTCTGGCCAACAACATTTGATGATGAATAATACAGTGAATTGGCTTGTCATCTGGCATCGTAACTTTCACGCATGCCAGAACGCCTTCCCTTTGTCACGGGCACCATCTGGGTATAAAACCACGTGGAATTTCCAACAAATGGCATTTGATAGACATGTGTGATGGAAATCTCTGAAGCGAAAGGCTGTGGGGAATGAGAGGGGTCATGCGTGCTGACAGATAATTATTTATTCTTTGGTTCATTCATTCAACAAACTTTTACTAGTGCCTTACTATAAACCAAGCACAATGCCGGGCACTGGGTATTTGGTCTCTCTCTTCATGTATCCTATAATTTGATGGAGGTAAACAATAAATAAAATAATGGATAACTAATTAAATAGATAAGTAGATAGAGACACCTACAGTTGCTGTGAGTTTGTTACAGACAAGCACAATTCAATATGGAACACAAAAGAGGTAACAATTACCAAGTGCCTGTTATGCTCCTGGTAGTCTTTTGACATGTCATGTATGTACTGACTAATTTAATGCCCACAACAGTCCTGTGGAGGTACGTGCTATTAATACTTTAACTCTCATTTTACAGATGGGAAAACTGAGGCACGGGTTGGTTCATTGTTTTGCCCAAGGTCACATGGCTAATGGTGAAGCCAAGATTTCAATATATGCAGTCTGGTTCCAGAGTTTTTAATCAGTGTGTTTTATGCCCCCGATAGAAGGATGCCAATCTGAGAAAGCACCATTAAAGCTGTTCTGGTGTCTTTCACAAATGCGTAGCACATACAGGCATTTTATAAATATGTAATGAATGTGTGGATTAAGGTATACATGTATCTATATATTCTTAAAAATTTTATCTAGCATAAAATGATCTGTAGTGAGTCCTGCATTATCCATCCTCATTTTTTTCCTGAGTATTTGAGCTATTACCAGCTATTTCAGCCAAAGCACTGCTGCACTTTAATAAGAAAGGTGAAATGCAATAATTAGACAGAGCTCATTAAATCAGTTCAATGATTCTGAAGTAGGAACCAGAGAACCATAATTTACTGAAATGTTTGAAGTATTAGTATGCAGTGAGAATAATAAAACTATGAAGTTAAATTCTTACAAGATTGCTGCAAGAAAAAAGGCAGTGGATCATAAACATAGAAGTACCAACGGTGTATTTATTGCATTTTGTTAGCACATAAAGCACTGTGTGTTTAGGAGGAAGTTAAGCAGACTCAGAGTCTCAGGAAGCGTTTGTGCCCTAGAGGTTTGTAAGGATCAGATTCTTCTGGGTTGATTCCCCATTACAGAGTGAGTCAGCAGGCAGGTGTTCTTCAAACTAATTTTAAGTGACATCTTTGTGAATCGGAAGTGGTGGGTCTTTGGAGCAAATTAGACTCCTTTTTTTTTTTTTAACCAGCCCATCAGCTTCAAGGTTAGACTGCTTTTTTGCCACCTCGTGGAAGACCCACATTCTCCCCAGGTAATAAGAGTAGAATCTACCAATACACTGGCTTTGATTACAAGCGTGTTTTTCTAAGCCATGTTTGAATCGTAATGGCCAACTTTGGTCTTCTCAGTAATTAATACCCTGAAGGTATCCAAACACTTATTCTGCTCATGGGATATTTAACCATGTCAGATGAAAGAGGAGAATTTGGCTGGCTATATATTTTTTGAAATCTTCAAATCCTGTAACATGGTTAATTAGCCCATCAATTGTCCACCTTCCGTGTTCAGTCTTTGTATGTTGAGGACACATTGTAGCTCTTCCCTGCTTTTTGGCTAACCCCTACTTTAAGACCCACTTTAAATGTTGTCTTCTCAGAAACCCATGCTAAATCTCAGACTAGACTAGTTTTTCCTATATTTTCCCATCTTTTCTATCCTTTCTGTTAATATGATTTGCATAATCATTGTTTAATGCCTCATGCTCTGTGAGCATAGACTGTCTAGTTCACCATCGTATACCCAGCCCACATGACCCAATGTAAAAATTGAATCAATAGTCATATAATGAGCACATGTATCCTAGAAGCTAATGAGCTCTACTTGACTCCATCTATGAGCACTTTCTGGGCTCTATGGTGTAAATTTTGCTATTAATTTGCCATTTGCTTACAAACTCTTTCAGTGTGAGTTCCTCCGAAGCAGAACCTGAAACAGGATCTTGGGTGCAGGAAGCTAGTTTGGGAGAGGAGATTTCCAGGAAGCAGGAGACAGAAGTGGAGGGAGTGAATAAGAGAGGGAGAAAAGCCAAGAAAGATGGCTTTTATGGGCAACAGGGGCTCCTTTCTGCCAACTCTGCAGCCCAGAGGCTGGGGCATTTATCCATGCTCCCCATTGTTGAGGGCTGCCCCTGGGGGTGTTACCGCCTCCTAAAAGCAGAAAGACAAATGGTGGAAGAATGAGGTGAGAGCTGTCCATATTGCTAGAACTGTCAACCTCAGCTAAGGCTGAAATTAGGGAAATGTGATTGTGGGGACAAGGATCTGCTACTAAGCCAGAAAACTTCTTTTCTAAATACATTTTCTAATCTAGATAGAAACGGTAAACTGTGCTTCAGAAAGAATTCAGTGGACTTTAAAAATTGTTTAATATAAAGAAAAACATCCATTCTGTTTGGAGGACAACATAAATAATTTAGGAGAACAAAACGTGGCACAAGATTTTAACACTTCAACCTCGGCCATGTTACCATTTTAGTGGAGTACAGTAATGACAAGCAGTGTGCCCAAAGGGACACACTCCCAGGACCCCAAGTAGATGTTCAAAGACTGGTAGAAACATTGTTGCTTTTTATGTAGACTAATATTTTATTTTCTCTATCTTCAATATCACTTATTTTCTCTTTTTCTTATTACAAAGTAAAGCATGTTTATTCTGGAAAATTGAGAAAATACAACTAAGAACAAAGAAGGAAATAAAAGCCATTTGTAGTTCCCTTACCCAGATACAGCCATGCTAATCTTTTTTTCCTTTCAGTCCTTTATCCAGACATTACAAAAATATAACCATCCTGTTCATACCATACTTAAAATTTTTGCATGCTGTGGACATTTTTCTATATTTTTGCTTGCTGTGAACGTGAATAAATAATTCCCTCCTTTCTTTTCTTTTTTCTTTTTTCTTTGTTCCTTCATTCCTGTCTTTCTTTTGCAAAAATAACTTTAACTTTTCCTGGTTATAAAAGTAATACCTGTTCATTGTTAAATACACACACACACACATACACATTTGTGTGTGTGTATGTGAATTAGACTGCAGAAAAGAAATTCCTACCATTTAAAGCAGGAGTCTGCAAACTTTTTCTCTACAGGGCCACATAGTGAATATTTTTAGCTTTGTGGGCAACACGGACTGTGTTGCAGCTACTCAGCTGTGCCATTTTAGTAAGAAAGCAGCCATAGACAACATGTAAAAGAAAGAGTGTGGCTGTGTTCCAATAAAACTTTATTTAGCCAGTCCAGGAACTAGTTTGCTGACCCCATCGGAAGGAAAGCACTAATAACATGCAGACATATACTTTTTTTTTTTTTTTACAAAAATGGAATCATACTACATAAACTGTCTTGTATGTATTTAAATATTCGTTTGTGTCTGTTGTGTGCCAGCTCATAGACAGTGGTGTATACGATGGCGAACAAGACAGACATGGACGCTGCTTTCCTGGAGTTTACTGCAGGAGACGCAATTAACATAAGTGCTCTGAGAGTAATGAGGGGGCTGTGATGGAGAAAAATCAGCTTTCTAGTGTAGTGTAACTTTCGCAACCAATCTCTCCTTTGCGGGCATTTAATTTCCTTAATTGTTTCTATTATAGACTGCACTGTCATAAACATTTTTGGGACTAAGGCTTTATGAAAAACCATCATTTTTTCCTTAGGCTAAATTCCTTGAAATGGAATAGCTGAGTCAAAAGGCATATGAATTTTTTTTAGTCTTTTGCTAAGCACGAACAAACTGCTTTCTAGAAAACTTGTATCAACTTACACTTCTACCTGGGTTGGCATTTTTTTTTTCTTACTTCCTTTGTGCAAATACTTTGGGTTTCATGAATTGACAAAGTGAAATGTAAGTGTCATAAATCTTAGCTGTGAAACGGAAATGAAGAAGTAGGGAATCATATCATATGAGGGAGAGGATCTCTGTTTCAGAGTTTTGTCTCTGGGGGCATCTGTGATTCAATCCCTATATAATAGATGGAAATAAATCTCACAAGTTCCTTAGAGATATTCGGTACCAGTTATTAACTGCCTTCACCATGTGCCAGAAACTAAGCTAAGTCCTTGATGGGCATAATCTGAATTAAGCCTCAAAGCAAAATGGAACTGATGTCAAATGGTTCTGATTTAACCCTCAGAACAAAATGGAACTGAGAAGCTACAAATGGCCACGTGATGGTAGAACGGGATCCTGAACCTAGAGCAGAAGTCTCAAGCTGCCAGCCCTGTGGTCTGCTTTCTTTGGCTCACATAGTGGGAGCCAGCACAGTGTTTAAAAATTTATTAACATAGTTAAAAACATTAAAAAATTGGAAAGTGCCACATAAAATCCATAGTTAAAACTCTGGAAAAATTAAAATACCTAGCCACACTTGGGGTCACATTGTGTCCGAAATTGGGGGGTTCTGGGTCTCACTGACTTCAAGAATGAAGCCGCAGACCCTCGTGGTGAGTGTTACAGTTCTTAAAGATGGCCCGTGCGTAGTTTGTTCCTTCTGATGTTCCAGCGGACGTGTTTGGAGTTTCTTCCTTCTTGTGGGTTCGTGGCCTCACTGGCTTCAGAAGTGAAGCTGCAGACCTTCACAGTGAGTGTTACAGCTCTCAAGGCAGCGTGTCTGGAGTTGTTCGTTCCTCCCGTCCGGAGTTGTTCATTCGTCCTGGTGGGTTCGTGGTCTCGCTGTTCTCAGGAGTGAAGCTGCAGACCTTCACCTTGAGTGTTACAGCTCATAAAGGCAGTGCGGACCCAAAGAGTACATAAAGGTAGTGCGAACCCAAAGAGTGAGCAGTAGCAAAATTTACTGCAAAATCAAAACAACAAGGCTTCCACAGTATGTAAGGAAACCGGAGCCTGTCACCGCTGCATGCTCAGGCAGCCTGCTTTTATTCCCTTATTTGACCCCACCCACATCCTGCTGATTGGCCCATTTTACAGAGAGCTGAATGGTCCATTTTACAGAGCAGATGAGTCCATTTTACAGAGCAGATGGGTCCGTTTTACAGAGAGCTGATTGGTCCGTTTCGACAGGGTGCTGATTGGTCCATTTACAATCCCTGAGCTAGACACAGAGTGCTGATTGATGTATTTACAATCCTTTAGCGAGACATAAAATTTCTCCAAATCCCCACTAGATTAGCTAGACACAGAGCACTGATTGGTGGGTTTACAATCCTTGAGCTAGACACAGAGTGCTGATTGGTGTATTTACAATCCTTTAACTAGACATAAATGTTCTCCAAGTCCCCACCAGATTAGCTAGATACAGAGTGCTGATTGGTGCATCCACGAACCCCAAGCTAGACACAGAGTGCTGATTGGTGCATACACATTCCTCCGGCTAGACATGAAATTTCTCCAAGTCCCCACCCGACTCAGGATCCCAGCTGACTTCGCCTAGTGGATCCCGTGCCAGGGCCGTGGGTGGAGGTCCCCGCCAGTCCTGCATCGTGCGCCTGCACTCCTCAGCCCTTGAGCGGTCGATGGGACCAGGCGCCGTGGAGCAGGGGGCGGCGCCCGTCCGGGAGGCTCAGGCCACACGGGAGCCCACGGCAGGGCTCAGGCATGGCGGGCTGCAGGTCCTGAGCCCTGCCCCTCGGGGAGGCGGCTGAGGCCGGACGAGAATTGGAGTGCGGTGTGGGTGGGCCAGCAGTGCTGGGAGACCCAGCGCACCCTCTGCAGCTGCTGGCCCGGGTGCTAAGCCCCTCACTGCCCGGGGCCGGAGGCGCCGGCCAGCCACTTGGAGTGCAGGGCCTGCCAAGCCCGTGCCACCTGGAACTTGCGCTGGCCTGTGAGCGAGGCGCGCAGCCCTGGTTCCCGCCTGCACCTCTTCCTCCACACCTCCCTGCAAGCAGAGGGATTGGCTCCGGCCTCAGCCAGCCCAGAGAGGGGCTCCCACAGTGCAGCAGCGGGCTGAAGGGCTCCTCAAGTGTGGCCAGAGTGGGCGCCGAGGCCAAGGAGGCGCAGAGAGCAAGCGAGGGCTGCCAGCACACTGTCACCTCCCAACGTTCCTAGTTGCTGTTAGTTGGATAGAGTCAGGGAGTATCTCCTTCTACACACAGGACAGGAGTTCCTATGATGATACTATTGAACTGAGATTACAGCCCACTCAGAAATTCCTCCTTCTTCATTGTTACTGTTGTCGCTGGGGATACAGCAGGAGAATGTGTTCTGCCTCCTCATCCAATCTACTTCTCTTATTTATTTGATTGCCCTGGGCTGTGGGATGGTATAGGCCTGAGGAGGAGGCAAACATGGGTGCAGCCCACCACTGTGATCCAGCTTGAGTCCTAGTGTGGGCGACGCATCAATGCTTGCTTAGGTGAGGAGATATCAAGTTCTTGTGGGGACTCTTGTTTTCTAGGCTTCTGCCTCCCTCCTTTCACATCCATTTTTCTCACTCATCCTTTATCCATCATCTGAATTTCTTTCTGGTACACATCACTGCACTTTTCTTGGCTACATGGATTTCCTTACTCCATTTCACCTTAGAGAATGCACTTGGCCAGGACCTGCTCTCAAAGGGTCAGATCGTCATCTCCTCCTTTTTCCAATTCCTCTCTGCTAAATGCCATGTGCCCCAGCCAGGCCATGTGCCCATCTCTCCCCCACTGGGAACCCAGGCTGAGATTGGTCTTCTACAGGGAATATTCCTGGGATTTTTTAAACTTGTAACTCTGTGTGTCTCCCTAGGCTAAAGGACAACTCTGATAGCCCTAGCAGCTATGAGAGCCAGAGTTTGGCTAGCTCCAGGCATACCTTTGTATTTTATTTATTTAGAGCTGTATTATGCAGCCAAGGAATCTGCTTTTACATACCTGTGCTTCCCAGGTGCCCGGCACTATGCATGGTGCCAAGTCAGAGGGTACCAGGAAGCAAAGGACAATCTGAGAGTCTGAAGGTGCCATCAGAGAGTAAGGACCAAATACAAGAATATGACCCCTGTACCAGGAGTAGATTCAGAAGGTCCCTGACACAGAGCCAGCCAGATGAAGGAGACTTCTATAAGGTGCTGCAACACAAGGCACTGTACATGGATACAGCTTTTAAAAACACCAAATTGGTCTTTTAATGGCCATCTACTCAAGCCCATCTCTTAATTTCTTCCCTAAGCCCACCTGACTGCCTGTGTCTTCAATAAACTCTGTCATTCCCACACTTCTGGAATTGTGTTGTCCAGTATGGAAGCCATTAGCCACACATGGCAACTGAGCATCTGAAACATGGCAAGGCCAAATTGAGATGTAGTGTAAATATAAAGCACACACTGGATTTTGAAGGCTTAGTACGAAAAATAGAATGCAAAATATTGTATCAATAAACTTACGTTAGCTATATGTAAAATAATAATGTTTTGGCTATGTTGGGCTAATATATTACTAAACTTACTCTGTTTTTCTTTTTTACTTTTATTAATGGGGCTGCAGAAATCTGAAAATTATACATGTGCCTGTCATTTGTGACCCACGTTATGTTTCTGTTAGACAGTTCTGTTGTAGAGTACTCCCTGACCTAGCCACATGAAATGTGCTTCTTTATGAATTTGATATTTGCTATATATTCTCAGTCTCTAAATAGGTATAAGACAAGACTAATGTCTAGTTTCTCTCTGTTTCATCAGTCTCTGCCCAAGTATCCCTTTTTCTATTAGAGATCCAATGTGTATTTAATAATGATTCTTTCATTCACTTGACAAATATGTGTTGAACTCATACTCTGTGCCAGGCTTCCTTGGGAACTTAATAAACTTTAACTCAATACCTAGCATAATCCTGACAGGGTAGAAATTATTAGCTTTGTTTCATAGATAAGGAAATTGGGGTAGAAAGTCTAAATGACTTACTCAAGGTCACCCACTCAGTAAGTGGCAAGAAAAGATTTCTCTTTTGTCCAGCTCCAAATCACATGCCCTTCCTACTTAAGCACGCCAATCCTGTTGATCCTTCACCTCTGCCCAGTTGCTTCCTCAATACTGTCTTCTTCTTTGTATATACACACTTGTTACAATGCTTGTTATTAGTCCAGCTTTCCCAGTAGACTTCATGTGAGGACAGAAACTATTTCTCTTCCGATCACTGTTGCATCCCTAGTGCTTTGCACATGCCTAGCACTTAGTAAATATCTGGTGAACATATGAAGGAATAAATGATGATGGCTTCTTCCTCCTACCATTATAAAGTGTGTGTTGAATTCCATTTTCCTGGAGAGGATACAAATTAGAATAAACCTCTACAGCCATCTCTCAACAACTCAGTGTCTCAACGATATTGTAAACATTTGTTTTGTATTTTATTTATTTAGAGCTCCATTGTGCAAAGAAGAAATCCATTTATGTGAGAGTCTGGGAAAGAAATCTCTCCTTCCCTGCTTGTTTCTCTTTCTGCACGTTATGTTATCTGAGACCAACATGACACAACCAGCCACCTGTCTTTTGTCAAAAGAGAATATGCATCCTCGTAACAGCTGTGTGCTGGCTGTTGCCAGGGCCTTAGTACAAAGCTGGGACTGGTGTTTTTTTAAATTATCTTGGCATAATTTTTTCATTATGGAAGTGATCTGAATAGGTTGTAACATGCCAGGACCACCTAGTGGTTATAAGAAACCATCTCACCCACCAGAGAAGAAAGGCAGCCTGGCATGGAGAGAGGATTGCTGAGCTACAAATGATAAGGAATGGTTGCTAGTTTCAGCTTTGCCATGTTCTGTCTCTGCACTTGTGGATGGATAAGCCATGATGCCTCATTGCTGTAAACCTTATTTTTCATATCTGTAAAGAGAAGACGTTAAAATAGACGAGGGAGGACAGTACCGTGGCCTGTGTACCACCCTGCTGTTGCCACCTTCCACTGCAGACATTGCCGATCAATCACAATATATTCTTCCATTGATCCAGGCTACAGCTTCATAAACCTTATCACAGCACTTCCTACAGCTATCACCCATCAGTCACTGATCATTGCCAGGCCAACAGTTCTTTCTGGAGTCTCACAAATGTAGATAGTGGTTTATTGTTTGTTTGTTTTGGTGCAGGATAGGAAGAAAAGAGATCACAGCAGGACAGTTTTTATTCTCAAAAACCATCTCTACTTTACTTGGAAATCACCACCCTGGCTATGATGACATCACACATCATCCTCTGATATTACCCTGATGTGAAAGGTCCCTGGGGCCCTGCTGGTTCCTGGAAGCACTGAGAAGGCAGAGGCTCTGAGTGGAGGGAGGGAGCCACATTCTTTCTGAAGCCCTGCTAGAGCTGGTCGTTAGGATATGGCCGCACCCTTGTACGTAACCTAAAACTCTGAGATATTAGCTGGATTGTGGGAATTTCTCCTCATTAGTCAGAACCCCATTGTGGGGCTCTTCAGATCACTGTTTAAATTTGGACTTTTCTGGGAAAGTTTGATTTAGTGGGAAGGCCATCAGAAAATGACTTTTCATGGCAAATGTACCATCAGATGGAAAAAGGCCACAGAACTGGCTTACTTTTTTTTGTTGTTGTTGTTCTGTTGTTGTTGGGTTTTTGTTGTTGTTGTTGTTGTTTTGGAGATGGAGTTTCACTGTTGTCACCCAGGCTGGAGTGCAATGGCACAATCTTGGCTCACTGCAACCTCCGCCTCCTGGGTTCAAGCGATTCTCTTGCCTCAGCCTCCCCCGTAACTGGGATTATAGGCATGTACAACCATGCCTAGCTAATTTTTTGTATTTTCAGTAGAGACGGGGTTTCCCCATGTTAGACAGGCTGGTCTTGAACTCCTGACCTCAGGTGATCTGCCTGCCCTTGCCTCCCAAAGTGCTGGGATTAGCGGTGTGAGCCACCACCCCTAACCTATTTTGTTTTTTTGAGACAGCGTCTCATTCTGTCACCCAGGCTGGAGTGAACCTGGGCTCAAGCGATCCTCCCACCTCAGTCTCCCAAGTAGCTGAAACTACAGGCCCATGCCATCATGCCTGGCTAATTCTTTTCAGGCTGGTGTCTAACTCCTGGGCTCAAGTGATCCTCCTGCCTGGGCCTCCCAAAGTGCTGGGATTACAGGCATGAGCCACTACATTTGGCCTGAACTGGTTTACATTTTTAAAGCATAAAAACGTGAACGTAAATAAATGTCTGAAAGTAGATAATCATGATGGCTAATGATTATTGTCTGCAGGCATTGTATGAGATGCTTTACAAATTTCATCTCGCGTCATTCTCAAAACCTTGAGAAATCAGTGACCTTGTTCTCCCCATTTTACTGGCAGGGAAACTGAGGCTGAGGAAGGTAAAGTAACTCCCATGCCCACAAGCTTGTCAAGCATAGGAGTCCGGATAAGAAGCCAAATGTATGGCTCCAGAAGCGGCCCTCTTAGTTTCTATATCATGGTGCCCTACTAAAAGTTTGAGAGTGATTATCTTAAAGTATTGGGATTAACAATTTTAAATTGTTAAAAATTGGTCTAACATTTTTTCTTTGTGCTTTTCTGGGTTTTCCAAAATTTCTGCATTGAACCGTATAACCATTGAAAACAAAACAGAACAGAAGCCTTAGGGGAAAAAAAAAATCACAAGACTAAGAATTTAGAATCTGATTCAGAAGACCTGGATTTCACACTCAGTCTTTTTAGCTGGTTGTCTGACCTCAGGCTGATAATTTCACTTGTCTGGGCCTTGGTTTCCTTGTCCAGAAAATGTGATCATAGGACTGGATGATCTGTAAGATTCCTTTTAGGATGGAAGTTATATACATTTATTTGAATAGGGGCTAGGAGATAATATCTAGATGCATTCATCCGCTTTTTCACCTCCTGGCAAATGATGATTATTTAAGAGTCAACTCTTTTGCATTATGTGGCATAAAATACCTGTAGCTTAGTGCTCTGGAAGCAAAATAAGCTTCTTTTTAAAATCAAAACTGTAAGGTTCTCAAAACAAATGTGTTAGAACACAATCTTTGTTGTCGTCATGCAAGTCTTCATGCAGGACTTGACCTTTTAAATACAGTTCATTTCTGTCATAGATGTCTATTTGGTTATCTAGTCTAAACTTAGTGGTTGTGCAGTATGGAGGTCATTGAGGTAATGTTAGAGTTAAAATACATGGTATCTTATTAAGTTGGTTGCATTTATAGATCTTGAGAGGCCTTGGGGTGACAAAAATCTGAGTTATGCATTGAATTAAGCAGAGTTATATAAAGCCTGTTGAATATTAATTTTGTAATGATTCACCTTACAGTTTTACGAGGCTAGATATAAAAAGATGCTGTGAATAATTGAGCCCATCATCTATAAAATGAAGTCTAGGCAATGGAAATAAAGAGAGCAAAGCCTTTTCCTCCTTTGCTAGCTTCTACCTGAAAACTCAGCCTCCCCAGTTTGTTAAAGCATTACATGAATGTATACTAAAAAAATTCAAGGAGTATACACTAAAGAAAAAATTGAAATGTGGACATTTTAACCATATTATAGTTTTCTTTATTCTTTATAGTCTGAATATTTTATAATTTTTTTCAGGTTGCATTTTTTCAAAATTGTTTCTACAGTAAAGCAAATTCTTGTACATGAGACACAAAATTATTTGTATCTCTTGTCTCTCAAATGACCCTTTGCAGAAGTTATACAAATGAGCAATAAGCCCCCAAAAATGATGCTCAACATTATTAGTCATCTAGGAAGTGCAAACTCAAATCACAGTGAGATGCCAACTACTTCATAGCTATTAAAATGGCTAAAATTTAAAGACTAACAATGCCAAGTATCAGTGAGGATGTGGAGCAACTGGAATTCCCATACACTGCTGGTGTAAATATAAAATGGTAAAACCACTTTAGACCATAGATCTCAGTTTTTTATAAAATTAAAAATTCCCTGATCATAGAATCTCACAATTCCACTCCAAAGTATTTACTGAAAAGCAATGAAAAGATATGCTCATAAAAGATTTGTACTGGGGCCAGGTGCAGTGTCTCACAGCTGTAATCCCAGCACTTTGGGAGGCCAAGGCAGGTGGATCACCTGAGGTCAGGAGTTCGAGACCAGCCTGGCTAACATGATGAAACATTGTCTGTACTAAAAATACAAAAATTAGCCAGGTGTGGTGGCACACGCCTGTAATCCCAGCTACTTGGGAGGCTGAGCCACGAGAATCCCCTGAACCCAGGAAGCGGAGGTTGCAGTGATCCGAGATCGCAACACTGCACTCCAGCCTGGGCAATAGAGTGAGACTCTGTCTCAAAAAATGAAAAAAAAAAAAAAAAGATTTGTATTGGAATGTCCATGAGAGCGGCATTTATGATAACCCAAACAGGAAGGAATCCAAATGTCCATCAGAAGGTGAATGGATAAACAAATTGTGATATAGCCATACAATAGAATACTATAAAATGAAACAGTAAAAAAGAACAAACTACTAATATATGCCATAACATGGATGAATCTCGAAAACATCATGCAAACCAAAAGGAGCCAGAGACACAAAAACATTCGGACTATATGATTCTATTCATGTGAAATTCTAGAAAAAGTAATACGTAATGTCAGAGAGCAGATCAGTGGTTTCCTAAGAGAAGGGCAGAAAGTAAGAGAGAGAAATGAGCACAAAGGGATATAAAGGAATTTCTTCAGAGAGAAAAATGTTTTGTTATCTTCTAAATACCCTGACTTGATCACTACACGTTATATACCTGTAACAAAATTTCCCATGTATCTCCTAAATTTATTCAAAAAAAGAGAGATATTCCATATCTTGATTGTGGTGGTGGGTAAGGACTGTATATATTTGTCAAAATCTGTTTAACTCCACACTTAAAATGGGAATATTTTATTGTGTATATATGTTATACCTCAAAAAAGTTGATTGTTTAAATGCCTTCTTCAACATCTCTCTCATTGATACATTAGTATCTCTAGAAGATGATCTTATAAGATCTTGATTCCAAATCAAGGTTCTGGTTATTTACTCATTATGGGATCTTGAGTCTCATCTTCACATATATGAAATAGGTACAATAACTACATTTGGCGAACCTCACAGATTTTCCCTAAGAAACAAAAGAGATGACGAGTATGTAAAAGAGATTTATAAATTATGATACTGTGTAGAAAACTGGCTGTCACTACCACTCTGTAGCTCACTGTGCAAGTCAGAGTGGAATTACCTACATTTGACACCCATTTAAAGCTTCAGTTCGTTGATCCTCTTATTTGAGCCCCAAATGAACCACCCCTATATTGAATGCCTGGCGAGAACACAGAGTATCTCAGCAAAATTTCCCGAGCATTAAAAAAAAAATCCACCTGCTTCAATCTGTGTGACATGTGGATCAACCCACTCAGACTCTGAGCCCTTCACTTCCAGCAGTCACTACCTACACAATCATTCCCTCAAGAAGCACTGTAAGAGTCATCTTAGCTTGTCAATGAGGCTTAAATTTCGCTTGACTGATGTCTCCAAAGGGTCTTATGTTTTCAGAGGAACGCGCTCCATGTCAGGGATTCTAAACTAGTTGTGGGGTGACAATGAGGATATTCATAGAGAGTGAGATATGTGTCTTCTGCTAATTAACTTGTCTTCCAAGCAACAAATTGAGTTTTAACTCTGAGTAGAGGGAGAACATTGAAAATTGGGTTCTAACTTAATCTAAAATAACACATGGCCTGGCACAGGTGACTCACGCCTGTAATCTCAGCACTTTGGGAGGCCGAGGCGGGCTGATCACCTGAGATGAGGTCGAGACTGGCCTGGCCAACATAACGAAACCTCATCTTTACTAAAAATGCGAAAATTAGCCAGGTGTGTTGGTGTGTGCCTTTATTCTCAGCTACTAGGGAGGCTGAGGCAGGAGAATCAGTTGAACCAGGGAGGCAGAGGTTGCAGTGAGCTGAGATCGCACCACTGCACTCCAGCCAGGATGACAGATTGAGACTCCATCTCAAGAAAAAAAATAAAATAATTGTAGGCCAGGCACGGTGGCTCACGCCTGCAATCCCAGCACTTTGCGAGGCCGAAGTGGGCAGATCATTAAGTCAGGAGTTCAAGACCAGCTTAACCAACATGATGAAACCTTGTCTCTACTAAAAATACAAAAATTAGCCAGGTGTGGTGGTACATGCCTGTAATCTCAGCTACTCAGGAGGCTGAGGCAGGAGAATCACTTGATCCCGGGAGGTGGAGGTTATAGTGAGCCAGGATCACGCCACTGTACTCCAGCCTGGGTGACAAAGCGAGACTCCACCTCAGAAAATTAAATAAATAAATAAATAAATAAATAAATAAATAAACAAACAAACACACACATATATTCATGTGACAAATAGTCACTGAGTATCTACTATGTGCATTGTCCCAGGCTATGAAGATGTAGCAGTGAACAGGACAAAGCAATATCTTCCTCCCCTTGGAGGTGAAATTCTAGTGGAACAAGAAAACCAGCAAGCAAATAAACAGTGTAATTTCAGGACCAGACAGAAAATAAACAGGAGTAGAGAACAACACAAACGTAGCTTAATACTATTTAGGATATAGTGATCTGGGAAGGTCATGTGAGTTGAATTAGAATTATGAGATGGAGCCAGCTATGTGAAGATCTAGAGAAATCACGATCCAAACAGTGACACAGCAAGTGCCAAGTCCCTGCAGTGAGAATGGACTTGACCCAGTAAAGTGGGAAAAGGAGGCCAATGTGGGGTGTATTGAGAGTGAAGGGAAGACTGGCATGAAATGAGATTTCAGTGGTAGATAGGAATCCACATAGGAGCTGGAGTTTAAGTTTTAGTCTATGTAAAATCAGAAGTCACTGAGGAGTTTTAAGCAGGGGGTTTGATGAATGAGAAGTGGGATGATGGGGTGGAAAAATATATAGGTTTATGGCCTGAGCAACCAAGGGTTGGCAGGAATCTTTCTTAGGAGCCACCTGGAGTGATTGGCTAGGGTGTCTGCATCCTTTGTCTGCTGTTAGAGCAGAGACCGAATTGCTCCGAAGACTGGAATAGCAGTATTTGTAAATACCCTGTGACGTGAACTCTGGTTGTAAATACTGCATCGTCCCCCTTCTGTGATTCTCCAGACGTGCTAATAAGTGGGTGCTGGAAATGTCATGATCTTCTAATCACAACCTTCTTTTTATGAGCCTTTGCAGCAGACACCAGTTCAGGGCAAGCTCCAAACCCTTTCTGGCTGCTGTCGTTTCTGGCGGGTGTGTCACTTGTATGCATCACTCTCACCGCAGCGGGAGTGCTCGGGGGAGTTTACTTTTGCTTTGCGAGACTTTTGGAAGGTTGCCTATATTCGTTAATTGTGGCGTAGGAATTACTTTGTCAGAAATTTTGGAGCCCAGGAGTCTAAAAAATTACAGGTATTATTAAATATTTAAGAATTGCTTAATTTCTCCATGTGGTATGAGATTTTGGCTGAAATTGGATCCTTGGGCTATTTACATCTAGTTCAGCATTACAGAGCCACTTTTGCCTATTAAAACAAGTTTGAAAATTGTTTAAAACAATCTAGTGGATAAGTGTGTGTAGAGATTTTGTTGTTTCTTTATGTTCATGGAGATGAGTAGTGAACATAGCACTGAAACAGAAGCAATCATCTTAGCTTGTGAAAATCCTGTTTGAGTAATAATGGGAAATGTTATCTTTTAAAATGTTTTGGTTATTTTATTTTCCATTACAAACATGATATAAGTTCCTCCTAGAAAATTTGGAAGGTATGGGGTGAGAGTCAGGCGTAACCTAATCACACAGAAATCCATGAGATGTTGAAGTCTCCCATAAAATGATAGAGCTGGAATGCACTTTTACAACTATGTGGTTGAAAGAAAAAAAAAACTTTATTTCAAAAATCACAACACTTCTGATACCACATGTGTGGGTTTTCCACACTAAGCAATCATTTCTCCAACTCTTCATACACCAACTGGATGTCCTCAATTCAATTCAGTTCAATTTTGATTTCACAAAATCTACCTGAAATTAGCATCAGACACTGTAATCACCCAAATGGGTTCTTCTTGCCCGCTGCACAGATAAACCCAATTCACTGAGACAGTGTTATTGCAGTAAAGAAAGAGTTTAATTAATGCAAGGCTGGCCAAGCAGAAGGATTGGGGCTGTTACTCAAATCAGTCTCCCCAAAGAGGCTAGGAGTTTTCAAGGATAGTTTGGTGGGCAGGGGGCTAGGCAATGGAGAACGCTGATTGATTGGGAGATGAAATCAGAGGGGTGTGGAAAATGGTCCTCGTGTGCTGTCAGCCTCTGGATGGGGGGGCCACAAGTCCAGCCAAATCCCTGGTATGGGTGAAGTTAGTCATCAAAATGCAAAAGTCTGAAAAACATCTCAAACGACCAATCTTGGGTTCTACAATAGCGATGTATCTACAGGAGTAATTGGGGAAGTTACAGATCTTATGAGTTCCAGAACAATGGCTGGTGATTGTTTTAACTGTGCCTACATCTTAGCAGAATTCAGGCCCTCTTGTAATCCTAACCTTGTGGCTTTTCATTAGTTTTACAAAGGCAGTTTAGTTTGCAGAAGGGCTATTATCATTCTTGCTTTAAGCTTAAACTATAAACCAAATTCCTTTGAAAGTTAGCTTGGCCTACACCCAGGAATGAGTGAGGACAGCAAGTGTGTGTTGCTGGAAGCAAGATGGAGTTGGCTGTGTCAGAATTCTCTTACTGTCATAATTTTGGAAAGGTGGTTTTGGCCTCACAGGTTAAGGGCTCAGTCCCATAAGACTACCCCCATTTCAGATGCCAATTGCAAGTCCTGGGCCCTCTGCACTTTTGACCAACTTAACTACAAATTAGGGGTTCCTATGACCTCCTGCTCAAGTTTGACAATTAGCTATAATAGCTCATAGAACTCAGAGGAACACTTCACTTACCAGTTCATTAGAAAAGATATTATAAAGGATGTAGACAAACAGCCAGATGAATTTGTATATATAAAGCCCAGAGGGGTCCAAAAAGCAGGAGTTTCTGTGCCAATGGAGTTTGGAGTGTGCTGCTCTCCCAAAAAGTGAATGCACTCACCAGGAGGCTCTCCAAACCCCATTGTTCAGGGTTTTTATGGAGGTTCCATTAGTTAGGCATGATTGAGTAAATTGTGGCCACTGGTGATTGAACTCAACCTCCAGCCCCTCTCCCCTCCCTGGAGGTCAGGGGGTGGGACTGAAAGTTCCAACCCTATAATCACATGGTTGGTTCCTCTGGCAACCAGCCCCCACCCTGAAGCTGTCTGGGGCTGGAATCCCCCAGCCACCTCATTAACAAACTCAGATGTGGTTGAAAGGGGCTTATTATGAGTAACAAAAGATGCTCCTCTCACCCCAATCACTCCGGAAGTTACAAGAATTTCAGAAGCTCTTTGCCAGGAACTGGGGAAGAACAAATAGAGATTTCTCATTCTATCACAACATCACAATGGCCCACCTTCTCACTGTGCATATGAAGAAACTGGCCCAAAGCCACTCAGAGTCTAGAACCCATTTCCTCACTCCCTGTTTGAGCTGTTTCCCTGATAATGTTTATGTGGCTTCATAAGCAGGTCTGATTGTCAGCGCCTCAGTGGAGGCACATGGATCCGCAATGCCCTCTTCTTGGGCAAAGAGGACATGACATAGCACGTCAATGGGTGCACATGTGGTTCTCTCTGCCCCCTAGTGTTTGGGAGGCTGCATCATCTTAAACAAGGATGGCATTAAATTGCCTTCACCTAGTATTTAATACTGATAAATACTCATTTATGAGTATTTCTCGTAAGTGGTTTTTGGACTACCTATATTAGAATGATCTAGGGTGCTTGTTGAAAATGAAGGCCCCACCCCTGGTTTGTGGAATCAGAACCTCTAGAAGTGGGATTGACAATCTGCCTGCTTAACGAACTCAGATTCATTTAAAAATAACAATTTTTCAATAAGAATAAAACTTATTGGCAGGGCATAGTGGCTCATGCCTGTAATCCCAGCACTTTGGGAGGCTGAAGCAGGAGGTTCACTTGAGGCCAAGAGTTTGACACCAGCCTGGACAACATAGTGAAATCCCATTTCTAAAAAAAAATTTTAAAATTAACTGAGCATGATGGTGTGCATTTGTAATTCCAGCTACTCAGGGGGCTGAGTTAGGAGGATTGCTTGATTACAGGAGTTCAAGGCTGCAAGCTATGATTGCATCACAGCCTGAGTGACAGGGTGAGACTCTATCTCAAAAAAAAAAAAAAAAAAAGAAACTTCTTTGTTGAATCATTCAAATTGTGTAATCTAAGATAGATTAGATAGCTGGAGATTTGTAAATGGATAAAAAGTTTCTGGATTTATGCAAATAAACTTAATAGCTATCTCTTAGGAGTAGAAATGTGTGGAATAGGAAGTGGCAATTTCACTGTTCTAAGCCACTTGGAAACCTGGAATGCAGAACATAAATGCGTTTGGAATCCCTTTTATAAGTATTTCTGCGGTTAAACTATTTCTTCAAGAGACTAGAAATGTCTTACATCATTATTTACTGCTAATATATGCATGGCCAGTGGGAGAAAGGAAATACCCCTTTGCTGATATAAGAGGACACAGGAGGAGCAACCAGGGGCATTAGGGGAGATTCACATGAGTTCATTTTTCCACTCAGTTATCCATTCAGCTCATATTCACTGAACAGCTGCCATGTGCCAGGAATTGTTGTAGGTTCTGGGGACACAGAAAAGAACAAGACAGCAAGGTCCTCAATCACGTGGACCTTATAGTCTGTCGTGGGGAATAATACACCAATAAAGAGTTCAAAGAAGATAAATTCAAATAGTGGCAAGTGCTGTGAAGAAATAAAGAAGCTATGTCATTATGGATGGTTGGAGGGCGACTCTCTGGTGGGCAGGGATGGTTTCCCTGAGAGGAGACATCTGAACCGAGGCCCAAACAGCAGGAAGAAACTAGCCATATGCATATCTGGGGAATAAGATTCCAGAAAAGACACAGCCTCAAGGACAAGGGTCCCAAAATAAAATTAGCTTGGTATGTTTGAGTACATAAAGAAAACCACTCCACTCTCACTGCCTCACTTGACTAACCTTAAAAAAAAAGTAAAGAAAACCACTGTGGCTAAAGCTTAATGACTAACAGAACATACAATATAAGTCCAGGAGGAAGATAGGAAACCATGTCCTATAATCATGCTCCAGTATGGAGTTCAAATTTCATTCTAAGTGTAACAGAAAGCCTCAAGGGAGCTACATTCAGGGAGGGATGATTTGCTATCTTCAGATTTGGGTTTCAAATATATCACTTCAGAGCTCAAAACCACTCAGAAACTCAGAGTACGTTTTAAGAAAATATACATCTGCTTCAGGAAAAAGAGGTTATTGTAAATTATTTTTAAAAGAACTAAAGAAATGACAAGATATACCATATACGTGGAAGAGGAAGATCAATATCATGAAATGTTGAGTATTTATAAGTATTTATAAATTCATTGTAGTTCTAAGCAAAATCCCCAGCATTCTGAAATTTGAATGCAAATTTGTGTATTCAATAATTTTTTTTTTTTTTTTTACAGTCTCTCACTCTGTTGCCCAGGCTGGAGTACAATGGCATGATCTTGCCTCAATGCAACCTCTGCCTCCCAGGTTCAAGCGACTCTCGTGCCTTAGCCCCTCAAGTAGCTGGGATTACAGAGGTGCATCATCACACCTGGCTAGTTTTTGTATTTTTTTTTAGTAGAGATGGATTTTCACCACGTTGGCCAGGCTGATCTCAAGCTCCTGGCCTCAAGTGATCCACTGGCCTCGGCTTCCCAAAGTGCTGGGATTATAGGCATGAGCCGCCATGCCCAGCCACATTCAACAATTTAATAAGGGAGTTTTGTGAAAGAATAAAAGATTAGTAGTTCCTCTATCAAAATTTATTATAAAACCATAGACAGTATTATTGGTGAAGGGTAATTGAAAAATAGATCAATAGGACAGAAAAGAGAGCCCAATGATGAACTAAACAAATATGGTTGTTTCTGTATGATATAGGATGCTTTAGAAGTTACAGAGGAAAACACAGTATCAAAAGTAAATGGTATTGTTACAACTGATAGCCTGTAAGAAGAAAAAATCAGATTCTTACGTCACACTTTGTACAAGAATAAATTGTGAGATAGATTAAAAACTTAAATATAAGAAATAAAAATGTAAAACCTTTAGATGGGGAAAAAGGAATCTTAGAATAAAGTAGATTTTATAAACTAGAGACTCAAAAGTCACACTCAAGTTTGGATGAATTTCAGTATATCAAAATGTATAATTTCTGCATAACATAGCACCATAAAATAAAAAGACAAGCAACAAACTGGTAGAAGGCATTTGCAACCCCAAATAACTACCAAAAGCAAGTTTCCAGAACCTCTAATGAACTCCTACAAATCAAACAGGGAAATTTAAGCTACCCAATAGAAAAATAGACAGCTTATTAACAGACACTTCCACAAGGGGGAGACATGAATGAGCAGTAAAAATATGAAAAGGTTTTCCACAGTGCTAATAAAAGCAGGAAATGCAAATTTAAAAATCATAATGAAACTGCATTTTATGCCCATCAGAATAGCAGAAATTCAAAAGGCTGACAATGAGACTTGGCAAAGAATTGAGGTAAACAGGCACTCTGAGCTGTGGCAGGTGGCACTTTGGAGAGCAAGTTGTCATTCCCTAGCTAGACTTCTAAACACACGGATTCTACCACACAAAGATTCTACTTTGGGACAGAAATCAGCAGCGTTTCTCAAAGGAGGGACTCTTGGTATTTTGTGGGGGACAAGTTTTTGTTATTCAGGACTCTCATGCACTGTAGAAAATTTAGCATCCCCCGCCCCATTCCATCCCCATCTCACAAAAGATTCTCCCACATTTCCAAATAATACCTTGGAGGACTGGACCACCCCAGGTAAGATTTACCAGGAGAAATTCCTGCATATACCCACACAGTACTGCCATGTACTCTCAGGTAGGTTGTGACCCAAACACCTCTCACAACTAAACAGAGAGGCCTGTGTACAGAAGGAGAACCATGAGGATGTGTGCTGTTGCATCCTTTGTTATAACAAAAATTGGACGCTACCCAAATAGCCATCAGTCCACAAATGGAGAATTAAACTATAATTCAATCATATGACAGAGCACTGTGCAACAGTTAATAATCTAGATCTCAAAAAACCATGATGAGTAAAATATAATAAACAGCATAATACCCTTTATAAAAAGTTTTAAAATTACAAAATCATAGAATATGTTTGGACATGTGCACGCACACACACATACACACACACGAACTAAATATCTACCAAATTCAGAATAATGGTTGCCTCTGAAGATGAAGAAAGAATTGGACTGGAGAAATTAACATAGAAGATAAATTCTGTGTGGTTCCATCGCTTAAAAGAGTAAAGACAGGATGTGAAAAAATATGAAAAACAACATTTGTTAGTTTTGAGTGATGGGCGCATGCATAGGAGTTTGTTGCATTTTCTTCTGTATGTTTCCATATTTTACCCCCACTTTGGCTGCTGAATATACAGTGAATGGGGATGAGTGGAAAGGTGAGGATGGAGATTGGGTGGTGGGAGGCAGTACTAGAACCAGAGAGGAGCCAAGCGAGGACCCCAGCATCCCTCCCTCAACTGCTTTGAACTCCAAGAGCATGTGACCACTTTTTTGCTTCATTTATCTATTGCCCAAAAGGTTTTGCTGGATGAACACTTCCCCTTGTAGCATCCTCTGCCTTCCAAGTATTGAAATTGTCACCTAAGCAAGCCAGGAAATTGTCAACAGCTAGATTTTTAGCAGAATGACACATTCAAGTGATGTCTACATAATTTAAGTCTGCCCCATCCCCATTCCTACAATTTCGCTTCTACATCCTTTTTTGTCTTGAACATTTTTTTATTGTGGTAAAATACACATAACAAGACTGGACGCCGTGGCTCATGCCTGTAATCCCAGCGCTTTAGGATGCCAAGGCCCAAGGACCATTGGAAACCAAGAGTTCAAGAACAGCCTGAGCAACAGAGTGAGAACCTGTCTCTCCAAAAAAAATTAAAAGTTACCCAGGTAGAGTAATGCTGCCTGTGTAGTCCCAGCTACCCAGGAGGCTGAGGTGGGAGGATCACATGAGCCAAGAGGTTCGAGGCTGCAGTGAGCCACAATTGCACCACTACGCTCCAGCCTGGGTGACAGGGCGAGACCCCATCTCAACAGTATATAGTATACTATTATATTATATATAGTATATAATAATATATTATGTAATTATATATCATATAGTAGTATACTATAATATAGTAGTATATATAGTTATATATAATATAGTAGTATATGTAACAGTATTATATATACTATTATTTACAATAATAGTATATATATTATTTACAATAATAGTATATATATATTATTTACAATAATAGTATATATATTTACAATAATAGTTTATATATTTATATAGTATATATACTACATATATACTATAGTATATATAGTATATAGTATATATAGTATATATAATATACTATTAAATATTGTAAATAATATACTGATATATAATAGTATGTATTATATAATATTTTTAATTTTTATTATATAATACTACATGTAACAGTGTATATTATATATCATAGTATGAATAGTATGCTAGTATATACACTAGTGTATATATTTTATGTTATATATATATACACTAGTGTATATATTTTATGTTATATATATATACACACACACATAACATAAAAGTTACCATTTTAACAATTTAACAATTACAATTGGCCAGGCACAGTGGCTCATGCCTGTGAAGCCAGCACTTTGGAAGGCAGATACGGGAGGATTGCTTGAGCCTAGGAGTCCCAGACCAGCCTGGGCAACATAGTGAGACATCATCTCTGTAAATTTTTTTTAAAAAGCTGGGCATGGTGTTGCATGCCTGTGGTCCCAGCTACTCAGGAGCCTGAGGTGGGAGGGTCACTTGAGCCTGGGGGTTTGAGACTGCAGTGAGCCATGATTGTGCCACTGCACTCCAGCCTGGGTGACAGAGTAAGACCCTGTCTAAGTGCATTCACAATGTTGAACAACCACTACCACCATTCATCTCCAGAACATTTTTCATCATCCTAAACTGAAACTCTGTGCCCATTAAACAATAACTTCCCATTCCCCAGTACCCCCAGCCTCTTGTAAACTCTGCTGTACTTTCTGTCTCTGTGTATTCAACTGTTCTAGACAGTAATTACTATTCAACTATTCTAGATACTAATCACTCCATGTAAGTGGAATCATACAATATTTGTCCTTTCATATCTGGCCTGTTTCATTTAGTATAATGTTTTCAGGACTCATTTATGTTGTGACATATATCAGAATCTCATTCCTTTTTGAGGTGCAAAGAATTATAGTCCATGGTATGTATATGCCATATTTTGTTTATCCATTAGTCTGTTGATGGACATTTGGATTGTTTCCACCTTTGGTAATTGTGGATAATGTTTCTATGGACACTGGTGTACAAATACCTGTTCAAGGCCCTCCTTTCAATTCTTTTGGGTATCTGCCCAGAGATGGAATTGCTGGATCATATGGTAATTCTATATTTAGCCTTTTGAGAGACTACTAAACAGCTTTTCATAGTGGCTGCACCATTTTACAATCCCATCATCAATGCACTAGGGTTCCAGTTTTTCCACATTCTCACCAACACTTCTTATTTTCCTTTCGTTCCCCACATATCTGTCGTAGTGGGTGTGAAATGGTATCTCATTGTGGTTTATCCTACAGTTTTTCTATTATCAGTGTTAAGAAGGCATTGTATATATTTCTGTCTGATTGATTGATCTGTAACACCTATGTTTTTTAGTATTTCTGCGCTTCCCAAAGTGTGCTCCACAGAATATTGATTGCATTATTAGAGGTTTTATTATTATAGATTTATTCTTAGAGATTGAATATATTAGAGGTCTCTATGGGATAAGAATAGTTAGCGAGGGAAACTCTCTGGTTAAGAGCTGAGAAAGGAAGCAAACTCCAGTAGAGTCATTTCCAGTGCATACGTAACTTCTGCAAATTCAACAAGTGAGTAGGAGGTGGTAACTGAATCTCCTGTCCTTTGATTGGTCTCAGTTTTTTCAAGTCTCTTCTGCTGAGAGTGATTCTGTTAAAGATATGCACCTCTTTATACAAATGGCCAATAAATAGAGCCTTTTATGTGGTGCTTGAAGAAAATTTTATCTGTCGCAACTTTGAAGGAAAAACTGGCTATATTCATGATGATGTAGTTGGTGGGCTCTATGTTGGCACTTTCCCTAAGGGATTTTCCAGTGTTTATTTTGACTATACACAGTTTTCACTTTGAACTGACTTTAGAAACTACCTCCCACGTAAGATGCAATTTTACTATATATCTTCCCCTTGAAGATCGGAAAGACCTTGAAAAGCCCTACTGTAGAGAAACCTGATTAACACAGTTTAAACCAGGAGTTGGCAAACTTTCTCTGTAGAGGGCCAGCAAACTTTCTCTGTAAAGGGCCAGATAGTGAATATTTTCAGCCCTGTGGACCAGAGAGTTTCTGTTACAACTATTCAACTCTGCAGTTGTAGCTCGCTAACAGCCATAGACAATCAATACATAAATAAATAGACATAGCTGTGTGCCAATAAAACTTTATTTAGAAAAATATGCAGCATGCTATATTTAACTGGCAAGCATAGTCTTGTGACGCTTGGTTTAGACCATCATGACCAAGGTTTATTAAATGGCCTTCCTCTCCTTTTTTTTTTTTTTTAACCTAAAACCTGTAGTAAACCCTTAGATTCCTGAACTTGAATTCAAATATTAGAGGGCTTCAGCTCTTCATGAATGACACTGAAGGATGATGACAGGTTGTTACTTTTCAGGCGTCTGGACTTTCATCTCTGTGGTACCAGAACTAGTCACTTGGTGAGTGTTATGGGCTGAATTATGCCAGCTCTTAGATTGATATAGTGAAGTCCTAATTCATAGTACCTCAGAATGTGACTGTGCATGTAGATAGGGTCTCTAAAGAGGTGATTAAGTTAAAATTAGGCCTTGAGGATGGGCCCTAATACAGTGTGACTGGTGTCTTTACAAGAAGAAATATGGGCACAAAAAGAGGTACCAGGGGTGTTTGGGTACAGAGGAAAGACCATGTAAAAAAGTGGCCATCTGCAAGCCAAGGAGAGAGGCCCCAGAGGACACCAGCTCTGTTGACACCTTGATCTTGGACTTTCAGCCTTCAGAAATGTGAGAACATACATTTTGTTGTGTAAGCCATGCAGTCTTTGGTATTTTGTTACGGCAGCCCTAGGAAACTAACACAGTGGGTGATTGTAACTCATCTACCCCAACTGATTGAGATCTTACCTTTCTTTGCTCATTCCCAGATACCCAATATCACAAGTATCTTGTACCAAATTTTATAGGTGGAGTCAAGTGCTTTAATTATATTTGCATATTTGGTGTGTTCATAGATCTTAAGATATATCCCTCCTGCATGTTAACAGTTGTAGAATAGATTCCCACAGTGCTCTTATCTCAGTTTTCCTTTGTTTCTCTCTTTAGTTTCCTTCCAAATACTGTCCACTTTGTTTCTATTCCTGGGTTCTGGGGTTTTCAGATAGATGCATATTTCTTTGGTTTATAGTGCTGCTTGTTGCCGGCAGGAATGGAATCTGAGAACTAACCAGTTGTGTAACCTGAGACAAGGTATCTATTCCCTGACTTCGTTTCCTTATCTTCCTAGTATAGTAGCATCCATATTATCTTTGGAGTTTCTAGAAGCATTAGCAGAATACAAGTGATGTGTCTGGCATAGCGTATGGCTTATGTTGGACACTTAATAAATAGTAGCTATTGAAGGCAACCAGAAGATATCTGTTTATTTCTCTTTTTTCTGCCTTTGTGATCCAAGTTGACAGCAGCTGTGTAGTCTTTGTTAACACTCGCTAAAGAAGTAAGGGATTTAACTAGTTCTTTGCACGTGACATTAGACACTGCTTGATATATCATTGTTTACAGGGCTTAATCCCTCAAGGAGCTTTTGTTGCCAGGCAGACACAAGAAAGATGTGGAGAGATGACGTGATAAGGCAGAAAATGTACTGAGTCATTCCAGTGCCAGCTCTGCCCTGTGTAACATTTTATAAGTTGTTTTCTCTCTCTCTCTTTCTGGACCTCATTTATCTTGTAAAGTGGGGGCTTAGACTAAAACACATCTCTAGTGTATCCTCTTTTTGCCTAATGTTTCACCGAGAAATCATGAGGACCAAGAGGATAACTGGGTGTGAGAATTCTTCATACCGATCTTAGTACTACCCAAACCATAACTCCATGCCCAAGATATTTTCCTCCTAAAAGGGTACTAAAAAATATTGCCTGCAAGAAACTCTCAACCTATTCTCCTTTCTGTGCTCTCATTTGAGTTAAGCTCCTTGAATATTGAGTTCCTGCTAGGAAAATGGCTTTGTTCTATGGCATCAGTAAAGAGAGAGAGGGCAAAGGTGTTTGTGAAGAAATCCCCTTGACTTCTGCTTCTTGTGCCATCTTGCACCTAGATGCCTTGCACATCCGGGGGGGTGGAGGGGCAGGTGGTGTGGGAGGTGCCAAGCGGATGGTGCCACAGAGAGTTTCACTTACCACATGGCAGAACAAGGGATACCACATCTGCCACTTCTGCCTTCCTCCTTGTCCTGTTTTCACACACGGGTGTGTGTGAAACAGTGTGACCTCACAAGTGACAAGGGAGAAGCATGCTTATTGACTGAAGTGGAGCTTCTAGGGGAAAAGCTGTTTTCTTTTCTGTAGTAGGGAGAATGAGAAGTACATATAAATGAGGATATCTTATGACGCGATATGCACACTAGATTTCATCAGTATTCATGACATGTTTCATTCTCGCCACACTGACATCTGTTAAAAAAAAGATTCAAGAATGCCATTCTGGTTTCAGTAACTCTGAAACATGGCTTCCAGGGGGATGTATTACTGAGTTCTCCCTCCCACTTTGACAGCCCTGATTTTGCAACTGAGTGTAGATAACTTTGAGCACTTCAGAATCTCCTCCTACAGAGACAGTAGAAGTCTAAAACGGTGTATTCAGTGACATGCATCCTGTAAGAAGCCAAATTGGTATGAAATCTTTAGTTGTTAAGGAGACTATCCTCAATTTCATCTGTATTTCGAGAGAACTCAATTCTAAATCTCATGTAATTAGGTGAATTTCTAAAACTGTGATTAAACTGTAGTCAGCCAGGGGAAAATTAGAAATAAATTAGAAGTGTCACTGACTTGAGATTTATAGTTTCTCCCCCTGTGCCTACAGAAGTTAAGGAGCTTCTCCTTCTGTATTACAGGCTTTGATGAGAAATCCAGAAGAAAGAATGTATGAAAGAAAAAGATGACATCTATGCAAAGCAAAGAAAATCTGAAGATTATTACAGTAAAAACAAAAGAAAGGCAAGAGAAAACTTACTAGTTAAAGGTAAGTGGAAGTTTCCATAAATGCTGAACTCTTTGATATGTTAGAATAGAAAAGTGAGTTCATGTGTGTTTGCATGTGAGTACACACTGACTTGTCAAGCGGGGCTTGGACAGGATGTGATATGATATGTGATATGGCATATTAGCGAAATATTTACATTACTAGCAAATGATGAAGAAAATTAATAAATTAAGTTACTCCCCTACTTTCAAATGAAAGTCAAACACCCCAAGGTTGAATGATATGCTTACATTTTATAGGTCTTTTCCCACAGAGCAAAATAAACAAAAAAATAAAATGTGCTAATTGTACTGTACCTTAGACATATCTCCTATATTTCCAATATTTATAAACACATTTATAAAAGTATTTTCTTTTATTTGCAGTTGAACAGCTTCACCAGCTTAAGTCCAGTGGACAACTGAGCAAACAGTTGGTTCTTTTTATATGTGCAATGATTTTCATCTTTAGCTTAATTGGAGTAAGGGAGTGCTTTGTATCCTTAGTATCAATATTGGGGTTTTATTTTCCACTGCTTTTTATAATATAATAAGAGGGGGATGGAATATTTGAACAGTTGCACAAGTATTATCATAATGATAGCAATGCTATAGAAACCAAACTGCCAGGCATGTAGGCAACACAACCAGATGAGATCTCAAAATGTTTCTTGATGAGATGCTCTCAGAAGTTCATATCTGACAGGCAAAAATGGTTTGAAGGACATTGATGTAAAATATGCAAAACTGTGAACTGCACGTGATTAAAATGTGCAACAGTTAGGAACAGCATTTTATGTCTCAAAATGCTTCCTTTGGTGAAATCCATGGTAAGATTGCAATTCCACATGCTGGCGCCTGCTGGAGAGATGTAGCAGTCAAGGACGTCGACTCTGGAGATCTTGCCCTACCACTTACCACTTGCGTGATTGTGGTCAAAATTATTAAGCACCCTTTGCCTCGGTTTCCTCATCTGTAAAATGTGGGTGATATTAAAACCTACCTTATAGAGTTGCTCAGTAGATGAAATGAGTCCATATAGGCAAAGCACTTGAAAGAATGCTGAGCCCATAAAAAGTGCTCAGTAATTATTCGTTGATTTTTTCATTGAGTAAAGTGTACTTCAGGGATAGGAATTTCAGTTGTCTGTTTTAAAGGGGACAAAGATGTGGAAGAGCATAACAGATGTTGGGGAAGTGGAAGATATCAGTTCTTTAACTCTGGGCATATTTGTACTGTTCAAGCAGCTGTCACGGGAACTGATGGGTGCCGGGGGGAGATAGGAAAAAGCTACAGGGGCTCAGTGTACTTCTCAAACAAACTCTTATTGCTTGTCTCCTTGATTCAAGCACCTTGAGAAGCATTGGAGAATAGAGACTTAAATGATGCAGGACTTTTCGTAAGTTACAGATAAGACCATCTTAAACTCTTTGCTGTAATCTATAAGGCTGGACTTGACCTGGTCCCAGATGTGGTCTCTAGCCTCACCTCCTTAGCTCCCTGTGCTCATTCTTCCCTTCTTTGATTCCCTCTAAAACATAAGCAGTGATTTTCCACTTGGATTTTTTGCACCCACTGCACAAAGCTGCCTGGCTTCTTTCCCTCTCTTGTTCCTATATCTTTTCCCTTTAAGTCTCAGACTGGGGCTTCTCTGGCTTCTCTACTAAAGGAGCCCCCTCTGAGAAGTGAGCTTCCAAAAATATTGTACCTACTGTCATTCTCATCAACAATGAATATGAGAGCCTATTTTTTCCATATCCTTGCAACAAGGAGTATTCCAAAATTGTTTCATACTTGCCAGTCTGATAGGTGCTGAACTTGATTATTTAAAGTAGGTATAAGAGAGGATGCACAGAGATGCAATGATGGCAGTAGTTAGTCATTCATTAACTCACCTTTAGAGCCTTCCCTATTTTCTTTACAGCATTCATTACTACCAGGAATTAATTTGTCTCTTCAGTTACTTTTCACCTGCCTTCCCTCCTGGTGTGTAAGTTCCCTGAGGCCTGGGACAGCATTTGCCCTCTTCACAGTAATATTCTGGGATCCTGGTCCAGCAATTGCCATATACGAGGTACTCAATAAACATTTTGAGAGTGAAAGAATGAAAGAGAAAGATAGGATCTTGTAATGGAAATAGACAGACCACATCTTTACAACAGTGCTAGAGGCTCAGAAATAGAAGGGAGTCTTACAAAAAGTTAGACCCAGGAAGGCAGGAGCAATATTGAAACTATTAACAGCCTCTCAGCACAAATAAGAATCAGCCTAAATAGGCCTTGGCCATAGTGCTGGGCAGGGTCTGAAAGGGCCTCTTTTGGCAGTAGGTTTTACCCTTGAGGTGCTGGATTATGGGGAGGTGGCTGGGATTCAAGAGTGGGGCTCAGGGACTGGTCAGTTGCCAACCACTATGGTGGAATTGTCAATATCTTAACCAAGCATAACTGTGTGTGTGCATTCCTACTCAATATCAGTCCTGATTATAGTACCGAGGAGAACTCTTTCTAGTCCTGTTTTTACTGGAATACTGTTCTCTGCTTTGGATCAATAAGAAGAGTCATCCAGGCCCGTGCGTGGTGACTCACACCTGTAATCCCAGCACTTTGGGAGGCTGAGGTGGGTGGATCACTTGAGGTCAGGAGTTTGAGACCAGCATGGTCAACATGATGAAACGCTGTCTCCACAAAAAATACAAAAATTAGCCAGACATGGTGGTGCATGCCTGTAATCCCAGCTACTTGGGAGGCTGAGGCAGGATAATCACTTGAATCCGGGAGGCAGAAGTTGCAGTGAGCAGAGATCGTGCCACTGCACACCACCTGAGCAGCAGAGTGAGACTCCGTCTCAAAAAAAAAAAAAAAAAAAAGAAGAAGTCTCCAAATAGAGTCAGAGGAGGACTCTGATGCCCTCAAATTTCACCCCTGAGCACCCTTCTGCCCACAATGCATACCAGCAAGTCCTCCCTTATACCTGTTTTATTTCATGTGTGTGGATTTTGTACTGATATGTCATAGTTGTGCATGTTTTAGGGATACATGTGATATTTTGATACATGTATACAATGAGTAATGATCAAATCAGGGTAATTGGGATATCTATCACCTTGAATATTTATCTTTTCTTTGTGTCGGGGTATCTATTTTAAATAACCATGCTCATCACCCATGAAACTGGCAAGGACAAAAAAATATTTTAAATACTCCTCATTGGAAGGATATGGACAAAAAGGCGCTCATATACTGTTGATGAGAATGCCAGTAGGGGCAATATTTTTAGAAGTTAACTTGGCAGTACTTATCAAAATTCTAAATGCACATTCTTATTGACCAGGTAGCATAACTTTTAGGGATTTATCTTCCAGATAAACTGGCACAAATACAAAATGATATATGCACAAGTGTGTTCACTTTAGCATTGTTTTAATAGCAAAATTATGGATGCAATTTGTATGGTTATTGATAGGAGAGGAGTGGATAAATGATGGTACCTCCATCTAATAGAATACTCTGACCTTTAAAAAGTCAGGAGAGATCTCTCAAAGGTATTAAGTAACAGAGGGAAAAAAGCTGCCAAAATGGTGTGTGTTGTGAAATCCTGACACATGCTACAACATGGATGACCCTTGAGGGCATTATGCTACATGAAATAAGCCAGTCGCAAAAGGATGAATACTGTATGATCTTACTTCCATGAGGTACCTAGTGTAGTCACATTCATAGAGATAGAAAGCAGAGTGGTGGTTGCCAAGAGCTGTAGGGAAGAGGGAATGGGGAGTTACAGTTTAGTGGGCACAGAGTTTCAGTGTGAGATGATGAGAATGTTCTAGAGAAGGATGAGAGTGATGGTTGCACAACAGTGTCAATGTACTTAATACCACTGAACTGTACGCTTAAACAAGGTTTAAATGATGAATTTTTGTTTTATCTACTTTACCACAGTTTTTTTTAATGTTAAGAAGAGGAAAGCTTTCCTGGTTTTTCCAAAGAAAAAGTGTTAATAGTTTAAAATACCACCATAATACATTTTAGTGACAATCAGTTAAAATTTCTTAGTGTCCCAGGATCTAAAACAAAAGTACAATATTTTTAAAAGAAAAAAATAGATTTTCCTTTTAAACGATGCCTCATGCACCTAACTTTAATGCTGCAAATTAAGAAGCAACAAATTACTAGCCAACTGCCAAATCACGGTACCTCCTAGTTCTGCTGGGGCTTAAATGAGTTAACGCTTGTTCTTTTAAGAACTTTACAAGTGTTAACTTATTTAATCCCCAGCAGAACTAGGAGATATTGTGATTTCCATTTCACAGATGAGATCACTGAGAACACAGAGGTTATGTAACATGCCCCAGGTCACACAGCTAGTGAAATGCAGAACTGGTTGTCATCAAACCCCAAAATTATATAGCTCCAGAGCACAAAATAGTCTGAGCCACTATTTTACCAATTCCCAGCTCTGAAGAGCTTCTGTGTTAGAAGAGCCATCTATAAAGTATGTTGGCCTTTTTAAGATTTCTAATGCATAGTTACAACTGAAAAGCTTGAGTGTACTGATACAGCTACTAGCTTTTCTTCAGTAGATGCTTGTTAACTTGAAATATGTAAATGATTTGTCTCTAACTGGGAAATTACTCTTTAACATTTACCTAGCTTCTTGGCTGGGCATGGTGGCTCACGCCTGTAATCCCAGCATTTTGGGAGGCCGAGGTGGGCGGGTCACTCGAGGTCAGGAGTTTAAGACCAACCTGGCCAACATGGTGAAACCCAGTCTCTACTAAAAATACAAAAATTAGCTGAGCATGATGGCACGTGCCTGTAATCCCAGCTACTTGGGAGGCTGAGGCAGGAGAATTGCCTGAGCCTGGGAGGTGGATGTTGCAGTGAGCCGAGATGGAGCCACTGCACTGCAGCCTGGATGACAGAGTAAGACTCTGTCTCAAAAAAAAAAACAAAAACCAAAAAAAACCATTTACCTAGCTTCTTACAAAACACAGTCACGGAGAACAAGGGAAGGCTACATATAAGAACACAAGTGTTCTAAGGTTTTGTCAGAGAAGAGCTCTGAAAGAAATTCTCCATATTGGATGGGGAAAACATGATCTTGTATTCTTCTCCCTAATGTTCATGTCTCCCAAAATATTAGGTTAATTTTAAAAATATATTTCATGTTTATATTCAAACAAATTTAGGAAATACTGAATTAAAAGACATTAAATAGTTTCTCTTCTGCAGGAATTCTTAAGGACTTAAACACCAT